>NC_046318.1:79263013-79578346 GCF_009819535.1 Lacerta agilis | reverse complement strand
ATTCCTGTAACGGAATTCCCCTTGCAGCAGCAGCTTTGAAGGGGCAACCACAGCCAACCTGCCCCTTCGCAGCATAGGAGGGGCAACCACAGCCAACTCTGCCCCTCCTAAATCAATTTATAACCAATGCCTAACCGCCACAAAAAGCCTGCAAGGCTTGCCGCCAAAACCACTCACTACTCCACCCAAGCTTTTAGACCCGACGCCACTGAATTCAACCATGTGTCACTCCCGAGGGATGACAGATGCACACCATCATCCCGATACATGTGGCTTGCCTTGACATTGATGTCAGGGTGCGTAATCACGAATCCCCCCAACCCCTGTATCACTTTAATTGTAGCACTGTTAGTACGCTTTCTGGCCTTTTCGGTGGCGGCTGGGGAATGACTTCCCCGCCAGACACGCCTCTGTAACAATTGAGACCAAAACATCTTTATAGTCGGCCAATAGGACGCCAGGTCCTGCAAATCCTTCTGAATTATAGAGCGCAATGTGAGGCAGTCTGTTGCAGGCAAGTCATTTTCACCCAACTGGATTACAATCGCTGAAGGGGGCCCTTCAGTATGCACCCGCATATGGATTAAAGGCATAAATTCCCCCCACAACATGCCCCTTCTGGCAAACCAAGACACATGTACATGGCGTGGAAGTCCGAGGCTGGGGCCAAGTCCTGTTTCTCTGGCTCTGACGCCGGCCCAGTGGACAATGCTGTGCCCCACGATCCAAATTTGAACAACCGCTAAACCTAAAGGAAGGGAGACAAACAACATTACCACCAAAATCACAGTGCTATTTTCTTACGTAGCCCTTGTACACCTCGGACTTCCACCTTCCCAAATCCTTGATTCTGGCTGCTGACAGGCCCCAATGCGCCGCAGCAGTTGCTGCACCTATGCGAAAGGAGTGGGGAGCATACTCAGAGGCAGGGTGACCGCAGGCCATTATAACCTTACGCATCACCCTGGAAAATTGATGCCTAGCTAGTGGAGTGCCATCAGCATGAACCAAAAATGGGCCCCCCGCTGGGGACCTGACTGCCAAAAATTTAGAAGTATCTTTTACAGGGCAAGGACCTGCTTCCTTTGTAGCGGGCAGCCGGATAACAGCCCCCCTGCCCAACTGATCTGTTTTCGAGCTCCTAATAGTGAGCACCACCTCAGAAGAGGATAGCAAAACATCTTGCAACAGCAATCCCCTAGATCCCCCGCCTTGAATGGGCTCCAGTACCACTTCGCCCACTCTTAGTGCCCCAAAGAACGCCAAGGAAAAGGCCGCAGAAAAAAGACGAGCTTCATATTTGGTCCAGCAAATGGACCTCAACTTCATGCGCATCCTAGTCAATAATTCAAAGGAGATGGGCCGCCTGCCAGGGGCCCGAGGGGGACAGAGTCTACCCCAACCCTCCAATGCTTTGCGAACAACGAACTTCGCGCAAGGGTCCTTATTGAAAAATGTTTTAGAGAAAAAGGAAATCGCAGCAGCCTGTATCCTGAGTGTCTTTGGGGCACGACCTGCCTGAAAAAGGTGCGCCAAATACTTAAGCACTTGATCAGAAGAAGGAGGGGACCTGACGTCGGCCGATACGGCCGGATCAGTAAAAGATAAGAAATCCGTCCGCGCCTTCCTATAGGATCGCAGCGTGGAAGGGGCAATGGACGCGGCTACTCCCTGCAGAACCAATTGCTGCCAAGGTTCCAGAGATGTTCCGGGAAATATTCCGGATGCTCCTGCGCCTCTGGAGCCAGGGACCTGAACCGCTCCATCTGAAAACGGGACAGAGCATCAGCGATCTCATTAGAAATCCCGGGAATAAAGCGAGCCGAAAACATAATATTAAAACGGAGGCAGTGCAGGACAAATGCCCTAAGAAGGGCCGATACCCTAGAGGAGCGGGAAGACTGCTTGGCCAACACGTTCACGACCGCCTGATTGTCAGACCAAAAACAGACACGGTGATCCCTGAACTCCTCAACCCATAAGTGGACCGCCACTGCAATGGGAAAAAACTCGAGAAAAGTTAAGTCCCGCGTAATTGCCTCCCCTTGCCAGGCCGCCGGCCAGTGCTTAGCACACCAGCGGCCCCTCCAATATAAACCAAAACCCAGGGAACCCGCCGCATCCGAGTGAACCTGGAAGTCATTGCGCATATTCAAAGTGTCCTGCCACAATGACACTCCATTGTAATTCCCCAGGAAGTCAAGCCAATTCCAAAGGTCCGCCTTGACTTCCTTCGGAATGCGAGTGTGATGATGTGGGGCCCGCAGGCCGGCCATAAGCCTGGCCACTCTCGAACAAAATGGTCTCCCAGGTGCCACTACTCTGCATGCAAAATTTAGGTGGCCCAGCAGCGACTGGAGCTGCTTCAATGTCACCTTGGGTAACGGGAGCAATTCCTCGATGATGCTCCGCAGGTTAGCAATTTTGTCGTCAGGAAGACGAGAGGTTTGAGAAACAGTGTCCAGATGGATACCCAAATAAATCATTTGAGGGGATGGGCCCTCAGTCTTCCCTGTTGCCAGGGGAACACCGAACTCTTCCATAAGGGAAGTGAATGCCTGCAGAAGGGCTACGCAATCCCCAGAATCCCGTGTCGAAGCTAACAAAAAATCATCGAGATAATGGGTAACCCCCACCTGGCCAGTTTTATGTCGCAGGGCCCATTCCAAAAATGTACTAAATGCTTCAAAGGCAGCACATGCTACCGAGCAGCCCATGGGCATGGCCTTATCAAAGTAAAACGCCCCGTTAAACTGAAACCCCAAAAGCCAGAAATCCTGAGGATGGATTGGCAATAACCGGAATGCCGATTCTATATCACATTTAGCCAGCATGGCACCAGGGCCAAATTTTCTGATCATTTTGATTGCATGATCAAGGGAGGCATATTTTACAGAGCAGAGATCCGAAGGGATGACGTCATTCACTGACGTGCCCTCAGGATGGGACAAGTTATGGATGAGACGAAATTCACCCGGGACTTTTTTAGGGACGATCCCCAAAGGGGAGAGATGCAGTTTAGGAAAAGGAGGAGCGTCGAAAGGGCCGGCCATGCGCCCCAATGCGATCTCCTTCTCTATCTTTTTCCTGACCACATCCGGCATCTCCCTAACTGCCTTCTGATTAGCAGGATTGCGTGCCACGGGAGACGAGGCTACCGGAATCCTGAAACCATGGGAAAAACCTTCCCGCAGGTAGGAAGCTGCTTCGCGATTGGGGTAAAGCTGTAACCAAGGTAACATAGCCGGAAGACGCACTGGGGTAGAAGCCAGATTCATGTCTGGCCTATCTTGCAGCACCTGTTGCTGGCTGGGGGGGGCCTGCTCTGGCAGCCTGTTGCGCACCCCCCCTTCCCCCTCGAAAGGGCCGCCGGCCACTGTAACATGCCGCGGCAGGATGGTTCCCACCACATTTTTCACACACATGCGGGTACTTGCACGCGGTGCGCTGGCAGGACCCCTTGTTATAGTCCCAACAACAGACCTTGCGTGCGGATTTTACACCCCCAAATTTTTGCTTCTGTTGCTCCGGGGCTCTTTTCTGGATGTGAGGGGCCACATAAGTGGACCAAACATCTATATCCCTACGGTCCCAGCGGGCCGAGTGTATTTTGTTGGCCCTGGTTCTAAATTTTTTGTCATAAGTAATCGCAGCAGCCTCCCCCGCCATTGAACAGGCTGAGCGAACTATGGACTGATAAACCAACATGTGAAGAGCTCTTTTCGGGTAAGCAGCTGCGACCACTCCTGCAAAAACCTGAAAACAATCGAGCCAACGCTCGAAAGTTTTTTTTCCACCTTTGCGGAGCTGGCCCGTTTTTTAGAGGAGGATGCTACCTTGTCCTGGCCGGGAAAATCCTCTTCGGGAGGGGCGAGTTTAAATATATCCACATAGCGGCCCTCCAATATCCTGTTCCGCAGTTTAGAGGACAGGTGAGACCCTGGGATAATGTCCCTAGCCTTGTTGGTGGATACTTTGACTTCCGGCACCGGAACGTCATTCAAATACTCCTGGGTGGCTCCATACTTGGCACGATGGGAGTTGGCTCTCCGCTGCCACGCCCATCTGGGAAGGCCGGAGGCGGATTCGCCAAAACCCCAATAGAGTCGCAAGGAGTCCCCAGACTCCCCGTCAGAACTCGAGGAGGACGACCCAGAAGATGAGGAAGACCTATTTCCCCTACATCTTTTGGCGTGCCCCCCGCAACATTTTTTATGGCGACGTTTTCCGCCAGACGAAACCCGTGAAGGTGCCGGAAGGGTGTCCTCAGCCGAAGACTCCGACCCTGAATCCTGTTGAAAGTTACCTGTAACACGGGCGACGCCAGGAGCTGGAACCGCCGACGACCCGGAAGCGTCGGCTCTGGTCTTTTTGGCCCGCTTTTTGCCATGGCCCTCTGGGGGGCGCTTCCGACCGGAGGAAGCCTGCGATAGCACAGATGCGTTGTCTTCAGCCGAAGACTCCAACTCTGGCTCCTGCCGACCTGACTCCGGCTCCTGTCGGGAGGGCCCTGGGACTGCCGAAACAGAAGAGTGTGAGAGATCCGCTCCTAAGGCCCCAGTGACCTGAGGCCGGGGCAGAACCGCCGTCCTAGAGTAGGTTGCCCGAGGCCCCCTCCCCCTGGCAGCTCTGCGGGCCGGCCTTCCAGCCCCCCGAACCCCAGCCCTGAATGAAGAAACCGGGATCCGGGAAAACTGGGAATCTGAAAACAGAACCCCAGATGGCTGAAAGCCCTCCCCCTCGTCGGCGGACAAGGAGGAATTCTGTGAAGAAGCACCAGCTGTTCCGGAAGGTCCCGCTTGGGCACTGGACTGCGGGGTAGAACGTTGGATGATGCCATCCACATCTGATGTGAAGCGGGCTAAAGCCTCGGGATCACTGGCCAGGCTGGACACAAAGGCCTGAATGCGCCCCATGGTCTGCGCCGAAGATGGTGAGCGCAAGGCCTGGGATGGCCCCTTGATGATCCTCTTTTCCTGGCCGGGCGGCAAATGCGCTGGAACTTCCCCTGACGCCATACTTTGCTGCAGATGAGGAACAAATAGATCAAGTGACACGCCAACGGCCTCTCCAACCACTAATTATTATTATTATTAATTATTTAAGTATTGTACAATATGGTAAATCAAAGCAAATCACGCGCCGTAACCCCGCTGGCCACCAGGGGCAACAGCGGGGAAGCTAAAGGAATTAACTGAATTAAATGCAGTGACCCAGCAAGCCACCAGAGGTAACAGTGAAAGGGTAAATAAATCAGAAGCAATTAGGTGTAATAATCCACTGGCCACTAGAGGCAGCAGGATGAAAACAAATTCAGTTCAAATTAAATTGGGTGCAGTAACCCAACCGGCCACTGGGGGCAGCAGGATGCAAACCTAGGCTGGGTCGGTGTAATGAGCTGACTGGCCACTAGAGGGTGCACCCACAGGAAAATTCCAGGGGGAAACAAGCTCCTGTGAAGAAGGCAGCCACGCTGGAAGCAGGAGCCCAAAATGGCACCCGGCTGCTCCCCACACACACCCCCGGACACCCCAGACTCAGGTAAGATTTTTTATTTTGTTAATTTATGTATTTATTTAAGTTATTTATTTATTTATTTATTTATTTTTATTTATTATTATTGTGTGTGTGTGTGGGTAAAGTGTGGGAGAGTGCTTGTGCGGGGACGGGGACGGGGGTAGCCAGCACACCGCTGGCTGGCTAAGAGCCGCCGCGGTGGGTAGCTGGCTAAGGCAGCTGCCGCCCTAGGGAGCCTGCAGGCGGCGCGACGCTATCGCTCCCGCTGCCGGAGAGACGGCCGGGAGCGGAGACGGCCGGAACAACGGCCGGGACGCAGGCTTGCTGGCGCTAGCAAGCGCCACAGCTTTATTTAACAGTAAATGCGTCCCAGCCGACCAGGAAGGCTGGGACGCTGCACAAAACAGGAGGGGGCGTTTTGGGCGGCAAAGCAGGAGAGCAGCAGGCGAGCAGCGCTGAAAGCAGCCGCTCCGCGATGCTCCCGCTTACCGCGACGGCGGGCAACCGCGCCAGAGGGCCGCGAGCCGCAGGGCCCTCCCCCACCAATCCTCCACGCGAGGAGGCCGAACTCGGCGCCTCGCCGTGACTCAAGCGGCGGAGGAAGCGCCGGGAGAACCACCGCTCCGGGATCACCGGCAGCGGCTGTGCGGTCCTCCTTTAGGGCAAGGGGGGAGGGACCTGGAGTAGAGAGCGGCCAGGAGCCGGGCGGGAGAAAAACGGCTCCCCAGAAGGTGGCGAGGAGCCGTTTTAAGGCGAAGGGGAAAGGAATCCCCTCGAAACGGCGGTGGGAAGCAGCGCCAGGGGCCCGCAGGCAGCAGGAGCCCCCCGAGGAAGTCCTCCACTCACAGAGGCCGAGCCCGGCGCCTCACCACTTTTCGAAACGGCGGTGGGAAGCAGCGCCAGGGGCCCGCAGGCAGCAGGAGCCCCCCCGAGGAAGTCCTCCACTCAGAGAGGCCGAGGCGCCTCACCACAATCCGCACAGCGTGGCTCCTGAGCCAGAGGGGGTGGTGGAGGCTAGTGAACCGCCGCGCCGGGCAACCCCGGGCGGCGGCTGGGTATGGGGGAGGGCGAGGGTGGAGAGGGAGTGGGGAGGGTGGTTGAGGGAGCTGGAGAATAGGGATTTTAACTAAAGTTAAGGCTAAAGAAAATCACCACAAAGGGTAAAGGCAAAAGAGGCACAATACAACCGTCTGAGAAATCTTGGCTCAGCGATCCGTCAGCTTAGCAGTCCGATCCGATGCACGAAGCCAGGAGGGCTCCGACGCTGAGTGCGGGGTCATTTATAGGCTCTGGGCTGTCCATCAACAAATTGCAACATATGAATCTCCCCAACGACAGCCAGAGCCCAATCACAGTAGTGGCCATCCAAACTAACCCGCCCAGCAGCCGAGGGGTGACTTGTTAGCCCCCACCGCAACACGTGCTCTCCATGAAGGAGAACACGCTAAATGGGAAGGATGAAGGCTGGGAAAGGTGCAGCAAGAGTTTGTGAGTGACATTTGGTCCTCTGCTTCAGGCAGCAAAATGTCTTGCACCAGCACTAACACATCACGTCCTTTCTTCTTCCTTTTTTCTCCTTCTCTTTGGTCTCCTCACACATTTCTTTTCCTTCATGCTTCTCCTCAAAGGCAACCTTTATGGTGAGGCTTCTGGACTCCTTTGTCTTCATCTCTCCTTCAGTCTGTGTTCGTATCCAGCCCAACCATACACACATCAATTCTCAAGCCATGCATACGTTCAAAACTCTGAATAAATAAAACAAAAAACTGCCTTGTACAAGGGAAGACCATTATTCTACATAGCTCAGATTGCTGACACGGACCAGCAGGGATATAGGAAGGAATCGTGCCTTTCCCTACCTGGAGATGCCGCTGACTGAATCCAGGACTTTCTGCATGCTAAGTCAAAGCCCTGCAGATTAGCAAGAGCCCTCAAAAAACCTGCAAACATAAAGTGCATTTATTTCTTGAGACTTTGATAAGTGTTTTCTTTTTTTCTTTTCTTTTTTGAATATATATATATATATATATAGAGAGAGAGAGAGAGAAGGGGGGTGGGGTACATTTCCTGAACACACAGGAGATTGCTGAAGTATCCAGGCTGAGACTAATTGGAACATCAATTAGTGGATATGAACATTTTTACAGGATATGAATTAGCCCTACCTGTCAGAGACTGAATCTGTAATCTTCTGCATGCAAACCATTCAGATTTTGGATTAAAAACTCTATGTATAACTCTATAACATACATTGAACAGTGATTTCTTTTCAAGGATATGAGAGGTTATGTTATTGTTCCATTGCTTTTCCCCAGGAAAACCTGCTCTTTACTGTTGATTTGTGACAAACATCAGAAGGGTCTTTGAAGGAACATTCAAAATCCTAGTGTTAGACCTGAAGCTACTAAGGCTATCAGGCACTGAGATCTGCATTCTTTCCTGGCCTGCCAATTGTGATCCCTATAACTCTGTTCATGTCAGTGTGCAAAATGCTTGCTAATTATCCCACTGAGGAATGGCTCTCCTGCTACCCTTGCAGATGAAGGATGTTCACATACCTTTGAGAATCTGTGGCTCAGGTGTCATGAGTGGGAGGAAACAGGAGTAACAGTGTTCTGTGCTGGGGAAACTAGCAATCAAAGGATTTGCAGGAATCAATGCAATCCCCAAGTCACCAGGAAAACTTGTAAGTCTGATCAAGCTGAATTCAAGATGTCCTGTAAATTATCCTCTTCTCTTTGTCTGTGCTTAATCAGTTTGCCAACATTTTGTGAGAAGAAGAAACTGTATCTTTCCTGATTCATTTAGCAGATTATCTTGTCCCATTAGACCAGTACACATCTGTAAATTAGATCCAATTTCATTCTACAAAACAGACGAACCTCTGCCCATAATGGCTGCATCAGAGGAATACCAATAAGTGAATTGCTTTGCACTCAGCGCCTCCCATAATCCATGTCGGAATGAGAGCCGTGTATCAGATGATCTCTGAGCGGAGTTCACCCCCTCCCAAACACGGGGGGGGGGGGGCTTGCAATGGCAATTACCCTCAAATAGTCCTTGTTTATGATCCACGATCGATCTCCGCTAACATAGGAGCTGCCTTTATTATGGCAGAAAGCACCGGAAGTCTCAGGCTTTACTCATATGAGACCCCCGGGTATAGGGCAATATATAAATTCAATAAATAATAATAATAATATATACATGCAATAAATAATAATCTGCCGATGAAAAAAAGGAAAGGGGGTTTACCTCTGTATCTCTCCAGAGATATACAATCTGTGGAAATTAACAAATAGATTTATAACAAGATACACTGATTAAAATAGAAGCATTGCCACCCAACCCCACTTCACTCATGTTTAGCCCTCCACCACTTTTCCCCTTTCCATTCTAATGTATCACTAATGTCTCAACAAATGAAATTTGAAAATTAGACATTGTACATACTTTTGTAAACCAAGAAATCATTAATATAAATATTTTAAGAAGAGCCGGGGGGAGATACTGAGATCAGAGTAGAACAAGTACCATGAAATATATGACAGTTTTACTTTTTTTGGAGGGGGGGATTAACCAGTCTTTTTTTATTAAAGCCTTTGTGTTACAAAGCAAACAGATAGGCAGGGAAAGGGATATCTGTCATTTCCACTTTCAGTTCACAGTCATTTTCATGGCTCAATTCTTTTTTGCAGTCATCAGATCCGGGTTTGGACCTGAACATCTCGCTTCTTTATCCCATCTTCCTCCACCTTGAAAACCCTCTGGAATATGACCTTCAAGCTCTCCGTTGACCGACTGTGTTTCTTTCTTCCAACCAGGAAATAAATCAGTGGGTTAACACTGCTGCTTAGGCATCTGCATAATAGTCCAAGAAATGATTCAGTATTATATCTACTTTCACGGGAAATATGGATTAATAAAATGCAGGTATGTGGGGTTCTTTGAACTTCTGAACAGCCCGAGGACCTTGCCAATAGTATCAAAATAGCAAGAGGGAAAAAGTGAACCATTCTGGTTCTTTTGAAGCATCACATCTGCGGGCTGACCTGGAGTTCTACCTCCTCTCTTCCATGTTCCTCCTCCTTGAAAACCCTCTGGAATACAACCTTCAAGTTCTCCCTTGATTGACTGTGTTTCTTTCTTCCAACCAGGAAATAAATCAGTGGGTTAACACTGCTGTTTAGGCAGCTGCATAAGAGCCCCCCAAAAAATTCAGTATGGTTTCCACGAAGATGGGAAAGATGGATTAATAAAATGCAAGTAAATGGGAAAGCTAAGAAGAGGAAGAAGAGGAGGGCAAGTAGGATGGCTGTTACAGCTTTTCCCTTCTTCCTCTGTTGTGATCTAAAGTAAACCTTTATAAACAGGACCAGAGTGGAAACCGTCATGATTGGGAGGCAAAGTATAGCATTCATTAAAAGGTGGTAGAAAAGGACGTATGTTGTAACTTTAAAAAAATGAAGAAACATGCCAGTCACAGTGAGCAGGAAAGAAATGATCCATATTGTGGCACACACAAGGGTGGAAAAGTGTGGTGGTCGGTGGCATCGATGCCAAAGGGGGAAGAGGACAGTGACACACCTGTCTATGCTAATGGCTGTCAACAGATATTGACCAGTGTTGTACATGAAGAATAAAGAAAAGCTGGCAAATAATATAAACAAATTATAATACATAGGTAAGAATAAAAATGGCCTCAGAAGATGTATAGTGGAAATAATAAATGAGCATATGAGTGTCCCAATGTCAGCAGCAGCCAGATGGAGGATGAAGGTGGTGAAAGGATTCCTCTTCATGCAAAAGCCAAGAAACCAGATGACGGTTCCATTGCCCAGAAGTCCAAAAACACTAATTACTGAAATGAAAGCATAGAAAATAATGTCTGCTATAAAATATAATGATAATTCATGCTCAAAACCATCCTGGGGGCTTAGGAGGTCAGTTCCATTTTCTACTCCAATATCTTCCCCTGAAGCATCCAAAGTGGACCAGGATCCCAGGCTACCATTGCTCATCTTGCTTAATCTCTGCTTTTGAGTTATTTCTTGTATGGATGTTCCTACCAAGAGAAAATAAACAAATGTGGAGATAGTTTTGGCTATAATGCTCAACCATATTAAACTGAGACACTCAAACAAAACAATAATAAAAGAGAGATGCTATAGTGGGAATTCATGACTGATAAACTGACAAAGAAACAAACAAAATAGAAAATTCTTTCCAGTAGCACCTTAGAGACCAACTGAGTTTGTTCTTGGTATGAGCTTTTGTGTGCATGCACGCACATGAAAAAGGTTCGTGGAAAAGTTCATTTCTTTCAGTAATTCAATTTAAAAGGTGAAACTTATATATGAGATAGACTCATGACATGCAAAGTGAGATATGCCAAGCATTTATTTGTTATAATTGTGATGATTATGGTGTATCTGAAGAAGTGTGCATGCACACGAAAGATCATACCAAGAACAAACTCAGTTGGTCTCTCAGGTGCTACTGGAAAGAATTTTCTATTTTGTTTCAACTATGGCAGACCAACACAGCTACCCACCTGTAAAAGAAACAAACAAACAGTTCAGGAATATTATTCATTGGAATGTTTGTCAAAATTTATCAGTTTCAAAGTTTTAGGGATGAAATGCAGTTCACAGATGGGTTATGGATTTTTCCTCCAATTAAAGAATCTGCAGGCACAACATCAGTAAGCATATCATTTTTGAACTAAAATTCCCCCTCTTCTGCTCTCTGAGTCAGACATAACATCTGAAATTAATGTGTTGTGTGTTATGCACTGAGAGTGGGGCGGTTGGATGGGGTAAATGTTTCAAATCTGGAGTGGAGAAGAGGAACGGGAGAAGGAGTTCAACAGCTCTAGTGATCGGGGGGGGGGAGCCATTATTATTATTAGTACCCCAGCCACAGTGGACAGCTTCCAACATATACAGGTGAAACTTGAAAAATTAGAATATCGTGGAAAGGTTCATTTCTTTCAGTAATTCAATTTAAAAGGTGAAACTTATATATTAGATAGACTCATGACATGCAAAGTGAGATATGTCAAGCCGTTATTTGTTATAATTGTGATGATTATGGTGTACAGCTGATGAGAACCCTAAATTAACAATTTCAGCTTTGGAGTTTTCATCAGCTGTACGCCATAATCATCACAATTATAACAAACAAAGGCTTGACGTATCTCGCTTTGCATGTCATGAGTCTATCTCATATATCAAACTCCAGTAGCTAATGAAAACAATTGCTTACATAAATGGAATCTTCCACGATATTCTAGTTTTTCGAGTTTCACCTTTAAGTGGTAAGTTACTCACGAATGCAACTAATTTCAGTTAGTTGATATCAGTGGATCTTTTCTGAGAATGATTTCATTGGCACCACATTTTATGTATAATTTTAGATATCACATGAAGGTCAAGATATGGGGGAATAGGCATTTGTAGGGAAAAGGTGCTGGTACTGTGTACCTTTGAGTACCCCCATAAAAAAGCACTGATAACACAACCCCTCAATCCTCTGCACAATCCCTCAAGGTGTGCAGACTCCTACTGAGGCAGACCAATGCTTCTCACTTGATTAGCAATGAGTCCCCAAAACACATAGAGTGTTTGCCAGTCCTGCCATGTGTTACCCTATTAACTCCCAGGGTTGAACCTAGTCCTAGTATATCAGATGCCTCATAGGGCAAGGACCATAGCTCTGTGGTACAGCATCTGCCTCATGTTCAGAAGGGTTCAATCCCTGGCATCAGCAAGTAGGGCATACCCTTATCTGAAACCCTTAAGAAGTGCTCTTGGTCAGAGTCACATAATCGTAGAATCTTAGAGTAGGAAAGGGACCCAAGGGTCATCTAGTCCTACCCCCTGCAATGCAATACCAAAACAATACTGGGCAAGTTGGAAAGAGCCAATGTGGCATTTTGATTCCAATTTTGAGGTAAAATATGGGAGATCAGCGATCAAATTTTCACACAGACATAAAATTTGCTGGATAACCTCGGACCAGTCAGAGTCCCTCACCCAGACCTAACTCACAGGTCTCTTGTGAGGATAAAAAGAGGAGCAAAACAAACCATGTATGCCACCTTGAGCTCCTTGAAGGAAAGGTGGGGTGTAAATGAACAATTGGACTGAATTTTAGAAGGCAGCTTCCTATACTTTCATGTTCCTAAAACCTCATGAAAAAATATTTCACAGCTGTGTTATCTTTGAACATTTTAACCCCAGGGGATGAAGCTGTGCATGTCAATCAATCATCACCATCATCGGTGCTTAATTCTGCCACACCAGTTACTTGTCTTTCTGTTATTGCAAGCGAAGAATTTCTAAATTGAGCTTTTTGCTTACCTTTGACTAACGTTGGGTCAGATATTGTGATAGAGAGATGGAGAACCAAAAGTACCGGTAAGAAATCCTGTGCTGGCATTTGAAGACACCAATGCAACTCCCAAGTCTTGAGGAAACATTCAATGCATTTAAGAGCTCATGACAAGATGTGCTGGAATGTGCCTGTTTGCCTTCATTTATGCTGAATCAATTTGCCAGTGTCATGTGACAAGAGAAAAAACGATTGTCATTGGGTTGTCATTATAGTCTTTAGAGGATTGTGATCATGCACACTAACAGCTCCATTTGTGCAATATACAAAAGTGCTTTGAAAGGCTCCATTACATTTCAAAAGCCTGCAAGTAGGTTTTAATCACTGAGAAGCACTTTGCTCCCCATGCAGGAGATTTCCCCCATGCAAGAGATTTCCAAAACACCAAGGGAAAGAAAGTGTAGCTAATGAGTAAAGTAGGGATACAGAACCTTTTTCCAGCAAGAGGACCTCATTCTTTCCTGGGAAACCTCCTAGAAGGGAATACATATAGCCAATCTACTCCCACTTGTAAGCAGAGAGTTCTGTTTGGATAAAAGTAGGCAGGTGAGGAAGGCCCATCTTGTGGCAGAATTGGGGTAAATGGGAAGGATGAAGGCTGGAAAAGGTGCAGCAAGACTTTGTGAGTGACATTTGGTCCTCTGCTTCAGGCAGCAAAATGTCTTGCACAAGCACTAACACATCACGTCCTTTCTTCTTGCTTTTTTCTCCTTCTCTTTGGTCTCCTCACACATTTCTTTTCCTTCATGCTCCTCCTCAAAGGCAACCTTTACTGTGAAGCTTCTGGACTCCTTTGTCTTCATCACTCCTTCAGTCTGTGTTGCTACCCAGTGCAACCATAAACACATCAATTCTCAAGCCATGCATACGTTCAAAACTCTGAATAAATAAAACAAAAAACTGCCTTGTACAAGGGAAGACCATTATTCTACATAGCTCAGATTGCTGACACTGACCAGCAGGGATATAGGAAGGAATCATTCCTTTCCCTACCTGGAGATGCCACTGACTGAATCCAGGATTTCCAGCATGCTGAGTCAAAGCCCTGCAGATGAGCAAGAGCCCTCAAAACACCTGCAAGCATAAAGTGCATATGTTTCTTGAGACTTTGATAAGTGTTTTCTTTTTTTCTTTTCTTTTTTGAATATATATATATAGAGAGAAAAGGGGTGGGGGTGGGGTTCATTTCCTGAACACACAGGAGATTGCTGAAGTATCCAGGCTGAGACTAATTGGAACATCAACTAGTGGATATGAACATTTTAACAGGATATGAATTAGCCCTACCTGGCAGAGACTGAATCTGTAATCTTCTGCATGCAAACCATTCAGATTTTGGATTCAAAACTCTATGTATAACTCTATAACATACATTGAACGGTGATTTCTTTTCAACGATGTGAGAGGTTCTTCTTTTGTCCCATTGCATTCCCCCATGAAAACCTACTGTTTACTGTTTATATGGGACAAACATCAGAAGGGTCTTTGAAGGGACATTCAAAATCCTAGTGTTAGACCTGAAGCTACTAAGGCTATCAGGCACTGAGATCTGCATTCTTTCCTGGCCTGCCACCTTGGATCCCTATAACTCTGTTCATGTCAGTGTGCAAAATGCTTGCTTATTATCCCACTGAGGAATGGCTCTCCTGCTACCCTTGCAGATGAAGGATGTTCACATACGGTACCTTTGAGAATCTGTGGCTCAGGTGTCATGAGCGGGAGGAAACAGGAGTAACAGTGTTCTGTGCTGGGGAAACTAGCAATCAAAGGATTTGCAGGAATCAATGCAATCCCCAAGTCACCAGGAAAAACTTGTAAATCTTACCAAGCTGATCAAGCTGATCAAGCTGAATTCAAGATGTCCTGTAAATTATCCCCTTCTTTTTGTCTGTGCTTAATCAGTTTGCCAACATCTTGTGAGAAGAAGAAACTGTATCTTTACTGATTCATTTAGCAGATTATCTTGTCCCATTAGACCAGTACACATCTATAAATTAGATCCAATTGCATTCTACAAAACAGAAGAACCTCTGCCCATAATGGCTGCATCAGAGGATTACCAATAAGCGAATTGCTTTGCACTCAGCGCCTCCCATAATCCATGTTGGAATGAGAGCCGTGTATCAGATGATCTCTGAGCGGAGTTCACCCCCTCCCAAACACGGGCGGGGGGCTTGCAATGGCAATTTCCCTCAAATAGTCCTTGTTTATGATCCGTGATCGATCTCCGCTAATATGTGAGCTGCCTTTATTATGGCAGAAAGCACCAGAAGTCTCAGGATTTACTCATATGAGACCTCCGGGTATAGAGCAGTATATAAATTCAATAAATAATAAGAATATATACATTCAGTAAATAATAATCTGCCAATGAAAAAATGGAAAGGGGGTTTACCTCTGTATCTCTCCAGAGATATACAATCTATAGAAATTAGCAAATAGATTTATAACAAGATACACTAATTAGAATAGAAGCATTGCCGCCCAACCCCACCTCACTCATGTTTAACCCTCCACCTCTTTCCCCTTTTTCTTTCAAATGTATCACTAATGTCTCAACAAATGAAATTTGAAAAAAGAGACATTGTACATCCATTTGTAAACCACGAAATCATTAATATAAATATTTTAAGAAGAGGAGGGGGGGAGATACTGAGATCAGAGTAGAACAAGTACCAAGAAATAGAAGAAGGTTTTTTTTTGGGGGGGGGGGAATAAACCAGTCTTTTTTTAAAATTAAACCTTTGTGTTACAAAGCAAACAGACAAGCAGGGAAAGGTATATCTGTCATCTCCACATTCAGTTCATCGGTATTTTCATGGCTCAATTCTTTTTAGAAGTCATCAGATCCGGGTTTGGATTTGAGCATGTTGCCTCTTTCTCCCATCTTCCTCCTCCTTAAAAAGCCTCTGTAATATGACCTTCAAACTCTCCCTTGACGGACTGTGTTTCTTTCTTCCAACCAGGAAATAAATCAGTGGGTTAACACAGCAGTTTAGGCACCTGCATAAGAGCCCAAGAAACGCTTCAGTATTGTTTCCACCTTCACAGGAAATATGGATTTATACAATGCAGGTGTATGGGTTTCTTTGTACTTCTGAACAGCCCGAGGTCCTTGCCAAAAGTATCAGAATAGGAAGATGGAAAAAGTGAATCATTCTGATTCTTTTGAAGGATCATATCTGCAGGCTAACACTGAGTTCTACCTCCTCCCTTCCATGTTCCTCCTCCTTGAAAACCCTCTGGAATATGACCTTCAAGGTCTCCCTTGACCGACTGTGTTTCTTTCTTCCAACCAGGAAATAAATCAGTGGGTTAACACTGCTGTTTAGGCAGCTGCATAAGAGCCCAAGAAACTTTACAGTATTGTTTTCACCATGATCGGCAAAATGGATTAATAAAATGCAAGTAAATGGGAAAGCTAAGAAGAGGAAGAAGAGGAGGGCAAGTAGGATGGCTATTACAGCTTTCCCCTTCTTCCTCTGTTGTGATCTAAAGTAAACTTTTATAAACAGGACCAGAGTGGAAAGAGTCATGAGTGGGAGGCAAAGTATAGCATTCATTAGAAGCTGGTAGAAAATGAGATCCACTGTAATTTTAGAAATAGAAAGACTCAAGTCGATTGCACTGAGCAGGAAAGAAATGATCCATATTGTGGCACACACAAGGGTGGAAAAGTGTGGTGGTCGGTGGCATCGATGCCAAAGGGGGAAGAGGACAGAAACACACCTGTCCATGCTAATGGCTGTCAACAGATATTGACCAGTGTTGTACATGAACAACAAAGGAAAGATGCCTATTGATATTAACAAATAATAATCATAGAAAGGTAAGAATGAAATTGACTCCAGAAGATTTATAATGGAAAAAGAAAATAAGCATATGAGTGTCCCAAGGTCAGCAGCAGCCAGATGGAGGATGAAGGTGGTGAAGGGATTCCTCTTCATGGAAAAGCCAAGAAAGCAGACGACTGTTCCATTCCCCATAAGTCCAAAAATGCTAATAAGTAAAATGAAGATGGAGATAAGAATGTCTGCTATAGGATATCCATGAGAAAAATCATCCTGGGGGGTTAGGAGGTCAGTTCCATTTTCTGCTTCAATATCATCCCCTGAAGCATCCAAAGTGGACCAGGATCCCAGGCCATCATTGCTCATTTTGCTTAATCTCTGCTTTTGAGTTTTTTCTTCTATGGATCTTCCTACCAAGAGAAAATAAACAAATGTGGAGTCAATTTTGGCTATAAAGCTCAACCATATTAAACTGAGACACTCAAACAATAATAAAAGAGACATGCTATAGTGGGAATTCATGACTGATTAAAGAAACAGAGGAAAAAAAGAAACACTTCAGGAATATTGCTCATTGGAATGTTTGTCAAAATTTATCAGTTTCAAAGGTTATGGGGGGAAATGCAATTCGCTGATGGGTTATGGTTTTTTCTCCAAGTAAAGAATCTGCGGGCACAGCATCAGTAAGCCTATCACTTGTGAACTAAAATCCCCCCGCTTCCAGTCTCTGAGTCAGACTTAACATCTGAAATTAACATGTTGTGTGCTATGCACTGAGAGTGGGGGCTGTTTGATGGGGTAAAAGTTTCAAAGTGGAGTGGAGAGGAGGAATGGGAGAAGGAGTTGAACAGCTCTTGTGATCAGGAAAACAATGCATTAGGAAGGCATGTGTAAGTTTTTATTATTATTAAAATGTGATTTTTAACAAAACCAGATTAAATAAAACTCAAGTCAAATCCACTGTCCTAGTTTCACAGTGGCCAAACAGATGCTTAAGGGAAGCCTACAAACAGCATTGGAACACAAAATTCCTCTTCTCTACTGTGATTTTATGCTGGACCACGAGCTCTTTAATCTCCCAACCCCACATTTGTAGGAGACTAACCTGCTTTTTTACGAGGGCTTGGGGACACTTTTGTCCCATCCCAGATACGTTAACATACCACCCAACATTAATCAGATCCATGAAGGAGATGGTTGGACAGTTTTCTCGAAGCAACTAGCATGAGTTTGGCCAAACTGTAGGAGGCAGTGAAAGATAGGTGTGACTGGTGTGCTCTGGTCCATGGGGTCACGAAGAGTCAGACACGACCTGAACAACAACCAACAATCTGCTTTTTACAAGGGCTTGGGGCCATTTCTGTCCCATCTCAATACGTTAACCTACTGCCCACATTACTCAGATGAAAATTGGGACATTTTTCACTCCTCTCCTATTGACCCTACTTGACCCCGATTGTTTGTCCCCCACTTAGCATTTCCTAACATAAGAAGGAGAAGTGTCACCACCAGTAAATGGTTTATGAAAAACAAGAACAGTATGAACTATAACAGAAAAATAAAACAGAAGTTAAAATGAGTTTAAAGCAGCAAAATGAGAGCTAGTGTCCCTGTGTGTGTGCACGTGTGTATGCATGCTGATGAGCCTGGCATTGAGATTTAAAAATAATAATACTGTACCCCTATTGTAGAGCACTTGTGAGGCAGATTATTGGCTTATCCAGCCCTGTATTCCCTTCCCCAGGGATTCAGCCAGGGATTTTCTGCCTTCAATGCATGTACACTTCTGCCTACGGTTCCCCAAACCCTTTTGCAAATGGACTATGTCAACTTGAGACATCAACATACCTGTGAGCAACTGTTGATCAGCAGTCTAGTACAACATCAAGCTCAGGGCAGTCCCTGTTCTGCTGGAGAAGGCAAAACAGAAATTTGGAACACAGAACAAGATGAAAAAAGTGGTGAAACTGATTGAGTGAGATAAGCAAGAGACTGCTAGAGGTATTCATGGTATTGTAAAAGGTGTAAATAAGCGGGCAAGTGACAGGAATAAAGGCTTATCTCATATTGGCTTTGATTTAAGAAAAGGAAAACAGATCCAGGTAATTGAAAAGAAATGTTAAACTTGAACATATGCCTTACATTAGCCCCCTCTTCACCCATCATGCATTCAGTAAGTGCACAGGAGGGAGAGCAAATTTGTCAAAGCAGATCCTGCCTGTGACCTTCACACAGCCATCTGGAGACCTTTGTGGAGCCACTCAGATGCAGAGCCACTCAGAATAGGCTCTGCCCATTCATTCTGGGTTGTTCCCTTTTGAAGTTTCCTTAGCACATGGGTGATTTTATTTGTTTATTGGACCTGCTAGCTGATTGTTACCCAAAGGTCTCAAATTGATGCAGAATGGGCTTCAAAAACCTTATTATCAATAGACACTTATACAACCAACAAATCATCAATAGAAAATTACCTGTACACGCATACACAAATTAGTGAAAATCCAGCTGGACGTCATTATGATGCCCGATTCCCGGACGTGTCCAGGGAAACCCAGACAAATGCCATCCCTACTCTGTGAAACTCATCATCTTCCTTAAGTCCTTGGCATAAGCCCTCAATTCCCCTTCCCCGTTAAGTTTGTAACCCAACCTAAATACATCTTATTGAAATAACTGGCTAATCTTTCCCTGTTCACCTCACCTCCCATTGTTTTTTCCCTTTGTTTCTGCATTGTTCAATTTTAGATTGAATATAGCCTCTCAAGCTGTGTCCAATCCAATGTGAATGGAATTGTTTTGTTCCCCTTGACTATATATTTATGAAAAGTTGCCTGTTGAGAAAAAGGCTACATTTTTAGTCCAGCCGGAAGCATGGCTGTCACAAGGCAGGGTAAATACTCCTCCATTCTCTGTCCATGTAAAGCAGTTTCATGCCATGTATGTAAAATGCATGTATAATTCTGCCACTGAGCCATGGCTCACCTGCCACCCTTCCAAATGAATTATGTTCACATACGTACCGTTCTTATGAGAAGTTGTGGATCAGATATCATGAGAAGGAGAAAGCAGGAGTCACATCATTCTGTGCCAGGAAAAATAGGCAATTGGAGGATTTGCAGGAATTAATGCAATTCCCAACTTGCAAGGGTAACTTCTAAGTCTGACCCAGCTGATTGCAAGATGTTATTTAACCTACCCTCTCCTCTTCATCTGTGCTTAATCAGCTTGCCAATATCTTGTGACAAGATCAAACTTCCTTTACTGGTGAACCAGATAGTCATCAACAAAATTAGGTGGAGGCTGTTGCCGCCTTAAGTCTCACTGTTGTAGAAACTACTCTTGATAAAAGGTGGTTTCCAAGTCATCCGGAAGCAGGAAGCAGCTAACAGCTCTGTGACTTGATCGAGTGATATTCGTTTATTGATTAATAGCAATGTTGTGTTTCTATCTTTCCATGCTCAACTTGGTTAACATAATAATGTATATACAAAAAAGTACAAAAACACGGGAAATATTACAGACAATGGATACCGTAACATCAGAGCCATGAGAACTTTCTTCTGGAAAATGGTGATTTCCTGTATATTTTCCCCACTCCCACATGTCACCTCCCTGCTAACTACTCAAAACTCTGCCATTGTTTAAAACCTCCACTTTCCTCATATCTGATTCCCCCAAGGATGCAGCATCCTCAAATATACCATTGCTTGAAGGTATTTAACTCAAACCGCTGCTCTATTTCAAATTGCCATTTTTTCCCTCTCAGTTCCCTCCATCTCTGCTTTACTCAAATGTCCGCTGTTGTTTTAAGTCACCATTTTCCCATTGAAAACTGCCTCTTCTTTCATTGGTATCTCTTCTTGTTTCCATCTTTGGGCTAATAATAATCTTGCTGCAGTTGTTGCATTAAAAAACAATGTTTTATCTTGCTTATGTATTTCTCTACCTACAATACCTAATAAGAAGACTTCTGGTTTTTGTTTTATATATATATGGATGTATATTTCATTATTTTTTTTAAAAAAAAGTTCATTATATATCATTTCCCAGAAAGCCTTCACCTCCTTACACGCCCACCACATATGATAAAAGCTACCATTTCTTTCTTTACATTTCCAACATTTGTTATTTGTTCTGTACATTTTTGCTAGTTTCACTGGCATTAAATACCATCTATACATCATTTTCATTACATTTTATTTGAGCAAACCGCATGCAGTAAAATGTATTCTATCTTTCCACAATCTTTCACAATCGTCTAACTGTATGTTATGCCCAATATCTTTTGTCCAATGTATCATTACAGATTTAACTTCCTAATCTTTCGTATGCCATTCCAAAAGTAACTTATACATTTTTGACAACATTTTTATCTTACCACTTAATAAATACAATTCAAACCTAGCTACTTATATATTCACATCCATTTTTGTTTTTGTCTTCTTTAAACACTTCGTTTATTTGACAATAAAGCAGCCAATCATTTACCAGATTTTTTATTTCCTCATAAGGTTTTAGTTTCCACTAGTTGTTCATCTCCATCACCAAATCTCCATATGTGGCCCATCCCCCCCCATTTAACTTTTTTACTTGTTGCCTCTAACAGCAACATCCACCATGGTGTTTTACATTCAATTAAGTCTTATATCTATTTAACACCTGATATATTGATTTTCAAATTATGTGTTTCAGAAAACCTTTATGTACTTTTACCTTCTCATACCATAAATATGTGTGCCACCCAAATCTATTACCAAATCCTTCCAGATCTATTAGAGCTGCGTTTTTTTAACAATATCCAGTCCCTTAACCAACACAGGCAAGAAGCGTCATAATACTATTTCAAATCTGGTAGAGAGAAACTGCCTCTCTCTTTGGTATCTGTAAGTAATTTAAATTTTATTCTTGGTTTCTTTCTTTGCCAGATAAATCTTGTAATTACTTTTTGCCACTATTTAAAATCTCAAAGTCCATTTATAATCTCCTATGTCTTCCAACAGGGAAATAAATCAAAGGGTTAACACAGCTGTTCAGGCAAGCACAAAAGTAGTCATAATAATATGATCTAAGGAGGTTCAGAACTGAAATAAAAAATGCTGGTGCATAAGGCATTCAAACTCTATGTCCAAAACTCTACATATAACTCTATAATATACATTGAACAAAAAAAAGTTTGTAAATTAGGAACTAGATCACAATGTTAAAGACACATATTGGCAATATTTTTGAGCCATCAAAAGGAGATCTCCACTGCCTCTGCAGGGTTTTCATCCTCTTTGAAAACATTCTGGAATATGGCTTTCATACTCTGCATACACCGGCCTCTCTTCTGTCTTCCCACCATGAAATAAATCAAAGGGTTAACACTGCTGTTCAGACAGGCAAGTATCAAGGTATAGTGTAAGAAAGAAGGAGGTTCTGAATGAAGAACAAAAACAGTGATGAAAAGGGCATTGAGTGGAAAAGAACAAATGATGAAGCAGAGGAGAGCCAACAAGATGGCTGCTATAAGTTTACCCTGCCTGCTCTGCTGTTATTTAAAGCAGACTTTGATGAAGAGGATGAGAGCAGAGATAATCATGAGTGGAAGGCAAAGGAAGCCATTCACAACAAACTGGATGCTAAGGATATCACCAACTTTTAAGTTAGCATGAAGTGAATTGAAGGGGAAAAGAAACAAAATACCAATATTGAGGCACACACAGTGGTGGACATAATTGGTGGTCGGTGCCATCGATGCCAAAGTGGGAAATTGTGTGTCGAGGTCCCCAATCCACCCCTCAAGTAAAACACACTTCACACCAGATATAAGTTTAAGGTTTTTGGCATTAATTTGGCCACAACTTTATTGAATACAAAATAAGTGAGTGGTTGCTTAGGCATTGGTTAAGACTATCTGTCCCGCTGGGGACAGAACTGACATCCACCCGCCTGTGGAGTCAGTATAGGGGAAAATGCTTTGGGGAGAGAATGTGCGCCCGTTCTCCCCAAATGCTCCCAGGGGCTCTTGCGTGGGCCCTGGCCCCCGACCGGGGGGAAACGGACAAGCATGGTAAGCCCCTGGATTCCTTTAACGGAATTCCCCTCGCCGCCGCAACCTTGAAGGGGCAACCACAGCCAACCTGCCCTTTCGCAGCATAGGAGGGGCAACCACAGCCAACTCTGCCCCTCCTAAACCAATTTATAACCAATGCCTAACCGCCAACCTTACAAGTTGTGACTAATTGCTACGCAGTAGGTGAAAACCAAATGGCACCAGCCAATCAGCCAAGTGGAAAAATTCCTACCAGGCCCCTGCTACAACGCAGACGACCCCATGACAGGCATAGCAAGGTCAACACAGAGGCCTAATAACAGGGCGGGAGGGAGGGCGATCCGATGTACGAAGCCAGGAGGGCTCCGACGCTGAGTGCAGGGTCATTTATAGGCTCTGGACTGTCCATCAACAAGTTGCAACATAGAAATCTCCCCAATGACAGCCAGAGCCCAATCGCAGTAGTGGCCATCCATACAAACCCGCCCAGCAGCAGAGGGGTGACTTGCTAGCCCCGACCGCAACACGTGCTCTCCATGAAGGAGAACACGCCAAGACAGCTACACCTATGAATGCTGATGGCAGTCAGTAAAAATTGACCCATGCTGTACAAGAATAGGAAGATAAGAAAAAGAATGTAAACTAGAAGTGGTTTGTGGACATATACCGGTACTTCTAAAAGAACCAATACTTCTAAAATAAGTTACAGGTGGGTAGCCGTGTTGGTCTGCCATAGTCAAAACAAAATCGAAAATTCTTTCTAGTAGCACCTTAGAGACCAACTGAGTTTGTTCCTGGTATGAGCTTTCGTGTGCATGCACACTTCTTCAGATACTTCTGAAGACACTTCTGAAGAAGTGTGCATGCACACGAAAGCTCATACCAGGAACAAACTCAGTTGGTCTCTAAGGTGCTACTAGAAAGAATTTTCGATTTTGTTCTAAAATAAGATTAACTATGATTAGACATATAATTAAACACAGCGGGTGGCGCTGTGAGTTAAACCACAGAGCCTAGGGCTTGCCAATAAGAAGGTAGGTGGTTCAAATCCCCGCAACAGGGTGAGCTCCTGTTGCTCGGTCCCTGCTCCTGACAACCTAGCAGTTCGAACGCACATCAAAGTATAAGTAGATAAATAGGTACCGCTCCTGCGGGA
This sequence comes from Lacerta agilis, assembly GCF_009819535.1. Lineage (NCBI taxonomy): Eukaryota > Metazoa > Chordata > Lepidosauria > Squamata > Lacertidae > Lacerta > Lacerta agilis. The sequence goes on along the minus strand of NC_046318.1, from coordinate 79,554,453 downwards.
AGGTAAATGGTGTTTCCGTGTGCTGCTCTGGTTTGCCAGAAGTGGCTTAGTCATGATGGCCACGTGACCCAGAAGCTGTATGCCAGCTCCCTTGGTCAATAAAGCAAGATGACCACCGCAACGCCAGAGTCGGACGTGACTGGACCTAATGGTCAGGGGTACCTTTACCTTTACCTTATGATTAAACCAAAGACAGCTATGGAGAGCTTCAGGATGGAAGTGGTGAAAGGAGTCCTTTTAATGCAGAAACCAAGCAGCCAGATGACAATCGCATTCCACCAAAGTCCCAAAATGCTGATTAAAAGGTAGAATCCAACTGTGGAATCCACTCCCAAAGTATATACCAATGGCCACCAACTTGGATGACTTTAAAAGAGGACTGAACACATCTGTTGATGATCAATTTATATTCTGCCTCCTCTGTGTGATGTAGTATGCCTCTGGTAACCAATATGCAATATATACTGTCCTAATGTCAATCCTGAATCGTTATCAGTGTGGCTATTGTTAGAGAGAACAGTTTCATTGAAAGTTTCATAATATTCCTGTCCATCATTCAAAGGGGACAGTGATTGGGGGTGTGTGTGCGTGTAATTGATCATTGTGATCAATCTTTGCTTTTATACTTCTTCTGGTGTTCTCTGACTGGAAGAATTTAAAGAAAGGATGACTTAATCTTTACTAATGGAAATTAGCAAATACAAAGTTAAGGTTTTCAGACTATTCTTTCATATTTTGTAGGTATTTTGGAGTGGGTTGTTAAGGGGAAATGACTCTTGCTCTTTAATTGCCAGGCAAAGCAGCCCGTGGGGCTTGCAGCTACCTGAATATATGGGGGTGGGGGGTTCAGATAGTCTCTGTGATATGGTTCCCATATTCCCAAAAGTAAAAATGCAATATTATACCAAATGTAAGAACCTAGGCAGGTATAGGTGGGTATAGGGTGGTATACAAATTTAAATAAGTAATATTAAGAATTATTATTTCTGATGCCATGTTATTATTTTTCTCACTCTCCTATAATACTAGAACTCAAGGCCATAGAGTGCATCTAAATGCTGGACAATTCAAGACAGTCAAAAGAAAATGCGTCTCTGCACAGCACATAGATAAACCGTGGAATCCACTCACAAAGTATATACTAATGGCCACCAACTTGTGTCCTGTAAATTTCTGTGTGAGATGTTTATTTTCCATTTGTTTCTTCATTCTTCCTGTTGTAATTCAATATATACAGCATCTCTGCTTCCACGTTTTTGTTTTCTCTCTGCTGTTCTCAAAGTCTGCAATTTTTTCTGCATCACATGCAATCTTTGTTTGTCAAAGTCTAACAAAAAGGCTGGTTCCCGCCAAAGTCCAGGACAGGTCTCCAACTTATCTTTCTCATCCAACACTCAGTCGCTAATGATCTGGCATCCCTCCAGAGCTGTGGTGGATCTTCAAAAGCTATAGCGCTAATTGCGGTTCAGTGGAAGATCGGTGATTTAAATCATATCAATATTCTCACACAGTTCTATTTTTGTAACAATCCATATATATTATCTCATTCTCATTAATTTCCTTTTGCTTTTTATCACTCCTTTAGCACTTAGTGGGAAGTTTGCCAGATAATTAAAGCAGCAAACATCATGTATATAAAGAAAGGATAAATGCACCACTCCCCCCAACATACCACACTTCACCACGAAGAAAATATTCTCTCCATGTCTGATTCATTTAGCAGATTATTGATTGATTGATTTATATTTTATTACGGCCATTGGCACATAGCGCACAATTTTTCAAACAACATATATATACTTAGCCTTTCTACTTAGAACTTCGAGAGGACTTTAAAGTAGCAGACTAAGCAGTAAATTTACAACATAAAACATCACCCCCTATTCATAAAATTATAAAAACATCAATTAAGGTATCACATAATTACATCATGAGTCATGATTTAAAAGGAATGTCCAATCTGCCCAGAAGTCCGTTTTTCTTCTTTTGGGATAGGATAGTGATCAGAAATCTGGCAACCGTAGGTGATCTTGGAGGGTCTTCATCATTCAGTAGGTATCTCAGTTTGGCTTCGTTCAAGTCATCGGCAATTCCCTTTAAATATGGAGCAAGAAACTTACTCCTGGATGATGAGTGAAGAGCACAATCAAAGATTATGTGATACAACGATTCTGGTGCTCTGCAATTACAGTCACATAAGGTTTAGCAGATTATCTTGCCCCATTAGTCCAGCACACGTCTGTAAATTAGATCCAATTTCATTCTAAAAAAGAGAAGAACCTCTGCCCATGATGGCTGCATCAGAGGATTACCAATAAGTGAATTGCTTTGCACTCAGTGCCTCCTGCCTCCCGTAATCCATTTTGGAATGAGAGCCAGGTATCAAACAATCTGCGAGTGGAGCTCACCCCCCATTTTTGGGGGGTGGGTCTTGCAAGGACAATCACCCTCAATGTGGGAGCTGCCTTCTTTATGGCAGAAAGCACCGGAAGTCTCAGGCTTCACTCATCTGAGACTTACGGGTATAGGGCAGTATATAAATTCAATAAATAATTATACTATATACATTCAATGAATAATAATCTGCCGATGAAAAAAAGGAAAGGGTGTTTACCTCTGTATCTCTCCAGAGATATACAATCTGTAGAAATTAACAAATAGATTTATAACAAGACTAGTGGTTTAAACCCGTTAAAATAACGGGCGCTAGAACATTTCTGACACAAAACCCAAGGTCCTGAAGTGCAGGGAGCAGGGCAAACCATGCGCTCCCTACACGGTGTTAAGATTCCTGAGGGAGAAATGAGGGTGTGTTTCCTTTTATTGTTCCTGTCCTAAACATACTTACTGCACGAAGCATGGCTTGCTGCCTCCTCCTCCTCCCCTCACTTTCCGCATGTGCGATGCTCTCCACATGCCTGTCACTCGCCCAGAAATAACACGCTGCCACAGACACCCACGGCCGACGCCGAGCTCAAGCTCAACAGAACCCTGCCTTAATCCCGCCCCTCTGGTCTGGGCTGCCTGGCGGGCTAGGCTTGCGCTTGCTGCTGAGGTAATGGAGTTAAGGGCTAGGAGCAGCCATGATGGTAGGTTCCTGCGGAGCTCCCACCGCCGTTGTGGTGAGGTCTTGGCCAGGGGAAGGGGCGGCCGAGGGAGAGCGGCGACAGGAGGGGTTTTTTTCCCCTGGAGTGGTGTGGGGCTGGGGAACAGTAGAACAGGTTTCCTTCCGGATGTGTGGGGCTCCCAGCCCCTTTCGGAGTGTGGGGTGGTGGGTGGGGAAGCGAGGGGGGTGAGGCGGCGGCGGAGGTGGCAGCATCATCTCCCGGGAGGCTTTGCCCCCCCCCGTTCTCCTCCTCCTTCTGCCCAGCGGCGAGAGCGGCAGCGTGGCCTCCCTTCTCGGCCTCCCTTCAGCCTCTGGAGCACCAGCGTTCCATTTCAACCGCCCCGCTTCAACTGCCGCCGCTGCTCCCGGCCCGATCTCTCTGCTCCAATCCCTGTGTCCGTGGGGCACATGCTCAGTAGCGCAAACCCAGAGAAACAGGGACTGGATGCAAAGACACTTGCGTTTTATATATATAGATACACTGATTAGAATAGAAGCAATGCCACCCAACCCCACTTCACTGATGTTTCGCCCTCCACTTCTTTCCCCCTTTCCCTCCTAATGCATCACTAATGTCTCAACAAATGAAATTTGAAAAAGGAGACATTGTACATACTTTTGTAAACCAAGAAATCATTAATATAAATATTTTAAGAAGAGCCGGGGGGAGATACTGAGATCAGAGTAGAACAAGTACCATGAAATATAAGAAGGTTTTTCTTTTGGGGGGGGGGAATTAACCAGTCTTTTTTTATTAAAGCCTTTGTGTTACAAAGCAAACAGATAAGCAGGGAAAGGGATATCTGTCATTTCCACATTCAGTTCAGTTTTTTTCCATGGCTCAATTCTTTGTTGCACTCATCAGATCTGGGTTTGGACCTGAATGTCTCGCTTCTTTCTCCCATCTTCCTCCACCTTGAAAACCCTCTGGAATATGACCTTCAAGCTCTCCCTTGACCAACTGTGTTTCTTTCTTCCAACCAGGAAATAAAACAGTGGGTGAGCACTGCTGTTTAGGTAGCTGCATAAGAGCCCAAGAAATGCTTCAGTATTGTTTCCACCTTTACGGAAAATATGGATTAATTAAATGCAGGTATATGGGTTTCTTTGAACTTCTGAACATCCTGAGGACCTTGCCAAAAGTATGAGAATAGCAAGAGGGAAAAAGTGAACCATTCTGATTCTTTTGAAGCATCATATTTGTTGGCTGACCCGGAGTTCTAGTTGCTCTCTTCCATGTTCCTCCTCCTTGAAAACCCTCTGGAATATGACCTTCAAGCTCTCCCTTGACCGACTGTGTTTCTTTCTTCCGACCAGGAAATAAATCAGTGGGTTAAAACTGCTGTTTAGGCAGCTGCATAAGACCCCAAGAAGTGCTTCAGAATTGTCTTGATCATTACGGGACAAATGGATTAATGAAATGCAGGTATATGGGAAAGCTAAGAAGAGGAAGAAGAGGAGGGCAAGTAGGATGGCTGTTACAGCTTTTCCCTTCTTCCTCTGTTGTGATATAAAGTAAACTTTTATCAACAGGATCAGAGTGGAAATAGTCATGAGTGGGATACAAAGTATAGCATTCATTAGAAGCTGGTAGAAAATGGAATTCTTGATAAGCAGAATATTAGGAGGAATCCAGCAGTTTACAGTGAGCAGGAAAGAAATGTTCCATATGAAGGCACACACAAGGGTGGAAAAGTGTGGTGGTCTTTCGCATCGATGCCAAAGGGGGAAGAGGACAGAAACACACCTGTCCATGCTAATGGCTGTCAACAGATATTGACCAGTGTTGTACATGAACAAAAAAGGAAAGATGCCTAATGATATAAACAAATAATAATCATAGATAGGTAAGAATAAAAATGACTTCAGAAGATTTATAATGGGAAAAGTAAATAAGCATATGAGTGTCCCAAGGTCAGCGACTGCCAGATGGAGGATGAAAGTGGTGAAGGGATTCCTCTTCATGCAAAAGCCAAGAAACCAGATGACAGTTGCATTCCCCAAAAGTCCAAAAATGCTAATAAGTAAAATGAAGGCAGAGATGAAAATGTCTGCTATATGATATGTTGGTAATTCATGATACAAACCACCCTGGGGGGTTAGGAGGTCAGTTCTGTTTTCTGCTCCTGAAGTGGACCAGGATCCCAGGTTACCATTGCTCATTTTGCTTAATCTCTGCTTTTGAGCTATTTCTTGTATGGATCTTCCTACCAAGAGAAAATAAGCAAATGTGGAGTCAGTTTTGGCTATATAGCTCAACCATATTAAAGTTAGACACTCATACAATAATAAAAGTGACATGCTATAGTGGGAATTCATGAATGAGAAGGAAGGAAAGAAAAGAGAAGAAAGAAAGAGAAAAAAAAAAAAAGAACAAAGAAAGAGAAGAAAAAAAAAAAAAAAAAAAAAAAAGAAAGAAAGAAAAAGAAAAGAAAGAAAAAGAAAGAAAGAAAGAAAGACTTTAACAATATTGTTCTTTGGAATGTTTTTCAAAATTTATCAGTTTCAAAGGCTTAGGGGGGGGAATGCAGTTTGCCGATGGATTATGCATTTCTTCTTCCAAGTAAAGAATCTGCAGGCACAGCATCAGTAAGTATGATTTTTGAACTAGAATTCCCCCTCTTCTGCTCTCTGAGTCAGACTTTACATCTGAAATTAATGTGTTGTGCACTATACATTGAGATTGGGGCAGTTGGATGGAGTAAATGTTTCAAAACTGGAGTGGAGAAGAGAAACGGGAGAAGGAGTTGAACATCAAGAAAACCTGAAAGCAGTGTTCCCAAAGCTTTAGAAATAATTGAACTTTTTGGACGTGTAGCCGGCTTCAAATTAAATAAGGTGAAGACCAAAGTATTGACTAAAAATATGAATCCTGTGCAGATACAGAAGTTATAGGACAATACTGGCCTTAATTTTGTTAAAAAAGTAAAATATCTAGGAGTCAATTTAACTGCAAAAAATCTAAACCTGTTTAAGGACAATTATGAAAGAGTATGGACCGAGATAAAAAGAGACTTAGAAACGTGGACAAGATTAAAACTTTCTTTGATGGGCAGAATAGCTGCTATTAAAATGAACGTTTTACCAAGGATGCTGTTTTATTCCAAGTGATTCCAATCTTAGATAAACTAGATTATTTTAAGATATGGCAAAAGGACTTGACGAAGTTTATCTGGCAGGGGAAGAAGCGAAGAATTAAATTCAAGATATTAACGGACTCAAAGGAAAGAGGAGGCTTTGCCCTGCCAGATTTACGGATTTATTTTGAGGCAGCAGCCTTTTGCTGGTTGAAGGACTGGTTTAAACTAGATAATACTGATGTGTTAGACTTGGAAGGTTTTGATAATGTGTTCGGATGGCATGCATATCTCTGGTACGACAAGGTAAAGGCCCACAAAGCTTTTAAGAATCATATAGTTAGAAAAGCCCTTTTTCAGGTTTGGATGAGAAATAAAGATTTATTGGAGAGAAAGACTCCCAGATGGATTTCACCCGTAGAGGCAAAGGCTTATAAAAGACCTAATATGTCTGCAAAATGGCCAAGATATGTAGATATACTGCAGCAAGAAGGTGAGACGTTTAAGTTGAAAAGCTACGACCAAATGAAAGAAGAAGTCACGACTGGCTGCAGTATCATCAAATTTTTGAAATTTTTAGATTAGACAAAAAGATTGGTTTTCAGATAGAAAAATCAACGCTGGAAACAGAGTTAATTGACCCGAACTCTAAAAACCTTTCCAGGATGTATAATTTGTTGCTAGAGTGGCATACGAAAGATGAACTGGTTAAATCTGCAATGATAGATTGGGCAAAAGATGTGGGACATAATATTATGATGGATGACTGGGAGAGGTTGTGGAAGGAAGGTATCAAATTTACTGCTTGTAATGTATTAAGAGAAAATATTATGAAAATGATATATAGGTGGTATTTGACACCAGTGAAGGTAGCTAAGATATATCATGTTACAAGTAATGTGTGTTGGAAATGTAAAACGTCGGAAGGTACCTTTTATCATATGTGGTGGACATGCCCAAGGGTTAAGGCTTTCTGGGAGAAGATTTATAATGAAGGTAATGAAAATTACTTTTAGTAAGAAACCAGAGGCCTGCCTTTTGAGCATGACCAATCATGAGATACCCAGTCAGGATAGAGTGTTTTTTATGTATGCCACAACAGCTGCCAAAATTTTACTTGCAAGAAACTGGAAAGGCGAAGAGATTCCGACAGTGGAAGAATGGCAGATGAAATTAATGGACTTTATGGAACTCGCTGAACTGACCGCGAGACTCCGAGACCAGAGGGAGGAGAAGGTGCAACAGGATTGGAAGAAATTTAAGGACTATTTAAAAAATCGTGAAAAATTGGATATTGATATCGCAGAATTAGCTTGTTGAATTGGCTTTAGCTAGTTGATGTTAGATAAAAATAGTATATAGAAGTATTGTCATGAATGATTTTAATGTTTAGGAACGTTTTAGGATATGCAGTTTAAGTAATGAATTATAGTTGATTATTTAATATCTTGAAGACTATTAAGAAGAGTGGTGGACACGGAGTTACTATTCTATTAATTTAAGCAAGCTGACGGCGACGGGACTGCAGGGGGGTTCTTTGGAGAATTGGATACTTTATTTCCTAATCCGGAGATACCAGTGGTGGAAAATCGTGTTCCCTATGGGGGGGTGGATTATAAAACCCATCAGGGCTGGATTAATTGGCGGTATAAAGGGAAATCGAAACCCCCAGTCGGGGGGGGGGGGAGGATTACAAAACCCATCGGGGCAGGATTATTATATATAAAGGAGACCGAAACCCCGGTCGGGGGAGGATTACAAAGCCCATCGGGGCGGGATTTTAAATCTCTTTGGTGGCTTTTGTTGATTTAAAGTAACTCAAACTTCTCAAACTTAAAACTTCTGACTCTTTGCGCAGGTATAATTGGTTTGACTTAGTGGATACAGTTTCAGACTCAACTTCTACTTCTTTTTTTCTTGGTGCGTGGGAAAACCAACAGTAACAATTTAACTTTCACTTCTGTAAAGAAGGGAAAGTAACTAGAAGTGTGCTAGCAGCTGACACTCTGTGGTGACTGCGGGTATTGCTGATCTTGATTTTTGTAGTAAGCTGAGCTCCTCCTCTGGTGAAATCTGGTTACTGCAGTGGACAAAATAAGATTTGACTGTTCTCCCTCTAGTGGTTAAGCTTTGTTATTGCAGGTGGATTGTAATTTTTATTTTTAGAATGACAGGAAGAGAAAAAAAGAATCCAATGACCCCATTAGATAGAAGACCCTCCAGACAAGAGGAGGTAAAGGATTTGGAAGCATTATGGCAAAAAATTAAAGAAGAATTTCGACAAAATGAACAGCGGATGGAGAAAAAATTGGAAAATGTGCAGGAAACATTAGATAAGAAGATAGAAGGTGCAGTAGGAGAATTAAAAACAAAAATACAAGATCTGTCAGTAAAATCCAAAACTATGGAAGATTCACTGAAGAAAACACAGAAAGAGGTGAGAGCAGTAAAAAAAGAGACAGAACAAGTGAAAGAAGAAGTGACAAAGGCAAATAAATCACAGGAAGAGATTTGGGATAATTTGGCTTTAATGGAGATGAGGCAGAAGCAGATGAATTTGAAATTTCGTGGTATAAAAGAAGTGGCGAATGAGGATATAAAACAGAAATTAATTCAAGAACTGGCCAAATGGATGGATCTGAAAGAGGAGGAGGTAGCATATATGATTACTAATGCTTTTAGAATTACAGTCAGATCAGCAAAGGCCAAGGCTAAGAAATTCCCAGGTGATTGTCTGGTCATGTTTAATTCTTTGGAAATGAGAAACGCTATTCTGAGATTGAGTTATACAAACAAGTTGATAATTGATGGAAAGCAAATTATTGTGTTTAAGGAGATCCCGACAAGATTGTTGCGAAAGAGGGATACTTACAAACCATTGGTGGCTTTACTCAAGAAGAAAGAAATCCAACATAGATGGGAATACCCGGAGGGGATCTCCTTTTATTACAAAGACAAAAGATTTAAATTGACAGACGCATTGGAAGTGAAGAAATTTACAAGAAGATATGAAGAAGATCTGGGGAAGACAGGAACAGCTGGACCAGCACCAAGCAAAAGCAAGATAGAGCAGGACAAGAAGAAGAAGAACAAGAAGAAGGAAGAGGAGGAGAAACTAGAGGAGCTGGGGGCGCATGGAGGAGTAGCAGAAGAAGAGGAGGAAGAAGAAGAGACAACAGAAGACGAGGAGGAGGAGGAAGAAGAAGAAGAGAATATTGATAATAATAATACCAAACTTTAAAAGATTTTTCAAACAGGAGAGAAAGAAGTCATGGCATTAAAGTTAATTTCATGGAATGTGAACGGATTAAATGACAAAAATAGGAGAAACAGGATTGGACATGTTTTAAACAGAAGAAATTTGGATATAATTTGTCTTCAAGAGACTCACATTGCAAAAAAACATAGACATGTGTTAATTAACAAAAAGCTTGGAAGAGAATTTGTTTCCTCTGATTGTTTTGAAAAAGAGAGGAGTAGTAATGTACATAAAGAGAGTTTGAACCAAAATTGATTTCCAAGGATGAGGAAGGAAGGATTTTAATAGTACAAATAACACTGCAAGGTGAAAAATTACTGGTAATTGGAGTATATGCACCAAACGACAACAAAGCAGATTTTTTCAAGAACCTGGAAGAGAGAATGACTGAATTCATGGACCAGAAACTGATAATGATGGGCGATTTCAATGGAGTAGTGATGCCGACATTAGACAAATCGTTTTCAAAGAAAACAGTAAAAGAAGGCAAACTACCAAAATCTTTTTTTCGATTTGACAGAAAAATCTTGGCCTTGTGGATATTTGGAGATTGAAACATCCAACTACGAAAGACTTTACGTTTATTCAGAACCAAATCAAAGTTTCAGAAGAATTGATCATATTTGGATAACAAAGGAATTGATTGGTAGAGTGTCTAGATGTGAGATAATGCCAAGGACATTGTCAGATCACAATTCGATTGATTTAGAATTGAAGAGCAAAGAGAAAAGTCCCATCAGATGGAGAATGAATGAAAGTTTATTCGAGGATCCAGAAGTAGTGAATAAGGCGAAGCAGGAAATAATTGATTATTTTAATTTGAATCTACGAAAAGGAACCGGGCTTGATGTGGTTTGGGATGCGAGTAAAGCCATAATGCGAGGATTTTTGATTCAAAAGAATAGTCCAACAGAGAAAGAAAAAGAAAAAAAAGAAACAAGAAATTTTGAGTCAATTAATGATTTGTGAGAAGAAATTGATATTGAAACCTATGGATACCCAAATAAAACAAAATATAAAAATATTACAGACTCAGTTCTCCATGCTGGTGAATCAAGAGATTGAATGGAAAATCAAGCAGATGGAACAGAAAAGTTTTGAATCAGCTAATAAGACTGGAAAGCTATTGGCTTGGCAATTAAGGAAGAGGCAAAATCAGAATGTAATTAACAAACTGGAAATTGGAGATGGCATAACAGAAGACCCGAAGGAAATTAAAAAAGCTTTTCAAAGATACTATAAAAACTTATACCAGCAGGAGAAGGAGAATGGAAGGAAAATAGATTTATATTTGGAAAAATACAAATTGGATAAAATCTCGAAAGAGAAGGTGGATTACCTAAATACTCAAATTACGGCGACAGAAATACAAGAAGCGATCAAAAGAATGAAATTGGGGAAATCTCCAGGACCAGATGGACTGTCGGCAAGATATTATAAGACTCTCAGCGAGCAACTGATTCCGGTGCTGAAAGAAGTAATGGACAATATCATGAAAGGTGGAAAGATCCCTAGTACATGGAAAGAAGCATATGTAACTTTAATACCTAAGCAAGAGGCAGATCGATTAAGTGTTAAGAACTATCGGCCAATCTCTTTACTCAACAATGATTACAAGCTTTTCGCAGATATTATGGCCACAAGATTGAAAGGAATTTTAAATGAAATAATTCATAAAGATCAAACAGGTTTTCTTCCTGGCAGACAGTTAAAAGAAAATGTTAGACATATTGTTGACGTAATAGAGTATCTGGAAACCAGGAATGATAAACCAGCGGTATTAATGTTTGTTCATACGGAAAAAGCTTTTGATAATATTTCTTGGCAGTTCATGAAGAAGAGTATGGTCGGAATGGGAATAGAGGGGTCTTTTTTGAGAGGAATTGAATCGATATATTCAGACCAAAGAGCAAAGTTAATAGTCAACAATGAAATAACAGAGAGCTTTGATATAACAAAAGGCACCAGACAAGGTTGCCCGTTGTCACCGTTATTATTCATAATGGTCCTGGAGATTTTAGCTAAAAGATTGAGAAATTGCCCGGAAGTAAGAGGAATTAAAGTTGGTGCAAAAGAATTTAAGTTAAAAGCCTTTGCGGATGATTTGATGGTAACGGTAGAAGAACCCCAGAGCAGTGTTCCGAAAATATTAGAAGAGATGGAGAAATTTGGTCAACTTGCAGGTTTTAAATTAAACAAAACCAAAACAAAGATGATGGTGAAGAATATGGAGAAAGAGAGAGTAGAAGAATTAGAGCAAAAAACTGGTATAGCGGTATCAAAGAAGGTGAAGTATCTGGGAATCTGGTTAACTCCAAAAATATTAATTTATTTGAAGATAATTACCAACCAGTTTGGAAAGAGATCAAGAAAGATTTAGAAGTCTGGACTAGATTTAAACTATCCTTTAGTGGAAGAATAGCTGCAATCAAGATGAATGTTTTACCGAGGATGTTGTTTTTATTCCAAACGATTCCGATAATTAAAGGGACGGGACAATTCAAAGAATGGCAAAAAACATTGTCAAGATCTTTCTGGCAAGGGCAGAAACCAAGAATAAAATTCAAATTGTTGATAGATAAGAAGGAAAGAGGGGGCTTTGCTCTACCAGACTTGAAGTTGTATTATGAAGCGTCCTGTCTGTGTTGGTTAAAAGAATAGATGACATTACAGAATACTGATCTCTTAGACCAGAAGGACATGATAATAGATTTGGATGGCACTCCTATCTTTGGTATGACAAAGTAAAAGTTCATAAAGGTTTCATGCACCATGTGATAAGGAGAGCCATTTTCGAAGTGTGGGACAGGAATAAGAGACTTCTGGAGAGAAAAACCCCATGGTGGATCTCACCGATTGACGTACTTATATTAAAGAAAGTCAATATGGAAGGTAAAAGGTCTACATATGGGGATTTGTTAATGAGAACGGAAAGAGGTTGGAAGTTAAAGCCATATCACCAGATTGAAGATACTTTTACAGGATGGATACAGTATCACCAGGTGAATAATCTGTTGTTAGAAGATAAAAAAATTGGTTTCGAGGAGAAAAAATCTAGACTACAAACCGAGCTATTAGAAGGTAAAGGCAAATTTCTGACAAAAATGTATGATTTGTTGTTAGAATGGTATACTAAAGATGAGTTGACGAAAGAAGTGATGATAAAATGGGCCATAGACTTTGGGCATAATATAGAATATGATGCATGGACAAAATTATGGAAAGAGACGATGAAATTTACTGCATGTGCAGCTTTGAAGGAAAATCTTTATAAGATGATGTACAGATGGTATTTGACTCCAGTAAAATTGTCAAAAATGTATAGAATGCATGATAAGATGTGTTGGAAATGTAGACAGGAGGAAGGGAGTTTTTATCACATGTGGTGGACTTGTGGTAAGGTCAAGGCCTTTTGGGAATCTATTTACAATGAACTTAAGAAGATGCTTAAATATACTTTTCCAAAAAGACCTGAGGCCTTCTTATTGGGTTTGATGGGAGATGAAATAGCTAAAAGGGACAAAAGACTGTTCATGTATGCAACAACTGCAGCGAGAATACTGCTTGCCCAAAAATGGAAATTACAGGAATTACCAACGATTGATGAGTGGCAGACGAAGATGGCGGAATATGCTGAACTTGCAAAACTGACCGGCAGGGTCAGAAACCAGGACGACTCGAGGTTTCGAAAAGAATGGAGTAAATTTGTGGAGTACTTAAGATTGAATAGAGGAAGTTTGAAAACACTGGTAGGATTGGAATAAACCTTTGACATAGGTTAATATGGAGGAATAAAAACTGTGCGATAAGATTGGACTAGAAAACCAACTGACGTGGGGGAGGGAAGTCATAGCTCGGCGGAGCAATGGTTGAATATAATTTGTGTTAGATACTGAATTGATTGGTTGTATATTTGGAAAATTAATAAAAATTTATTAAAAAAAATAAGAAGAGTGGTGGATGTTAAAAAAATAGATACAAAGTTACTAAAGTATATTGATATTGAATGCAGTTGAGGGAACGGGGGAAGTCCCCCCCCTAAAGAAGATAGAAACTAGAATTGAATAATGATGGTTTATTGTTCCGGTGTATGTAGGTATGTATAAGTTTTCTTTTATTTTTTGTTATTTTTGTTTGATGTGTTTATTATGTTTTCTTTGTTGTGTGTTTGTGTGTGTTTCTGTTGTTTAATGTGAAAATAATAAAATATCTTTAAAAAAAAGAACATCAAGAAAACAAAAGCCATTATTATTATTAGTACCCCAGCCACAGTGGACAGCTTCCAACATATACAGGTGAAACTCGAAAAATTAGAATATCATGGAAAGGTTCATTTATTTCAGTAATTCCACTTAAAAGGTGATATATATGAGATAGATTCATGACATGCAAAGCGAGATATGTCAAGCCTTTATTTGTTATAATTGTGATGATTGTGGTGTACAGTTGATGAGAACCCCAAATTAACAATTTCATCAGCTGTATGCCATAATCATCACAATTATAACAAACAAAGCCTTGAAATATCTTGCTTTGCATGTCATGAGTCTATCTCATATATTAAACTCCAGTAGCTAATAAAAACAATTGCTTAAATAAATGGAATTTTCCACAATATTCAAATTTTTGAGTTTCACCTGTATAAAAAATTAGGAAAACAATGCATTGGGAAGGCATGTGCAAGTTTTATTATTATTAAAATGTGATTTTTTTTTAAAGCAAAACCAGATTAAATAATTCTCATATCAAATCCACTGTCCTAGATTTACAGTGGCCAAACAGATGATTAAGGGAAGCCTACAAACAGCTTTGGAACACAAAAGTCCTCGCCTCTGCTATGGTTTTCTGCTGGACTTTAATTTCCCAACCCCACTCAGGGCAACTTTGGCATTTACAGATGACCAACCTGCTTTTTTACGAGGGCTTGGGGACACTTCTGTCCCATCCCAAATACATTAACATACCACCCAATATGACTCAGATAAAAATTGGGACATTTTTCACTCCTCTCCTATTGACCCTCCTTGACCCCTGTTCTTTGCCCCCCACTTAGCATTTCCTGACATAAGAAGTGTCACCACCAGTAAATGGTTTATGAAAAAAACAATATGAACTAAAAATAAAACACAAACTAAAATGAGTTTAAAGCAGCAAAATGAGAGCTAGTGTCCATGTGTGTGTGCACGCATGCTGATGAGCCTGGCACTGACATTTAAAAATAATAATATTGTACCCCTATTGTAGAGCACTTGTGAGGCAGACAATTGGCATGTCCAGCCCTGTATTCCCTTCCCCAGGGATTCAGCCTGGGATTTTCTGCCTTCAATGCATGTACACTTCTGCCTCTGGTTCCCCAAACACTTTTGCAAATGAACTATGTCAACTTGAGACATCTACATACCTGTGAGCAACTGTTGATCAGCAGTCTAGTACAACAGCAAGCTCAGTGCAGTCTTTGTCCTGCTGGAGAAGGCAAAACAGAAATGGTGAACACAGATCAAGATGAAAAAAGTGGTGAAACTGATTGAGTGAGATAAGCAAGAGACTGCTAGAGTTATTTATAGTATTGTAAAAAGTGTAAATAAGCGGGCAAGTGACAGGAATAAAGGCTTATCTCATATTTGCTTTGATTTAAGAAAATAAAACAGATCCAGGTAATTGAAAAGAATTGATATACAGTACTTAAACATATGCCTTATATTAGCCCCCTCTTCACCAGTCATGCATTCAGTAAGTGCACAGGAGGGAGAGCTATTTGTCAAAGTAGATCCTGCCTGTGAGCTTCACACAGCCATCTGGAGACCTTTGTGGAGCCACTCAGATGTGGAGCCACTCAGAATAAGCTCTGCCCATTCATTCCGGGATGCTCCCTTTTGAAGTTTCCCTTAGCACATGGTTAACCAAATTCCCTGGGTGGTTTTATTTGTTTATTGGACCTGTTAGCTGCTTGTTACCCAAAGGTCTCAAAGTGATGCACAACGGGCTTCAAAAACTTTATGATCAATAGGCAATTATACTACCAACAAATTATCAATAGAATTTTACATGTACACACATACACAAATACAGTAGATCCTCCTTCCTTGGCAGCCTAAGTGGTAAGTTACTCGTGAATGCGACTGATTTCAGTTAGTTGATATCAGTGGATCTTTTGTGAGAATGATTTCATGGGCACCACAATTTATGTATAATTTTAGATATCACATGAAGGTCGAGATATGGGGGAATAGGCATTTGTAGGGAAAAGGTGCTGGTACTGTGTACCTTTGAGTACCCCCATAAAAAGCACTGATAACACAACCCCTCAATCCTCTGCACAATCCCTCAAGGTGTGCAGACTCCTACTGAGGCAGACCAATGCTTCTCACTTGATTAGCAATGAGTCCCCAAAACACATAGAGTGTTTGCCAGTCCTGCCATGTGTTACCCTATTAACTCCCAGGGTTGAACGTAGTCCTAGTATGTCAGATGCCTCATAGTGCAAGGACTATAGCTCTGTGGTACAGCATCTGCCTAATGTTCAGAAGGGTTCAATCCCTGGCATCAGCAAGTAGGGCATTCCCTTATCTGAAACCCTTAAGAAGTGTTCTCGGTCAGAGTAAGAGAATCATAGAATCTTAGAGTAGGAAGGGACCCAAGGGTCATCTAGTCAAAACCCCTGCAATGCAGTACCAAAACAATACTGGGCAAGTCAGAAAAAGCCAATGTGGCATTTTGATTCCAATTTTGGGGTAAAATATGGGAGATCAGCGTTCAAATTTTCACACAGACATAAAACTCCCTGGATAACCTCGGACCAGTCAGAGTCCCTCACCCAGATCTAACTCACAGGTTTGTTGTGAGGCTAAAAATAAGAGCAAGACAAGCCATGTATGCCACCTTGAACTCCTTGGAGGAAAGTTGGGATATAAATAAACAAATGGACTGGATTTTAGAAGGCAGCTTCCTATACTTTCATGTTCCTAAAACCTCATAAAAAATATTTCACAGCTGTGTTATCTTTTAACCTTTTAACCCCAGGGGTTGAAGCTGTGTGTGTCAATCAATCATCACCATCATCGGTGCTTAATTCTGCCACACCAGTTACTTGTCTTTCTGCTCTTGCAAGCGAAGAATATCTAACTTGAGCTTTTTGCTTACCTTTGACTAACGTTGGGTCGGATATTGTGATAGAGAGATGGAGAACCAAAAGTACCGGTAAGAAATCCTGTGCTGGCATAAACAACCAGAAGATTTGCAGACACCAATGCAACTCCCAAGTCTTGAAGATACATTCAATGCATTTTAGAGCTCATGACAAGATGTGCTGGAATGTGCCTGTTTGGCTTCATTTATGCTTTATAAGTATGCCAGTGTCATGTGACAAGAGAAAAACAATTATCATTGGGATGTAAATATGGTCTATAGAGGATTGTGATCATGCACACTAACAGCTCCATTTGTAAAATATACAAAAGTGCTTTGAAAGGATCCATTACACTTCAAAAGCCTACAAGTAAGTTTTAAGCACTGAGAAGCACTTTGCTCCCCATACAGGAGATTTCCAAAAAACCAGGGGAAAGAAAGCCCAGCTAATGGGCTGGAAAGAGCAGGATGATGGTACAGTAGGGATTGTTGTTTAGTCATTTAGTTGTGTCCGACACTTCATGACCCCATGGGCCAGAGCACGCCAGGCACTCCTGTCTTCCACTGCTTCCCGCAGTTTGGTCAGACTCATGTTGGTAGCTTCGAGGACACTATCGAGAACACAGTAGGGATACAGAACCTTTTTCCAGCAAGAGGACCTCATTCTTTTCTGGGAAAGCTCCTAGAAGGGAATACATATAGCCAATCTACTCCCACTTGTAAGCAGAGAGTTCTGTTTGGATAAAAGTAGGATGCTTGAAATCTCTCAAGCCTCTTTGCTCCCAGGTGCAAGCTACAAGAATTCTATGCATGGCAGGAGAGAGTGCAGGAAGGTGAGGAAGGCACATCTTGTGGCAGAATTGGGGTAAATGGGAAGGATGAAGGCTGGAAAAGGTGCAGCAAGAGTTTGCGAGTGACATTTGCTCCTCTGCTTCAGGCAGCAAAATTTCTTGCACCAGCACTAACGCATCGTGTCATTTCGTCTTGCTTTTTTCTACTTTTTGCATATTTCTTTTCCTTCACGCTCCTCCTCAAAGGCAACCTTTATGGTGAAGCTTCTGGACTCCTTTGTCTTCATCTCTCCTTCAGTCTGTGTTGGTACCCAGTCCAAACATACACACATCAATTCTCAAGCCATGCATATGTTTAAAACTATGAATAAATAAACGTAGAAGAGTGCCTTGTGCAAGGCAAGACCAGCAAGGATATAAGCAGTAATTATTCCTGTCCCTACCTGGAGCTGCCACTGGCCTAATCCAGGACACTCTGCATGCTAAGTCAAAGTTCTGCAGATGAGGAAAAGCCCTCAAAACACCCACAAGCATAAAGTGCATATGTCTCTTGAGACTTTGATAAGTGTTTTCATTTTTCTTTTTTGAAAATAATTTTTGTTGTTGTTATAAGTTCATTTCCTGAAGAAGAGGAGGGCAAGTAGGATGGCTGTTACAGCTTTTCCCTTCTTCCTCTGTTGTGATCTAAAGTAAACTTTTATAAACAGGACCAGAGTGGAAAGAGTCATGAGTGGGAGGCAAAGTATAGCATTCATTAGAAGCTGGTAGAAAAGGGCATACATTGTAGCTCGTAAATCAATAAAAATCCAGCAGATTACAGTGAGCAGGAAAGAAATGATCCATATTGTGGCACACACAAGGGTGGAAAAGTGTGGTGGTCGGTGGCATCTATGCCAAAGGGGGAAGAGGACAGAAACACACCTGTCCATGCTAATGGCTGTCAACAGATATTGACCAGTGTTGTACATGAACAAATAAGGAAACATGCCCCACGTTGCATTCAAATGGTCATCAAACGAAGGCAATGGTGGAAATAACGAAAGAAGATATATAATGGACATAATAAATAAGCATATGAGTGTCCCAAGGTCAGCAGCAGCCAGATGGAGGATGAAGGTGGTGAAAGGATTCCTCTTCATGCAAAAGCCAAGAAACCAGATGACAGTTCCATTCCCCACAAGTCCAAAAATGCTAATAAGTAAAATGGAAATGGAGATAAGAATGTGTGCTATATGAAATGGTGATAATTTATAATAAAAACCATCCTGGGGGGTTAGGAGGTCAGTTCCATTTTCTGCTCCAATATCTTCCCCTGAAGCTTCCAACGTGGACCAGGATCCCAGGCTACTATTGCTCATTTTGCTTAATCTCTGCTTTTCAGCTATTTCTTGTATGGATCTTCCTACTACGAGAAAATAAACAAATGTGGAGTCAGTTTTGGATATAAATCTCAACCATATTAAACTGAGTTACAGGAAGTTAGTTTGTTCTTGGTATGAGCTTTCATGTGCATGCACACTTCTTCAGATACTTCAGAATTTTTTTATTTTTACTAAACTGAGACACGCAAACAATAACAAAAGAGACATACTATAGTGGGAATTCATGACTGATGAACAAACAAAGAACAAAGAAACTCTTTAGGAACATTGTTCTTTGGAATGTTTATCAAAATTTATCAGTTTCAAAGGCTTTGGGGGGAACTGCAGTTTGCCGATGGGTTATGGATTTTTTCCTCCAAGTTAAGAATCTGCAGGCACAGCATCAGTAAGCATATCCTTTTTGAACTAAAATTCCCAGTCTTCTGCTCTCTGAGTCAGACTTAACATCTGAAATTAACATGTTGTGTGCTAGACATTGAGAGTATGGCGCCACGGTTGGATGGGGTCAATGTTTCAAATCTGGAATGGAGAAGAGGAACGGGAGAAGGAGTTGAACATCAAGAAAACAAAAGCCATTATTATTATTATTAATACCCCAGCCACATTGGACAGCTTAAAACATACATAAAAAATAACAAAACAATTCACTGGGAAGGCATGTGTAAGTTTTTTATGATTATTAAAATGTGATTTTTAACAAAACCAGATTAAATAATACTCATATGAAATCCACTGCCCTGGTCTTACAATGGCCAAACAGATGATTAAGGGAAGCCTACAAACAGGTTGGAACACAAAAGTCCTCTCCTCTGCTATGGTTTTCTGCTGCCCCAACAGCTCTTTGATTTCCCAACCCCACTTGGGGCAACTTTGACATTTGTAGGAGACCAACCTGCTTTTTTTACGAAGGCTTGGGGACACTTCTGTCCCATCCCAGATACGTTAACATACCACTCAACATTACTCAGATGAAAACAGGGACATTTTTCACTCCTCTCTTATTGACCCTCCTTGACCCCCAATCTTTCTCATTCAGTTACCATTTCCTAACATTAGAAGAAGTGTCCCCACCAGTAAATGGTTTATGAAAAACAACAATATGAACTCTAACAGAAAAACAAAACACAAATTAAAATGAGTTTAAAGCAGCAAAATGTGTGTGTATGTGTGTGTGTGTACGCATGTGCGTGCTGATGAGCCTGGATTGAGATTTAAAAATAATAATGTTCTACCCCTATAGTAGAGCACTTGTGAGGCAGATTAATGGTTTGTCCAGCCCTGTATTCCCTTCCCCAGGGATTCAACCTGGGATTTTCTGCTTTCAATGCATATACACTTCTGCCTGTGGTTCCCCTTCCGCTTTTGCGAATGAACTATGTCAACCTGAGACATCTACGTACCTGTGAGCAACTGTTGATCAGCAGTCTAGTACAACATCAATCTCAGTGCAGTCCCTGTCCTGCTGGAGAAGGCAAAACAGAAATGAGGAACAAGATGAAAAAATTGGTGAAACTGATTGAGTGAGATAAGCAAGAGACTGCTAAAGGTATTCTTAGTATTGTAAAATGTTGAAATAAGCGGGCAAGTGACAGGAATAAAGGCTTATCTCATATTGGCTTTGATTTAAGAAAATAAAACAGATCCAGGTAATTGAAAAGAAATGATATACTTCAATATATATATATATATATATATATATATATATATATATATATATATATATATATATATATATATATATATATATATATATATATATATATATATATATATATATACTTATGGAGTGAAAAATACGGTAAATACTCCTCCATTCTCTGTCTATGTAAAGCAGTTTCATGGCATGTGTGTAAAATGCATGCATAATTCTTCCACTGAGCCATCGCTCACCTGCCACCCTTCCAAGTGAAGTATGTTCACATACGTACTGTACCTGTGAGAAGCTGTGGATCAGATATCATGAGAAGGAGAAAGCAGGACTCACAGCATTCTGTGCCAGGAAAAGTAGGCAACTGGAGAATTTGCAGGAATTAATGCAATTGCGCTTCAAGGCCCCCAGGCCACAACTTTATCTAAATACAACCATGTGAGCAGTATTGGCTTAGGCATTGGCTCCAAACTGTAACTGACTCCACCTTCTGATTGGTAGTCTAATAGGGTAAACCCAGCGAGGGAGCAACATCGATGAAGACCAAACGAAGCTCACAACGGGGGCTGGCATGGCCCTAGCCCCTCAAGCGGATTTCGGACGAGATCCAGGACCCCCCAGATTCCTTTACCGGAATACCCTGTTCCTGGAGGGGCAGGTGATGGCCGCACCTCCCCTCCCCCACATTTCAATGAGCCAATGCCTAACCGCCACCTTACAAGTTGTGACGATTGCTGAGGGGTAGGTGAAAACCAAGTGGCTATAGCCAATCTGCCAAATGGAAAAATTCCTACCCAGCCCCTGTTCCAAAACAGGTGACCCAAACCAAAGCAAGGCCAAAGCAAAACTGCCTAACACAAGGGAGGGAGGGTGTTCAGCAGAGTGATGCAAGTGCCCCAGTTGCATCACACTGCCTCCTTTAATGATCCCTGGAATCACGCTACCCTAGCTGATTGGCTCAGACAGCTTGATGTGATTCCTGGGACCTGGCTAGGGCTCAGGCTACACCCTTCCTAACAAATTAACCCATGGTGTGCCCTGTGAGTCCGCATGCCACCAGGACCCTCAATTAGGAGGATCTCATTTCCCAACTCACAAGGGAAACTTCTAAGTCTGACCAAGCTGATTGCAAGATGTTCTGTAACCTACCCTCTCCTCTTCATCTGTGCTTAATCAGCTTGCCAATATCTTGTGACAAGAAGGAACTGTGTTTACTGGTGAGCAAGATAGTCTTAAACAACGTTGGGAGGAGGCTGTTGCCCTCTAAGTCTCACTGTTGTAGAAAGTACTCTTGAGAAAAGCTGGTTTGCCAGTGTTAGGGAAAGGGGAAGAAGCTAATACCTTTGTGACTTGATCAGGTGTAATTCATTTATTGATTAAAACCATACTTTATTTGCACCACCTCCTGGTGGTTACTAATGCTGGATCACATTCACCCTACTGCTCGATGAGTGTTATGTCCAATGGGAGAGAGAGAGGAAAGGAACAGAAACACGGGGGGGGGGGGAGATAAAGAAAGTGATGGAGCTGGAACAAAAGGCATATAAAAGAGGGAGAAAGAAGTGGAAGGATGACTGACTGGCGTATCAGCTAGGGCCATGTAGCAGATTTGGCTGAAGCCCAAGCGTTTGTTGAATTAAACTGATTTTGGCAGAACTGGACTCTGGCTGAGTGGGATCAAGACAGACCCCAATTTTCCCTAGTCAGAGCATTCAAAGCAATATCCCATTCAGAGCAATTTGAGGCTGTCAGAAATGGGAGGCATCTGGGGAATGGCAGAGAGAAGGGGAGGCAGGCAGCCTTTGCAAGGTTTTAAGAACAGGGTCAGATTCTTTGCAAAAATCATCTTGCAGGTGAATGCATACATACAACCAAGTGGAGAAGGATTGAGCAAGAGGCTACAATACTTCTTACTTCAAGACATATCTGAGCAACTGACAACAACAAAGGCATATTTGACACTCACTTTGATTTAAGTGAGTGTGAGTAGGGGCGGCGGATTGTGGTATCCAGCCAACTGCAGAACCCAAGTCAGGTTAATGATCTAACATACATGAACATATGAAGCATTTTATTAGCCCTTCACACTCTAAACTCATGCATTCAGTAAATGCATAGAAGAGGGAGCAGGATTTCACCAGCAGATCTTTCCTATGAACTTCACCTGTTCAACCAAACATCTGCATTTGTACACAAGCAACAGTGCCCACATAGCCTGTGCTTTAGCATTAAAACTCAGTCTTTGGAAGTTTCCTGAATCACACCGAGAGAGCTACCTGCCACTAAGTATTCTGAATGGCTTCCTACTAAGTCATACCCAGAAATCAACCCAGAAATATAACTTAAGTCCACCGAAATCAATGGACTTAAGTTATATTCAAATGATTTAAGTCTGTTGATTTCAGTGGGGCTGCTCTAAGCCAGCAGGTACAACCCTTCTAAAATATCCACATATTCCTAATCAGACCAATGTTCTGTAGCCCAACTAGCAATGCATTTCCAAGACCCCATACAGAGTCATTCCCAGCCCTGCCCGCATGGTATCCTTCTATCTCCAGGGGGTGAACCTGAGCAAAATGGGGGCCTACCTCTGCAGCTCTGCTGTGGCTCCCCTCAAATTCTTGCAAATGAATTACCTGAACATGAGATCTTCATATACCTGTGAAAAATTGCCTCAGATATCATGAGCAGAAGAAAACAAGAGGCGGAGAAGGCTGTGCTTGACTAAGTAAGTAATCGGATGTTCTGCAGAAATAAATGTAAATCCAAGCCCTGATGGTAGATTCAAGATCTCATCAAACTCACTGCATGACTGACAAACTCTTCTTCCTATGCTCTTAATCAACTTGCCAGCATCATGTGATAAGAAGAAAAATGTTTTTCATTGGTTGTCAAGAAAAGCACTGGCAAACTCAATGACTTCCTTCTAGGTCTTGACGTTATTAGTAAGCTCTCTTGGAAGAAGTTGATTTGGAAGCAGTAGGGAAGAGGGAGACCTTAATCAGGTGAACTGCCTTCACTAAGTAGAATCTTGTCATGGTTCTATGTTTAAATGTTCAACATGGTGAAAAGAGTTATGAATATATGAGAGCGAGAGAGAGAGATTATGGTCAAAGTAACAAGTACCATGAAGATCATGGCAAGTTGTGGAGCATCAGACCTCTGTTACGGACAATTGGTGATGTCTTACAGTTTTTCTCCCTCTCTTATAAGGGTAGAACTTGAGGCCTTCAATTGTTTTGTCGCTGTTGTTGCTTCCTGCTGTTGTATTACCTGTACTTCATCAGCAGGTCCCAGGACAGGTTACAACAATTTAAAATTAATAACAGATTAAAAAAGAATAAAATCACAGGAATGGGACTGTGAAGTGGTGTGTGTGAATCTGAACTTATGATACGTTTCTTCACTCTAGCACCAAAACTCTTATCTGCATGTATCAAAGCAAGATAGCCATGATGATAGACCACAACTGCCTACCAGTGAACTGCTGAGGAGATATATAGATTACTATCTGAAAATTGCCTATTTGTCTTGTTCTGTTTCCCCAGAGGCTTTCTGCATAATTACATATCCATCTACAAGCAGAATTGTCCAGAAAGGAAAGCCTGCTTCATATTTTGGTTCAACACAATAGTTGCAGGATGAGAACTTGGCTTCATGACTGCTTCCTTTCATTTTGAATAACCCAAGAAATTATTTCCTTTCCAACAATTTGTATAGGACGCCATCTCTCCTCAGTTTTCTCCATCAGTCTCCCTAAGCTTTGAGCCTTCCTTGGACAACCAGTAACAGACCTACTAATGCTATTACAGCATCCATGACTGACAGGCTGTAGGAATTGGACTAGGATGAAGGATTGAAATTCTTGCCTAGATCTTCAATGTCTTTCTTACTCATCTCTAACATGGAACTCATGTTTAAAACAAGAAAGGGAAAGACAATGGAACAGGAGGGTAGGAGAGTGAATAATGACGACTATTAGCAAAGACATTTGTAGATTTATTTTGGTTAGGATGAGGGATAAGAACTTAAATCAAAGGTTTAGAGAAAAGCTTTTTATGAGAGTTGTGCAGGAGGAGAAAAATAGAGATGGTGCCACAAAAAAGGGAGTGTGGTATAAAGGGGGGGGGAATACTTACCTAGAATGTCCTACCTACCTTCTTTGAGACACAGCCAGTTTGCTCACAAGTGAAAGTGACAATAAAACAATGAACAGGGTGGTGATACAATGACTACTGCAATCAACAAAAAATTGTTGGACAGAAATACAGCTGCTTTAAGCCGTTTACATACTGTCTTCTCTTGTATGTCATTTACTACAAAGATTTTGACAGTAAAGTCCAGCTCCAATTTGATGGATGGATTCATTCATTATATTCATTCATTTAAATACATTAAATTAATTTGTATCTCACCCTTCCTTGAGAGCAGCCCAGGGTGGCACAACTGAAAAATTCAAAGGAGCAGAGCTAGTGGAGGAGTCAGAAGCTTTTATCACTTTCCTCTCCTTTAAGGCATCCATTGTACAGTCACTAATGCCCGTTACCTGAGTGAGAATCCAGCGATATTCTGCAGCAGGGTTGAATACCTGTGAAAATGTGTAGTCTTCAGATATGGTGCATGGGAAGCCTCAGAGCTACTGTAGTCTGTGCCAGAATGATGAATGGTGGACAGGCTCGTGGGGAAAACATTACAGCTATGAAATTTACATGATTTTGACCAAATTCTCTGCAAGATGCACAGCGGATTCCATTGATCTCCACCTCTTCTTAGCTTCTTAGCCAGCCTCACACAGGGAGAATAAAATGTTATTTTATCACCTGTCAATATAGTCACTAGTGACCTTAGAGGAGGAGCCTCTTGCCGCATGAGTTTTTCTCTCCTAAAAGAGCAGAGTAAGTTTTTTGTTTTAGGCAGCTGGTTTTGGGTATCATGTATTTGCCCAGGCAGGTGCATTACGTGACCCACAGGAAAATGGCTGTGAGCTACAGGGGAAGCAGCCTTACATAGGCTCCCCCCTCCCCTCTTTGCCCAGTATTTTGCTGCAATCTATGGGCCACAGTGCCACTGGGCAAAGGCGCCCCAGGTTTATCGGGCATGAAACAGGGCTTATCAGATTCACATCCTGTTGTGCCATTAGCACAGCAGATAACAAGCCCACTACTGTAAAGGCCAGTTACAGGAAATGAGAGTCATCATATGGAAAATAAACCTTCTTCTGAAGTTGGTGAGCTGGTTTTAGACACTTTCCCTGTTCTCACAGTAGTACATTTTGAGCTATGATTATGTGCTATGGCAGCCTTGGAGTGAAATTCTGCATGGTTTTCCTCTCCAGAAATTGTCTTGCATCAAAGTTGTATGTTGACCAGGGTATAGTCCTTTCTTGTAGTCCTTTCTTTGGTAACTTGGAGATTGGATTACTGTAATGAAGTCTGTGTGGAGCTGCCCTTGGCATGGGCTGTAAACGTCAGGCACATCTGGGTCCCAGAGTCTACCATTCACCAAGGTGACCCAAGAGTGCCCTTAAACCTAATAATGCCTCAGGGTGCCTGCCACGATCCATTCCTGTAGATGAGACCAATTCATGTCTTCTCTTCTCCAAAAAAAAAAAAAAAAAAAGGTTTTGTGGCAAATTCACCCCTGAGATAGATATATATATATATATATATATATATATATATATATATATATATATATATATATATATATATATATATATATACACACATACATATACATATATATCTATATATCTATCTATCTATCTATCTATCTATCTTTTGGAATAATTTTTATTTAGGATTTAGAAAGAGAAATACAAAGCTCTATATCATTCATACCCCCCTTAAAACTAAAACTTTGATCTGAAAACAATAAGAATATAGAGAAAAAGAGAGAAAAGAAAAAGCAGGAAGTATAGAACAAGCGAGAGAGAAATAAAGAAGGAGAAACAGCCATATTTCTGATCACACCGTCCATAATCTGAGTCTTCAGGAAATACACTTAGAACAAGGAGGAAGGTTGTAGCAAGACACACAGCCAAAATCTGTGGAACATGAACCCAAAACCTACAGTTCTTTTCCTCACTTTGTATTCTCTTAGGATTATAGATAACCACACAATCATGCACACAAAGCATATAACAAAAAAGTCTGCTTTTATTACTTAGATTTTTCACAAAATTTACAGTATATACTACATGATTGTAAGAAAAAAAAACCCTCAAAGCAGTTTACAAATAGAATAAAGCAATAAAATTCACACAAAAAACATTTTGATATCTCCTATGATGCAGTAACAGAATAATAGATTTGTATAATTGGAAGGGATCTTGAGGATCATCTAATCAAAGCACCTGGTATACAGGAATCTCGGCTACATAATCCCTGACAGATGACCACCCAACCTCTGTTTAAAAACCCCTGAGGAAGGAGAGTTCCACTGTTAAACAGCTCTTACTATCAGAAAGTTATTCCTGATGTTTAGCCGGAATCTCATTTCCTGTCATTTGAATCCATTGGTTCGGTTCCTACCCTCCGGAGCAGGAGAAAACAAGCTTGCTCCATTTCCCATGTGACAGCACTTGAAATATTTGAAGAAGGATATGCTATCTCTCGGTATCCTATGCCCCAGGCTAAACATGCCCAGCTCCCTCAACCGTTCCTCATAAGGCTTGGTTTCCAGACCCTTGATCATCTTGGTTGCCCTCCTCTGCACATGTTCCAGTCTGTCAGCATCCTTCTTAAATGGTGGTGCCTAGAACTGGACACTGTGTTCAAAGTCTGCTGCGGTGACACCATCCCTTTTCTGATGAAATAAGATATTCTCTCTGTATCTTCTTTGATATGAAGAAATGTTTCATACCGTAACTTTACGAGACTTTTAATTGTATTGTTTTAAACTATGAAAGCCTTGATCCACTTGATGCTTCCATATTATTTGAACTACAATTTCCACCACAGTTGATGGAGGGAACCGAGAGTGGGAAGGCTGAACTATAAACTCAAAGGGGGAAGAGCTTAAACTTCTATTTAGCCTATTAAATTTTGACTGGGGAACTCTGGCTCCTCTCTGCTTTCTTCCTCCTCCTTTAAGATATTCTCAAGTATACTTTTAATTAACTCCCACAAACGACGGCCATTCTGTCTTCCTACCAGGAAATAAATCACTGGGTTAACAGTGCTGTTAAGAGAGGAACATATGAATGCATATTCTAGGAGGTAGGGATCTTTATGAAACAGGGCCAGGTACTGAACAGCATCCATTGGGATAGCAAGGAGGAGAAAGAAGATGAGAGTAAGCAAGATGGCCATTATAAGCTTCCTCTGCTTACACTGTTGTGGTCTGAAGTAGACCTTCCAGGACAGGGTTGCAGTGGAGAAGGACATTAACAGGGTGCAAAGCAGGGCATTGGCAAGAAACTGGTAGGAGCTTAGATTACAATATTTCCCAGTTAGCACGAGCGTGATGTGAATTCCAGAAGGCAGGAAGGCAAAGATCCATATTGTGGCACACACAATGACGGACAGGTGTTTGTGCTTATGTAAGTGATACCAAATGGGGAAAAAGACACACACACACCTGTCAATGCTGATGACTGTCAGTAGAAACTGGCTAGCAGTGTACATGAATAGGAAGCCAGTGTAAAACAATGACCTTAGAAGCTCAAAATGCAAGGGATACGACTTACATACAACCCAATTCAAATCAATAGCAACTACAGCAGTGAGTACGCCAAAGTCAGCAATGGCGAGGTTCAGGATGTAGGTGCTGAAGTGATTCCTCTTGATGCGGAATGCCAGGAGGCAGATGAACGTCCCATTTCCCACAAATCCAAAAAGGCAGATAAGCAAAGTGAAGGTGATCATGAAGAACATTCCTAAAGTAGAAGTGGCACAGCTCCTTGGATCACAGCTGTTATTCGTTGGGATTCTTTGCATTCCATTGTGTTCTTTTCCAGCATCCAGCTGGCACAGAACTGAAAGGAAGAAATTTGCCATCCTGGTCAGTTTCTGCTTTGCTGTTCCCTGTGATGTAGAGACACCTTCTAGGAGAAAAGAAACATAATTTCAAAAGTATTGAAATATTCATTATAGTATTTATGGTGCAAATTTCCTGCCAGAAGAATTCTGCAATTACCTACATGTATACATGTCAATAATCGTGTCTCTAAAACAGTCAACTTCTGTCTTAAATTATTTGCAGAGGTAAACAAATATTTTGGACATATTCACAGCATTGTTGATATACCAGTTCTTAGATATTAATGCAGAAAGCTACTATTAGTTATTTGGTGGAAACTGCTTTGTGGCCAAGCTGAGAAACAAGTACAGTTTTGCCATGAAACCACAACAGGGTGAAACATGGCATTGCCTGAGCAATTTAATTTTGTAAGAAATTGAGGTTTTATTTTAGGGGGGAATCTTCCAACTTCTTTGCCTTTATTCATAGAATCATAGAATCCTAGAGTTGGAAGAGACCACAAGGGCCATCCAGTCCAACCCCCTGCCAAGCAGGAAACACCATCAAAGCATTCCTGACATATGGCTGTCAAGCCTCTGCTTAAAGACCTCCAAAGAAGGAGACTCCACCACACTCCTTGGTAGCAAATTCCACTGCCGAACAGCTCTCACTGTCAGGAAGTTCTTCCTAATGTTTAGGTGGAATCTTCTTTCTTGCAGTTTGAATCCATTGCCCCGTGTCTGCTTCTTTGGAGCAGCAGAAAACAACCTTTCTCCCTCCTCTATATGACATCCTTTTATATATTTGAACATGGCTATCATATCACCCCTTAACCTTCTCTTCTCCAGGCTAAACATACCCAGCTCCCTAAGCCGTTCCTCATAAGGCATTGTTTCCAGGCCTTTGACCATTTTTTTTTTTTTTATAAGATTTTTATTATTTTCCAGTAAAACAAGAGAAAAACATAACATAACATAAACACCAACATTAACACAATAAAAACACATTACATAAACACAATCGACAAAGAGAACAATTAAAACAAAACCAAAACCAATACATACCTAAACTGGAACACCAATCTATCTCTTACTACTTAACAAAATCTAGTTTCTGATCTTCTAAAGGGACCTCCCCCGCTTTCCCTCCTCTGCCTTCAATACTAATATACTTTGGTAACATCCATTTTTAACATTGCAATTCATTATCCAACCTTTTATACTATCATAAAAAACTTAACATCTTATAGTATCATGAAATAATTCTTAAATCAATCTTATACTTCTTTTCACTTAAGCTGTTGCTATTAGTCAGTTACATATCTCTTCACTAATTCAAAATTCCCAAAATCGTCACATCAAAATCTTAAAACTTAACATCAAAATCCTAAAGTCTTAACACACTATCTTCAGGGTACCATAAATCCATCCTTATTCAATTTTTATCATTTTCACCCTATTCCCCTTCTTACCATTTTTCTACTCTCTCCCATGCCCCCCCCACCATTCATCTTTACATTTCCCTCTGTTGTCCTTGTTCAGTGTCATCTTATAGTTTATAAATCTCCTCCTTGGGCGCCTCAAGAGGCACCAACTCTCCTCTCCCAGCAACTCCATTTCACAATTTTGATTTTCTTCCACTTGTGTCTTCAAAAATCTTCTCACCTTCATCTCTGGACTCCCACTCCAGAGACTGGATCTTGTGGCTCCAGTCAAAACATCAGCCCTGTGTCTCTCACTGCACCAGGGCCGTCCATTTACCTGGGGTTGCTGAATCAATTCGTCCCATTTCTCCAGCACCTCCCCCAGTTCCCTGGAGAAGTCTGCTTCCAAGTTATCAAAATTCTCCCAAATCTGGCTGGTCTCTCCTGCTCCACAACAAATTTTGAAATTACGCCCTAACCAGTCCATTTTCCGATTCACAAACTCCAATTGCAGAAGGATTTTTCTTTGTTCCTGGGTGATACCCGGATCTAGAATCAGTTTAAAAGCGAAAGCAAGCATGGTTGGAGAAGACAAAGGGTGTCAAATATCAGTAATTTTCCATCTTGCGTACTAGTTTTCCAGCGCCATTTTCCCTGAGACAGGGTGCCAAAAACAATTCCAAAAGCCACAGAAGAGATATTTCCAAAATCTTCAATCCCCTCACAGGGATTTAATCCATCTTCTCTGTCAAAGTGCTTCGTAGCAACATTGTATCTAGTGATGCAGCTGCAGCCACTTGAAACTTAATTACCTCCTCTGCACAACAAAGGAGAGGGACGGGCTTCCTTTTAACATCCCTCCCGGTTGCCAATTATTCAAATGTAAATCCAATTAGTCCCGTACTTACAGCAGCCGGGGTTCTTCTTTTTTCTTTGAAGTTAGCAGGAAAAGCTTGGTGCTCAGGTCTGGCAGAATCGCTGCTTTGATCTCCTGGGGGGGTGCATCCGCCTCTCCAGTCCCGTGTCGGAGCTCCGCTCGCTTGATTTCCCCCCCTTACGAGGGTCAATCAAGAGCAGAGACGGCACGTCTGGGACCCACGAGGCCGCGGTCCACGGGACGCTCTTCCCGTGGCTTTAAGGGGCCCTTGGCGCAGACAAGGAGACCCCTAAAACCCCCCGGGAGCGGGAGCTCTTTAGCTCCGCTCCGCCATTATCCGGCACCAAACCGGAAGCCTCCAGGCCTTTGACCATTTTGGTTGCCCTCTTCTGGACACGTTCCAGCTTGTCAGTATCCTTATTGAACTGTGGTGCCCAGAACTGGACACAGTATTCCAGGTGAGGTCTGACCAGAGCAGAATATAGTTGTACTATTACCTCCCTTGATCTAGACGCTATACTCCTATTGATGCAGCCCAGAATTGCATTGGCTTTTTTAGCTGCTGCATCACACTGTTGACTCATGTCAAGTTTGTGGTCTACCAAGACTCCTAGATCCTTTTCACATGTACTGCTCTCAAGCCAGGTGTCACCCATCCTGTATTTGTGCCTTTCATTTTTTTTGCCGAAGTGTAGTACTTTGCATTTCTCCCTGTTATTGTTGTCAGAAAATATGAATTATGAAAATGCAGTTGAAAATCAACAAAGAGAAGATTTCAGAAAACATGCAAACAGGAGATCTGGGCAGAGGCTCATCACATTCTGCGTCTTTTTATCGAAGCACCTACCAAGCCCTCCATCAGAATCCAACTGCAATAGCTCCCTCATATGAGATTCCTAGCAACTGGCATTCGGAGACATACTGCCTACAACAATGAAGGGTGAAACACAGCCAGCATGGCTAGAAGCTTTTGAGGCAACCATTACAGAGTCATTAGCATTCATCTCCGATTTGGGAGACTAGAAAATTTCTCCAGCAGGTTTTCATACCTGTGAGTAAGCACCGATCAGCAGTCTTCAGATGTGGGTTGGGAAGAGCAGCAATGGTGTTGTATCTCAAATGGGAGTGCTTGTGGGGAGTCCTGAAGAGAAAATGCTGCAACCATCCAGGGAATATGAGGCGATTTCCACCAAATTCGTTGCAAGATGCACCACAGATTCTGCTTGCTTGCCAGCCTGGTTTTTTCAGCTTGCCAGCCTCATGGAAGGGAAATAATGTGTCATTTTATTGCCGATCAGGATAGCAATCAGTGATTTTAGGGGGAGGAACTTCTTGCCATGTAAGTCTTTCTGCCCTAAAAAAAAGGTCTAGTCCTTTCATTAGGCAGAGTGAGGTTGCCAGTTCAGGAAGCAGGGTCCACCCCACACACCCCGTCTTCGTTCGTCAGGTTCATGTGCTATCTTTTCATTATCAGCGTACACACCCATGTTTACACAGGTAAACTATAGGAAACAAGTGTCATCATTTGCCAGCACTCCCTTAAAGAAGAACCGAGAAACCATAACTGGTGTAAAACCACAAATTTATTCAAATATAATGAGATGGAGGATCTGCAAAGCAACAAATAAATATAATTATCCAAATCAAAATATAAGCCAGGCAATGATGTTTCCTAAAGCAGGAGTCATCAACTTGCTTCCCAATTCCTATACACATGTTCAGGTGCCACCTGTGACCCAGTAGCAAACGATGGGAAGGGATACTTTCCCTCCTCACTGTGAGAATTGTGTAGATGTGAATTGTGACTACAGATTTTTTGGGGAAGTTGCACAGCTTCATAACCAACCTGGGAACATTCTGCTGAAATTCTGGAAAAAAATATGCCACGACACAAAGGCTCCAGCTTATTTTTTTGCCCCCCTTTTGTCCACCTCTAGCCCCTCCTTGCAGCAGGGATATGGTAGCACTGGAGAAGTATCACACAACAAAGTAAAGTGGAATAAACCCATTACTTATTTATTTAGATCTTTTGCAATCTGCCCAACACTCAGAGGTCTCAGGGTGACTGGGTACAGGAACATATGCATATTGGAACCAAGTAGTGCACTAAAAGAGAATATTACACAGTCAATATAAGTCACCATAAAAATCACAGAACACTATTTACTGGAGGGGGGGCTCAGAGGAGACAGAAAGGTAGCAATGCATCAAAGGGATGTACCAGGTGTCCAGGCAGGTGTGTGTGTGTGTGTGTGTCTGTGTGTCTGTGTCTGTGTACACACAAGTTGTGACTGGACAATTCGGTGAATGGTCACAGAAATCGGACAGCGAGAAATATTTGAACATACAATCGGCATCAGACACCCACAAAATGCTCACAATTGTGCACAGAGATGAAGCTGCAACTCGAAAGACAGTGTATGAGTGGTTTAAGCATTTCCATGAAAGGTGGAAAACCATTGAAGATGACCCTCGGTCCAGCAGACCGTTGATGAGCAGAACGATGGCAAATGTCGACAGAGTTCGTGAGTTATTGATGCAGGATTGGCATTTGTCTGTCCCAATGATGGTGGAAGAATTGCATATTCCGTGTGAAATCATTACTGAGGTTACTGAGTTGTCCCACCCTCCATATTCTCCTGATCTGGCCCCACCAGATCTCCTTATTTTTCCAAAACTGAAATCTGCAGTGAAAGGGCACAGATTTTCCAACATTTCACATGTCCAAGCTACTGTGAAAACAAAATCTAAAATTCTTTCCAGTAGCACCTTAGAGACCAACTGAGTTTGTTCCTGGTATGAGCTTTCGTGTGCATGCACACTTCTTCAGATACCTTGGTATGAGCTTTCGTGTGCATGCACGAAATGAGGAACTGAAGGCAGTACAAAAAGAGTACTTCTCCAGAAGTTTCCAACAGTTCTATGAACGTTGTTAATGGTGTCTTGTATCAGAGGGGTCTACTTTGAAGGCCTGTAAGGTATGTATGTTTGAATATTTCTCGCTGTCTGATTTCTGTATACACACAACTTTCCATAATCCAAGTCCTCGCCTCAAACACTCAGTGCAAAGGGCAGCTAGTAGCTACCTCCAATATAGAAAAACAGACCAAGCAAAAGTCTGTGGAACATGCAAACAAACATTGTGGTTCTTTCCTGAATTCCATGCACAGCATCAGTTTATATGCTCTTAGCATCACATATAACTCCACAAGTGTGCATGCACACACAGCGTATAATATGAAAGGTGCTCATGGCCAGCCATATTTCCAGTTTGAGCCCATACCAGTATGAGCCCCTAGGGTATTTTCAATGTTGCAAGAAACGAATGAAGACCTACAGTGAGGTAACTCTGTGCTGCTGAGTTCAGAGTCTGTTGCATTAGAATCATCCCTCTTCAAAATCAAGCAGTATCTTTTTAGATACGAATAAACGTTTAAATAACTTTAAATATGTGGGTGGCACTTTGGTCTAAACCACAGAGCCTAGGGCTTGCCAATTGGAAGTCGCCGGTTTGAATCCCCGCGACGGGGTGAGCTCCCGTTGCTCAGTCCCAGCTCCTGCCAACCTAGCAGTTCAAAAGCATGTCAAAATGCAAGTAGATAAATAGGTACCACTCCGGCGGGAAGGTAAACAGTGTTTCCGGGCGCTGCTCTAGTTTGTCAGAAGTTGCTTAGTCATGCTGGCTACATGACCCAGAAGCTGTACGCTTCCCTCGGCCAATAAAATGAGATGAACGGCGCAACCCCAGAGTCGTCCGCGACTGGACCTAATGATCAGGGGTCCCGTTACCTTTACCTTTAACTTTACATAATCTGTACATGTATTAAAAAAAAAACAACAACTAGGAAAATCTTCTGCCACTTAGACTACAACTTCCATAACTATAATAACAAAAGGAGACAGCTTAAGCTTCTATGGAGTCTTCAATATTTCTTTTCACTGGGGAATTCCAAGTCCCCTTTGCTGTCTCCCTCCTCCTTTAAAACATTCTCAAGTATACTCTTAATTCTCTCCCGGGAATGATGACTCTTCTTCCTTCCTACCAGGAAATAAATCGCAGGATTAACTGTGCTGTTAAGAGAAGCACATATGAATGCATATTCTAGGAGGTAGGGATCTTTATGAAACAGGGCCATGAACTGAACAGCATCCATTGGGATAGCAAGGAGGAGAAAGAAGAGGAGTGTAAGCAAGATGGCCATTATAAGTTTCCCCCGCTTACACTCATGTGGTTTTAAGTAGACCTTCATGGACAGGGTTACGGTGGAGAGGGACATTAACAGGGTGCAGAGCAGGGCAATGGCAAGAAACTGGTAGGAGCTTAGATTACAATATATCCCAGTTAGCAAGAGCGTGATGTGAATTCCAGAAGACACAAAGGCAAGGATCCATATTGCGGTGCACATGATGCCGGACAGGTGTTTGTGCTTATGGAAGCGATACCAAATGGGGAAAAAGATGCACACGAACCTGTCAATGCTGATGACCGTCAGGAGAAGCTGGCTAGCACTGTACGTGAATAGGAAGCCAGTGTAAAACCATGACCGTAGAAGCTCAAAATGCAAGGGATACGACTTACATACAATCCAATTCAAATCAATAGCAACTACAGCAGTGAGTACGCCAAAGTCAGCAATGGCGAGGTTCAGGACGTAGGTGGTGAAGTGATTCCTCCTGATGCGGATTGCCAGGAGCCAGATGACCGTCCCATTTCCCACAAATCCAAAAAGGCAGAGGAGCAAAGTGAAGGTGATCATAAAAAACATTTCTAAAGAACTAGCAGCACAGCTCCTTGGATCACAGCTGTTATTTGTTGTGGACCCCATGATACTCTGCGTTCCATTGTGTTGTTTTCCAGCATGCAGCTGGCACAGAACTGAAAGGCAGAAATTTGCCATCCTGGTCACTTTCTGCTTTGATACTCCTTCTGGTGTGGAGACTCCTCCTAGAAGAAAAGAGAAGAGTTGGATTTGTTTCTTGCTTTGGGGCTAAATGAATAAGGATGCTGCTCAAGTTTTCAGCTGGGTCTAGTTTGCTCCCGACTATTGATCAACTTTAAATGCCATTTAGATTATTTGAGGTCCGTGTTATTTTCAGATCAGTTCATATTCATACTGCACTGCTCCAGTGTGGGAATTATAGTTTAGGCAGGCGCTGGCATACCACGCCTCTCTATCAAGATAGAATAATTAATATATAAGTGTTGGCATGCCACACTAATTAACCAAGATACCACACTAATTATCCAAGCTACAGAACCCTCAATTGGCACGCCATATATGGCTCTGTGGGCATTGTGGGCACCAAGTTGGGAAACACATGTTTAGGCATAGCAGGAGAACAAAGGAATAGCTGGAAACGTACTGGGGGATCATGAGGTGTTCAGCGGGAGGGGGTGAGTAAGTGAGAGGAGAGCACGTACACAATGACGATGTCATGTGGGTATAGCCAAAGGAGCAGCTTTCCATATTTGGTATTAGAAGGAACACCATACCTTATTTGGTACTTTGGAGTTCTCTCTGTATGTTAATGTTTAACCTAGCTGTGAGTTTTCAATAAAAGGAGCCCCCGAGAATGCATCGGTGTGGCCTTCCCTTCACATCATCCTGTTCATCATGTCAGTTAATTTCCCACAATCAACAATATCTAATATTAGTTTTAATATCTAATATTTCACCGTAACACTCCAGAGAAAATTTCTCAGGTGCAGAGCGGTTGCAGAAGGAACCACAAAAAATTTAAACAAATGAAATGAAAATACAGCTCCTTTCATTTAGAGAGTAATTCTACTCATAGGACAATTCAGCTGATGAAGAGTACTTTTTAACGCACCAGAAATTGTGTTCAAGCCATCCAAATATGAAGGTGGATGCTGGACTTGCAAATTTCATGGGGTTGGAAACATAGGAAGCTTTCATATTTGGAATATACCTTTCTTTGTGTATTGTCTATACTAGGTTGAATCCATATTAAATGAGTTACAATTAATTCCCATTGAAATCAGTGGGACTCAACTCATGGATTGGGTCAGCTAACTTGACTACCACTCCAATTACCTGGGAATAAAATTATTTGAATTCATTGGAACTTGAAGTGGCCATGGTGAGGATTGCATTGTGAGCTATTCCTTAACTCTAACTTTCAGAAATTTCTTCCAACCAACTATGTTTTTGCACATACTTTTTGACTAAAGCACACATTTCTGCATCTTATTTTCACTGATATTTTTATTTCAATCCACAATTTCACTTAAATATATGTGTTAGTTTAAACATTCTTCGGTTGAAGAACTGCATCACAAAATTCAGATACGTGTGAATTTAGAAGGACAGTTCTGAAGAAGTGTACATGCACACGAAAGCTCATACCAAGAACAAACTTAGTTGGTCTCTAAGGTGCTACTAGAATGATTTTTTTTTTGTTAAGTTCTATCTCAGTTCACTTATGGTTGCAGCAAGTGTTAATTTTATAAATTCAGCTTTAATTTCACATAGAATCAATTTCTCCCCCATTTCTAAGAATGAGGACTAAGAGGATGGGCCAAAGGCATTAAAGAAAATATTATCTTTGAATAGGAATCAAAGGAAGAGTAAATGAGAGCATGTTGGAACCACAGGAGAATTGACCATTAATAAAAGTTCTCACATGCAGAATGTCCTACCTTTACAAATCACAGCTGTTGGCTCACAACTGGGTATGGATATAATTCTGATGTTCTCCTCCTTGATTTTCAGGATCTCAAGCCATACGTCTCCTTTCTGCTTCAAAAAAAGTACTTTCCGAACTACAACACGCCCGTGTACACTGAGCATACTACCTGGAGCCGGGATGGTCTGAGATGGGCTTTATGTTCAGACAGGGTGGGGCACAATCTTCACATCATGATGAAATGTACAAGAAATCCATTAGTTGGTGCCTCAATAACCAAGGTCAGGGCTCTGCAACTTTCTGTGTGGGCAGAAAAAAAGTGTTTCTCGAATGTAAAGTCTCAAGGGAAGTTTGCACTTAACCTTGCAGGTGTTCCAAAGCACACTCCAACTCTCTAGGGTGAGAACTGAGATCTTATTTATTACACTGATTTTGACCACCATACCCTAACAAAGAAATGAATTTTGCTCAATCACATTATTCCATCAAAATACACATTCTAAAAATCTCAGAGTAGACAAGACCCCCACAGACCCCCATACATTCACCTGATAAACTGGTGATGACCCCTTTCCCTGTACTTACTACCTGGGCATCTTTTATTTATGGACAAAGGGGCCCTTCATGAGGTGCTTCTGAAATTCTCCATCTTTCAGAATATTGGAGTTCTGAATCATCTGGTCTATTTTCTCATTTTTGACCCTTCCCCCACTATTTTCTGCACAGCTTCCTTTTTCCATTCAGTTACTTCATTCCATCCTCCCTCTATATCATCAAATCACATAGGCCCATTGATTTAAAAAATGATTGTATGGGGAGAAAACTTAATATGTGATCATATGAAGAAAATTGTGAGCATTTGACAAGTATTGCTCTCAAAAGCAAACACCTATGCTTGAATGCTTGGAATAAGATAAGTACAAGCCTTGACTCCCAAACAAAGCTGTGTTATCATGAGGCAAATTGCTGAATCATTCAGCCCAGTATTGTCTTTTTGGGGAACCCAGGAAATTATACTTGCCTACATTTTTGCTCTTTCGTTGGATTAAGATCATTTTGCCCCCTTTGAACCACACACATTTCTTTTAGAACACCATGTCCCCTTTAGCAGACTTTGCCTGGTAAATGGTTCTGAGTTACTGATATTTTCCTTCATACATTATGAGAGGAAATTATTTTAATTCCGCCATGTATTTCCTGACTTCTTTCTCCCATTAAATGTGCAGCACATAAATGAATTCCTCTCCCCTCCCCCGCCCCATTGTACTTTCGCGTAAGCCAGTTGCAGCAAGTTCTGCTTATGACTTCTGCTAAAGCTTTGTACGAGGCCACAGAAAGAACTCCCGTTTGCCTTCCTGACTTCTCTTCAAACCCCCCAAAACTCAACGAGCGAAGATTCACAGCAACATTCAATAATGGTTAGACAATGAAGTCAGAACTAATTTCAGCACATAAAATCTTAGAGCTTCTCATATTAATTATTCCCCCCCTTTAATAAACACTACTGTTCTGAATTGTAGCAGTCATAGAATCACAAAATCATAGAATTGTACAGTTGTAATACCAAAGGATCATCTTTTCCTCGCTTGTTACAAGTTCTCTGCACATTTGAGAGGAGAGAATCATAGAATCATAGAGTTGGAAGAGACCACAAGGGCCATCCAGTCCAACCCCCTGCCAAACAGGAAACACCATCAAAGCGTTCCTGACAGATGGCTGTCAAGCCTCCGCTTAAAGACCTCCAAAGAAGGAGACTCCACCACACTCCTTGGCAGCAAATTCCACTGCTGAACAGCTCTTACTGTCAGGAAGATCTTCCTAATGTTTAGGTGGAATCTTCTTTCTTGTAGTTTGAATCCATTGCCCCGTGTCCGCTTCTTTGGAGCAGCAGAAAACAACCTTTCTCCCTCCTCTATATGACATCCTTTCATATATTTGAACATGGCTATCATATCACCCCTTAACCGTCTCTTCTTCAGGCTAAACATACCCAGCTCCCTAAGCCGTTCCTCATAAGGCATCGTTTCCAGGCCTTTGAACATTTTGGTTGCCCTCCTCTGGACACCTTCCAGCTTGAGAAGGTTATGTTGATATCAAATAATGGATGGAATCAAACTTTGCAGATATAACCACTGACTAATCAATGGATACAATAAATAAATAAATCACATAGCCATCATGGTTGATGGCCATCACTGCCTTCTGTGGAATTTGGATGTGAGGCTGAGGAAGGGCAAAGCTCTCTCAGATGAGAGCTAGAAGGATTCAAGCCTCTGTATATGAATAGGCAATTAAGATAAAATGGTGATAAAGGCATACATATACTTATATATATTTTGTGTTTTATTAGCACCATTATGTTTGTTATTTTATTTATATTTTTATATTTTTATATTTTTATATATATTTTTATTCCTTTCCAGACTAGTTTGGTTCTTTATTGTATAATAAGTTGAAGACCTTCAATAAAATTGATTTAAAATAAATAAATAAAATATGCCTCACAAAGAATGTCCTGTCTTCTTCTGTAACCTTGTGTTTGCTGAAAAGTGGGAGTAGACAAGGGTCAGTTTTTTGCCTCCTGGAATGTAGGATCTTGAGTCTTAAGTCCCCTCTCTTCTTCCAAAAGCACTTGTCTATCCACCTCTTTCCATCCAGAACTGAGCACACAAGCTTGGGCAGAGGATTTCGGTAAGAGGGTTTATGCATTTACATCACGATGAATGTGCAAATAATTGGTATATGTCCAATTAGCATAGCCAGGGCTCTTCTACTTTTCCTGGGTGCTCCAGAAATTGCCTGTGCACAGGAGAAATTGCTTCCTAAAGTCTCAAGAGTGGTTTGTGCTTTATACATGGACTTCATTCAAAGTGCTTTCCAGCACTTTCTGCAATTTGAACATAGTGCTCTTGGCACATAGATCTAATATCTGGGCGCTGCAAAACACATATTTTCAGTAGAAAGCTCAATCATACAAATGCCCACTTTTTAACTCTGATGGCACAGAAGAGAAATGAACCACAAATTTGACCATCAAGAGATGGGCGGAACTAGAACTACAGTCCTTTAACGTTCTCGGTTTAATGGTAGCATTAGGAACCTGCATCATTATATTAGGATTATTATTAATTTCATTTCTATACTGCTTTATATTTTTAAGGGGGAAAATATCTAAGTGGTTTCTAACACACATTAAAATGGTCCAGCATAGGTCCAGTGAGCAGAGGTCACTTCAATGGTGCACCCCACCCCAGGCACCATCAAGCAATGTTCCACCACCACAACTGGACAAAGTAAATTTATTCTTCGTGCCCAAAGAGTGATATTGATGCACTGGAAAGAGAAATCTATGTCCCTATTTAGTGAATGGATTGCAACTTATGAATGGATTGCTTACAGACATAGATTTTGTATGGACAAGTATAATGTTATTTGGTATGCATTTATTAAAAATATAGTAGGCTATAAAGAACCACATATGTATTTGGATCATAATAAAAATATACCTATATACCAGACAGACATATATGAAATCTTAATTTACATGCATGCATGATGAAATAATAATATACCTTTTCCTTTTCTTATTCTTTTTATGCACTTCTAATTTTTATTTCATTTCATTGAAATACTTTCATTTTTTAAAGTATACATTCAAAGCAACATAATTAGCAGAAAAGTAATATATTATCTTAAAGATTTCAAAATAAAACATTGCAAAGGAAGTCAGCTACAGAATGCACATTTAATACAGCAACAGTTACAGGTGGGTAGCCGTGTTGGTCTGCCATAGTCAAAACAAAATAAAAAATTCTTTCCAGTAGCACCTTAGTTGGTCTCTAAAACTTAGTTGGTCTCTAAGGTGCTACTGGAAAGAATTTTTT
Organism: Lacerta agilis; assembly: GCF_009819535.1. Taxonomy (NCBI): domain Eukaryota; kingdom Metazoa; phylum Chordata; class Lepidosauria; order Squamata; family Lacertidae; genus Lacerta; species Lacerta agilis. The sequence goes on along the minus strand of NC_046318.1, from coordinate 79,513,271 downwards.
ATTTTGTTAATACAGCAACATTAGCAAAATAAAACTGTACTAAAAGAAGTCAAATATAAAATGCACATTTAAAATGGCATACTTTGCAAGGGAATAAAATATTATCACAAACATAGAACAATCCTGTCAATGGTGGTTCATAGTGAGTGATATTTGTAGAAGCTCAGCTTGATAATTTGGGTGTGCACTAGAAGACAGTCAAGACAGCAAATAGATTGGTGAGCCTTTTTAAAAGCACTGTGCAGAAGTCATACCTGGGCTTCTGCTGGGGGGTCAATTCCTCCACTACCTCAATACAATTGACACAATCACTCTGTTTCTCACTGTTTCTTTGTATAGCATTAAAGTTTGAAGTTGCATCTAAGAAGAAGAAGAAGAAGAAGAAGAAGAAGAAGAAGAAGAAGAAGAAGAAGAAGAAGAAGAAGAAGAAGAGTTTGGATTTGATATCCCGCCTTACCACTACCCGAAGGAGTCCCAAAGTGGCTAACAATCTCCTTTCCCTTCCTCCCCCACAACAAACACTCTGTGAGGTGAGTGAGACTGAGAGACTTCAGAGAAGTGTGACTAGCCCAAGGTCACCCAGCAGCTGCATGTGGAAGAGCAGGGACACAAACCCAGTTCACCAGATTACGAGTCCACCGCTCTTAACCACTACACCACACTGGAAGGGCGTCAAAGGTGAAATAGGAAATAATCCTTCCTCTCTAAAGCATTGCTCTTCCTGGAAAAGTGTGCCCTCATGCTTTCCCTACAACAACCACTCATCTTTCTACAAGCTTGGTAATAAACCAATGGTTTAATGCTGGCATGAGTGCAAGCACATAGGAAGCAAAACTCTGTTACAGAGTAACAGCTCATATAGACTTCTGTAAAGTAAAAGGGGAAGAGAGTAGAGTGAACAAATAGGTTTTTAAGAGCAGCTGGTGTTGTGGTTTAAAAGAACTTTTGGGGGGGAAGTGTCACAGTGGAGACAATAATGAATTTTGTGGAAATCAACATGTTGACAATAAAGCAGGGTGTTAGGAAAGAACTGGAAAAGGGATCAGTAATATCCAGAGCAACTTAGATGCCAGATAGTAGCAAAGACCCACATTATGGCACATACTTTGAAGGACATACTGTGCCGATTTGGAAACAGGATAGACCCACAGAGGTGAAGGCTGATGCCTGTCAGTAGAAGTTGACCAATGGTGTACAGAGACTGGAACAGCCCCCAAAACACCAAGAAAAACACAGATTGGACAACATACCGGTAACTTGCTTTGTAAATACTTAGAACACGAGATATAAGAATGAGAAAGTGGGGACCGGAGCACGAGCAAGTCAGCAACAGTAAAATTCATCATGTAGGTCTTGAAAGGATTCCTTTTTATATGGAAGCCAAGAAGCCAGATGATGGCTCCATTTGCTAGAAGTCCCCAATCGCAGATAATAATAATGATGGTCCAGATAGAAAAACCTGCCACGTTCTCATAGAAATATATAATGAAGTCAGGAAATAGTGATGTTCATGCAGGCTGCTACTGCCATCCTTGTTCCATTTAAAACTGGCTATTATCCTCAGATGTTTTCTTTTGGCACGTTGATCCATCTTCCATTATAGATAGTCCTGCAATGCGAAAAGAGATGGGTCAATTCAGTTCCTGCTATCACTCTAACAAAGGGATGCGCCACAAGGCTCTAGCAATCTATTTATTAGTGCTTTGCCCAAACCTGCCCTCCAAATTCTCTATTCCCCACCCCACCCCCATCAAGGGGCAGGGGTGACATCTAGCCCTCGGAATTGTGGGTGCCCACCAACGTAGCGCAGACATGTGATGTCAAACACACTACATGCAGGTGTGTGCCTGTGACATCACACATCTGCATTGCGGCATTGGTGACTGACTCCTCTTCTTCCTCCTCTATGCAGCCAGTGAGGCACCCTTTTCCACAGAAAGGGGCTCGGATTCAAAGGTAGAGAGAAAAGGGTGCCATGCTCGCTGGCTGCAGAGGGCAGAGCTGAACTGCTTCTCTCTCAGTGGCAGTGCTGCAGAGGCTGGCTGCCTGGCTGCCTCTCTCTCGGAGGCAATTCTGCTGCCACCTGCCAGCTTTCCTCATTGACTTCATGGGTGCTCAGCCTCATAATTATATTACTGTCGGTGCCCAAGCACCCATGGCCCGCTGGAGTTGACTCCTATGTTAAGGAGACTCCCCCTTTCTGCCTTATCCTCGGGGCACTTTAGTATTGTTTTTTTCTTTAAAAAATGTGTGCAGGATTTGAGATTACTCTATCATTGGGAGCTAATGTGTGTCTTTGTTGTTCAGTCGTTCAGTCATGTCCGATTCTTCGCGACCCCATGGACCAGAGCACGCCAGGCACCCCTATCCTCCACTGCCTCCCGCAGTTTGGCCAAACTCATGCTAGTCGCTTCGAGAACACTGTCCAACCATCTCATCCTCTGTCGTCCCCTTCTCCTTGTGCCCTCCATCTTTCCCAACATCAGGGTCTTTTCCAGGGAGTCTTCTCTTCTCACGAGGTGGCCAAAGTACTGGAGCCTCAACTTCAGGATCTGTCCTTCCAGTGAGCACTCAGGGCTGATTTCTTTAAGGATGGATAAGTTTGATCTTTTTGCAGTCCATGGGACTCTCAAGAGTCTCCTCCAGCACCATAATTCAAAATTCAAATGTGTGTCTTAACCTAACCTAAATCATTATTTAGGCACCTGAAGATTCAATCAAACAGAATTGTTCCTAGGGTATGTTCTGAAACAATTTGAGGCCACCACTTTGCTGATTGTTGTTGTTCAGTCGTTCAGTCGTGTCCGACTCTTCGTGACCCCATGGACCAGAGCATGCCAGGCACGCCTATCCTTCACTGCCTCTCGCAGTTTGGCCAAACTCATGAGAGGCAGTGAAGGATAGGCGTGCCTGGCGTGTGTTTGGCCAAACTGCAAGAGGCAGTGAAGGATAGGCGTGCCTGGCGTGCTCTGGTGCATGGGGTCACGAAGAGTCGGACACGACTGAACGACTGAACAACAACAATCAGCAAAGTGGTGGCCTCAAGTTGTTTCAGAACATACCCTAGGAATGTTGATGGTTGGTGCTAAATCACATTCATGTCACTACAAGGATTTCACTTTGTTCAACAGGACTCCCCCCCCCCCCGCCTCTCCTTGTTTGTGCCATAGATCTGTTCTAGGAGTTTTCCCAATGCTGTGGAGCAGATTTGGGGAGTGTGCAGGACATGTTGCATACAGTGTTAGGAACCCAGATATCTAAGCTACTCACCAAATGGCACCTTAATCTAGGTTATGGGCACCACAACAGACAGTCTAGTTGCCTCCACCACCCCCCCCCCAATGAATTTATCATCATCATCACCATTACTATACCACTTTATATTTTATGGGGGGGTGTCTGAAAGTGGTTTACAACACATTAAAAATCAAATAAAACGATCCAGAATAAAACAAACTCAAGCTTCAAGGAAAATATTTCAGGTCCTTCTCCAAGTGACATTTTGCTTTCCCCATATTTATTTACCTACTTATCCCCTCTGCCAGGCTTCCCACTGTGTTTGTGTTTGCCCCCCCCTCAGCCACTGTCTCTTGCAGTAATTCTACTGTGTACCCTCCACCTTTCTGGCTCCCTGGTCCCTGAAACTCACATCTGTACACCTGCTTGCTCATGTGTGCTCCCTGCTTGACTCTCTCGAGAAATGCAGCCAACTGCCTTTTAATTCCTCAGCTGTGTGTGTTGCTCACTTCTGAAGGCATTGCTAGGAGAGAATGACGCGTGCAATCTGCTAAGCTAATCAGTCCTGCTGGCAGCTGCAAAACCAGTCTCTCTCTCTCTCTCTCTCTCTCTCTCTCTCTCTCTCTCTCTCTCTCTCTCAGAGAGAGATATCATTCCAAATTATAATACTTCAGATTCATTTATAGTGCTTTGGCTGTTCCTGTTGACCAAGGAACTCACAATTTTCTGAGTTCTTATTTTGGAATAAGATACATACAGGAGGCATTCTATGGATGGACAATTATCATTAGCCATGATGGGTGAGTGGTTTTGCCTATATAATTTTACATTTGGATGCTATCCACATTTGTTATTTTCATTATGTAGTAATATTGTCTCATCTTTTTTTAAAACAGCAACAACAACAAAACAAGTGTTTGTTACTGCATGCGTTCTGCAATTTATCTTTCTACTGCTTATTGTTTAGAAATTACCTTTTGATATTTTAAACATAGGTTACACTGGGGATGTGTGTGTGGTCCTGACATGCAATCAGGACCACTGAAGAAGACTTGAAGTTCAAAACATGTTTGGCCATGTTTAGATGCTCCTTAGTTATTCAGGTTATTTGGGGGGGGGGCAACCCTATTTCAAGGTCTTCAGGGATAAGCAGCTGAGGAGACAATGGATCTCTGGCTCAGGTGACTGATTCCTGGCTCAGCTGGCATTTAGTTTCCAACCCCAGGTCAGCTGAAGATATGCCAGTGACAGTGAAACTTTTTTGATTCTGGTTTTGCCAAGGCTTTGCCAACGGAGCAAAAGGTGGCTTAGCAGAGATCAGTATAGGTTCACCTAAAGGAGCATTCTGGGGGTTTGCTGAGGACAGGACCAGATTTGAAAGACACAGGATAGCTCCTAAGCACATTCCGCTTGGTCACATGGCACAGAAACCCAGAATAGAACACAAATTCTAAACGCTCGTTTCCCCTCTGCCACACTTAAGGCAGAGCTCCAGCAGCAGCCCCACAAATGAATGGGCTGCAGATCTCACGTAATTTTACACTTCTTGCCATAGGATTTTCTCCTTCAAATTTAACTCTTAACTAATCTTTTTTTTATTAGCGTTTGTTATATACGATTATGTATAATAGATTCTTGGCTATCTGTGCTTCATATGCACCCTAGATTTGTAAAGCATGGCTTTCCAGGTGAGGTCTGACCAGAGCAGAATATAGTGGTACTATTACTTCCCTTGATCTAGACGCTATACTCCTGTTGATGCAGCCCAGAATTGCATTGGCTTTTTTAGCTGCTGCATCACACTGTTGACTCATGTCAAGTTTGTGGTCTACCAAGACTCCTAGATCCTTTTCACATGTACTGCTCTCAAGCCAGGTGTCACCCATCCTGTATTTGTGCCTTTCATTTCCCCCCCCCCCCGGTGTAGTACTTTCCATTTCTCCTTGTTAAAATTCATCTTGTTTGCTTTGGCCAATTGTCTAATCTGTTAAGGTCATTTTGAAGTGAGATCCTGTCCTCTGGGGTATTAGCCACCCCTCCCAATTTGGTGTCATCTGCAAACTTGATCAGGATACCCTCAAGCCCATCATCCAAGTCATTGATGAAGATGTTGAATAAGACTGGGCCCAAGACAGAACCCTGTGGCACCCCACTAGTCACTTCTCTCCAGGATGAAGAGTAGCCATTGATGAGCACCCTTTGGGTTCGGTCAGTCAGCCAGTTACAAATCCACTGAATGGTAGCATTGTCTAGCCCACATTTTACCAGCTTCTTTACAAGAATATCATGGGGCACCTTGTCAAAGGCCTTGCTGAAATCAAGATAGGCTATATGCACAGCATTTCCTTCATCTACCAGGCTTGTAATTCTGTCAAAAAATGAGATCAGGTTAGTCTGACATGACTTATTTTTCAGAAACCCATGCTGACTTTTAGTTATCACAGAGTTCCTTTCTAGGTGCTCACAGACCGTTTGCTTAATGATCTGCTCCAGAATCTTTCCTGGTATTGATGTCAGGCTGACTGGGCGGTAATTGTTTGGGTCCTCTCTTTCCCCCTTTTTGAAAATAGGGACAACATTTGCCCTCATCCAGTCTGCTGGCACTTTGCCTGTTCTCCAGGAATTCTTAAAGATTACTGCCAGTGGTTCTGAAATCACCTCTGCCAGTTCTTTTAATACTCTTGGATGTAGTTCATCTGGCCCTGGAGACTTGAATACATCTAAACTAGCCAAGTATTCCTGTACTACCTCCTTACTTATTCTGGGCTGTGTTTCCCCTGCTGAATCATCTGCTCCATATTCTTCAGGTCGGACATTGTTTTCTTTCTTGGAGAAGACTGAGGCAAAGAAGGCATTGAGGAGTTCTGCCCTTTCTCTGTCCCCTGTTCACATTTCACCATCTTCTCCTCTAAGTGACCCCGCTGTTTCCTTGTTCATCCTTTTGCTACGGACATACCCATAAAAGCCCTTTTTGTTGCTTTTAACCTCTCTAGCAAGCCTGAGTTCATTCTGTTAAATATAATTGTTTAATTCACACTGAAAAGAATACCTGTGTGTGTTACTGAAGGCTTTAACATGGGGGTTTTCCATGGGGCTATATTAAGCTCTCTGAGCGTCTAGATGGGTTGATAATTAGCTCTTCTTTTACTTTTTTGTGATACCTGTACACATTTTTCAATATACCAGATTTGAATAAAGTAGCATGTTTCTTTTTGTTTTTGTTTTTTAAAAAGAAGTGTGTTGTGCCCAGCTAGAAGAGTGCCTCACCTATGGGAGCAGAAGGTGGTGGAAATCATGACCAAACACACTGCAAAAAAATCTCACTACAGCCATCCATAGACAATCGACCACACCCTAGGCCACCCCAACCTCTCTCACCACCAACGGCGGAGCAAGCCGATCAGGCGCCTGCAGCGGCACGTGTGCCCTGCACCTAGGGGCGGAGCTAGCCACCCGAGGGGCCTCTGAGGAGTCTGGCTGCTTCCTCCTACTCAGCCGCCCGACAGCTGAGGGAGAAGCGTCGGGCAGACTATTTGGGACAGTGTTTAGCCGGCGGGCGCCCAAGCCACTGCGTCACTCCCAGGAGAGACCCATGGTTTGGGTGCATTGCAGGCCCTGTGGCGAATGCCGCCCAGCATTTTGTCCCCCCCCCCTCAGTGGTGACATCTGGGGTGGCCCGCTCCCACTGCACCCTTTTCCTGCCCCTGCTTACCACCCAGGAAATATGACAAGTGAATAGAAAGCGAATATGACAAACGAATAGAAACAGAACCCACACAACTGATGCTGACACCAAACTCCACAGATACACTAAGTAGAAAAATAGAAGCATTGCCACCCCACCCTCTTCTCTTCCCAACCTAATCCTGCATGCAACACAAATGTCTCACAACAAATGTAACCGATCTGTAGGAAACACAGCTTGAAAAAAGAGACAATGCACACATTTTTTTTTGTAAACTAATAAATCTTTAATATCATTATTAAAAACAACAACAACAACACCTACCCACACTATGGACTTCAGCACATCCAGAGTTGGGTAGCATGCATTGGAAAAATCAGAATTAAATTGGAGCAAGGGTAGTCTGCCACTAGGGTGGGGACATCATATGGACAATGCAAATAATATGAACAACTATACTGTACTGTATATACACCCATCCATAGTCTAGCAACAGCTAGTATTCTCCCAGGACACACTTCATAGGGGCTAGACTTTTCATTCAGTTAATTTCCTTTATTTATAAATTTTCTTTATACCCGTCACAGAACATCAATCATACACATAACTCTCCCAGCTGGAACAGTAGAACTAACAACAAGAAATTTGGTAGATAAGGAACTTTTTGAACATTCCATAGAGGTAATGGGAGGAAGGAAGATTTTGGGGTTGTTTTTCATGATTGGTTGATTTGGCAGGGACCTACCATTTTCTGGGAGATTTTTCTTCTGCACCTTTATATGGTTAATATTTTAAATTTGCAACCAACTGTCCTCATTATTCCTAAAATCCATTAAATCTATCTTAATATTAGGAGAAAATAAACATTATACATATCATATATTTTCTTTAAAATATTATGTAACTTTCCCTCTGCTGCTTAACATATTGCATAGATGACTTTACATTGTAGTAAAACAGTCTTCATACTTTTCATCTGAAGATACATGTACGAACTGCAGAGAAAGTATTAGAAAGACAGTTGTTTTCCTCTATGTCAGGTTTCATCTATGAATTTTTTTGTTATAATTGAAGCAATAGATGCAAATAGTCTTATATTTCTTTCTTCAGTCTTCCTAGTAGCTCAGTTGTAAATTCTCATCTATTATACTGCAATCCGTTTCATGCCATTTACTATTTTGCACCATACTTTTGAATACTTACAATTTTTTCTCAGTTCTTTTTACTAAACTTTTACTTGACTTTATTTGTGAGGTGGATCTTGATTCTTGGTCAATATCTATACGCTCACTGTAGCAAATAGAACTGAGAACTCTCACTAACTGCCTTTATTGAGCCTTGTTTCTAAGTGATGCCCACTGTAGTCTTGGATGGCAGTAATAACAAAGTCCCATATGCAGACTGACTTTGTATTTGTGGTCAAACTCAGGGAGAAGACATCACTCGTTATCTGTTAGCCTGCCAGGAACTTTCCATACTTATGGAAGCATCACAACTGTTCTTGAACTGGAAGTTCCAGTTCCTCTCTACAGACCTCTTCTTCCTTAAAAACACTTTGGAGAATGACCTTTATGCTCTCCCTGCATAGATCTACCTTCTGTTTCCCAACCTGGAAATAAATCAGTGGCTTAACACTGCTGTTGAAGGAGGCAGAAAATAAACGCAACTCCATGTGATGGGCATGTGGAACAGGGAAATATGTGATGTATAAGGCATTCAGCGGCAAATCAAAGAAGAGAGAGAAAAGGAGGATAAATAAGATGGCTGTTAAAAGTTTCCGTGGCTGCTGTGATTTCAGGTAGACTTTGTTGAAGAGGCTGAGAGCAGAGATAATCATGACCGGGGTGCAAACCAAGACACTCACAATAAACTGGTAGTACATTTGGGGATAAAATTCAGTATGGAGAGTAAGGACAATTGCACAAATCAGGAAGGAGAAGAGCCATATTACAGCACACACACCAGTGGACCACTGTAGGGGGCGGTGACAATGATGCCAAGCTGGGTAATAGACTGACACACACCCGTCAATGCTGACGGCCATCATTAGAAGCTGACTGACACTGTACACCAACAGGAAGAGCTCTAGAGCTATTGGGAAAACAACGGAAAGAACAAAGGTGCCTTCATTAAAAAACCCTACAGCAAGAAATGTGATAAGGCATACCAGGACCCCAAAGTCAGCAGCAGCCACGTTCAGGATGTAGATGCTGAAAGGATTCTTTGCAATGCAGAAGCCAAGAAACCAAAAGACAGTTCCATTGCCCAGAAGTCCAAAAACGCAGATTAAAAAGATGAAGACAGAAAAAACAATCCTTCCTAAATTGTCATAGAAGATCCCCTCTGTCCTATTATCAGAGGGGTTCTTGACTGGAATTGCAGTGGTATATATTCCGTAATAACCCAGTTCCACATCCATTGGGAACATAAGCACATGGCTGGTATTGGTTACCATGTTCAATATCTGCTTCAATTTCCCCCTGCTCTTCTGAGACAAGTACTGGTTCTAAGGTAAAAGAAGAAAGAGAAGAATTAATTTCCTGGCATGGTGCTTAATAAGCAATGATGTGGCTAAAATGTTCAGCCTGGTATAAGTGACCTCATGCACTGAGACCATTTGAAAAAAAAATGCATTATTAATGCATTTTACTTAAGATGAAATGTTCAATTGGAGGGGTATGGGTTGTGTTTTTGTTTTTTTAAACCCTATATGCTCACTGCGTTTCCTTCCCCCTCCAACCATGCTGCAGAGAGCAGGAGTTGCTCAATGTTGCTTTCCCGGCATATACCCTATGAAGGACAAGCTAGAAAAGTGTTTCCCTGTACCCAGCAGCACCACACTGCTTGTAAGACAGCTGTCAAATAGCCCTATGTTGCACTTTGGCTGTGTCTGCCTGTTCGCAGCAAGAGAACACATGTGCATAGTCAAACTGAGGGGCATAGAACATTCTGCTCACCACTTGCAATCTCAGTATTATTGTTTGTTCCTTAGAATCCCTGAGCAACACTGGGTGCCTTTGGGGGTCATCAGTTCAGTGCTTACTTTAGAAGTGGAGTGCGGTGCAGATTTTTCATTTCTCTTTTAGCACCTAGTACTCCTGAAAACCATAGCTTTAACTATACGGACCTTGCCGACAAAGGTCCGTATAGTTAAAGCTATGGTTTTCCCAGTAGTAATGTGCGGAAGTGAGAGCTGGACCATAAAGAAGGCTGATCGCCATAGAATTGATGCTTTTGAATTATGGTGCTGGAGGAGACTCTTGAGAGTCCCATGCACTGCAAAAAGATCAAACTTATCCATCCTTAAAGAAATCAGCCCTGAGTGCTCACTAGAAGGACAGATCCTGAAGTTGAGGCTCCAGTACTTTGGCCACCTCATGAGAAGAGAAGACTCCCTGGAAAAGATCCTGATGTTGGGAAAGATGGAGGGCACAAGGAGAAGGGGACGACAGAGGATGAGATGGTTGAACAGTGTTCTCGAAGCTACTAACATGAGTTTGGCCAAACTGCGAGAGGCAGTGAAGGATAGGCGTGCCTGGCGTGCTCTGGTCCATGGGGTCACGACTGAACAACAACAACAACTCCTGAAAAATGTTGCTTGCTACTCCTGATGGTTGTTTGCCTGTGCAATGTCTCAACCAGCTTTTTATTTCCCTTTCTGAAATGTCTATAATTTAAAACCCCAGTGTCTGTCTGCCTGTGCAGGTGACCATTGCTATATCCCCACATTGCCTCTGGGTAATGCTAGCATTGTGATGGGCATTATGGTACATCATGGGTGGGGAACTGGTGGCCCTACAGATGTTGTTGGTCAGCAGTCAGTGATGATGAGCGTTCTCCAACTGAAGAGGTTATCCACCTCTCCTGCCTATGGAGCTTTATAGAGTAGCATAAGAAAAAAGAGATCATTTCCTGTCCCAAGGAACACACAGTGTAACTATTAAAAGTGGGTAGCAGAAGAAAAGGAATGGAAGAGGAGAGGCTAGAGTAACAAACAACAAAACAGTAAGCAATAACATTGAACATATAACTTTGGAAATAGCTGGGGTTCATTATGATTAAGATGATTTCAAGCTAAGGACCTCTCAGGATTTATGCCAGGAGTAGTCAGCAATATACCCTCAAGTTGCTGCTTGACTACAACTCCCATAATCCCTGACAATTGGTGATGCGGGGTGGAGCTGATGTGAATTGAGGTCCATAACATCTGGAGGGTAGCACATTGGTTAGTCTATACTGAAGGAGCAGTGGAAGAAGAGGGAGGAGGAGGAGGAGGAGGAGGAGGAGGAGGAGGAGGAGGAGGAGGAGGGAGAGATAAGGCACAACAGCAGAGAAGACATCCCAACAAAATATTTAATTTCTTACCTTCTACTTATACAAACTTTTTAAAAACAGGGAGAAAACCGGTCTGAGATGCACTCCACAATTTCATAGTCCCAGTCTCCAAGATGTCCTCTGGCTTCAAAATGCTTTCCCCTCAATCAGCATTGAGCACCTCTCTGAAGAAAGTCGGCATGACATCTGGTTCAGCCAGGGTGGAGCACAGAACACACATCATAGTGCAATTACCAACCAAAGCATTAGTGGATGCTCCATTAGCAATGGGCAGAGTTCTTTCACTCTTCCTGGATGAGTTGGCAACCTTCTAAGCGTGGGGCAAATTGTCTCCTGAAGTGTGGGTCTCAAGAGAAATTTGCACTTTGGACCTGAGAAAACTGTGCATGCTTCCAAGGCATGATAAAACACTTACCGTATGCAAAGCTTTAAGTGGGAGCTCTGAGGACTTCTAGGTTCTTCCTCATACTCTGAGAAGAACATTTCCCTGAATATTTATTTAGTCAATATGCTAACTAGCAATGTGTGGAAATAAAATGTGTTTTGGTATGTATAAATAAATAAATAAATAAATAAATAAATAAATAAATAAAATGCAGTTTTCAGTGGTTTTGGAAAGCTTTCTACAAATACAACTCAAATTGTTGTTGTTGTTGTTTTGCGAAAGTTTGCATCCAGCCTAGTTCTGGTGTAATAGAAGGAAGGTGAAGGAAAAGGGAAATTTTAAGCAGATCAAGAGATTCTTCCTTGGTGAAGGAATCTGAGTCATTTCAAGAGAAAACAGAATACGGTGGGGGTGGAATGTCAGGAAACGTTTTGCATATTCGTAAATAGTTGATTGGCACTGCAAGTGCATCAAAGAGAGGAGTAATGAGTAGGGAACTGATGGATCTAGTGGTGCACTCTCATCACCTATTAGCTGATCGGCAGAAGGAGCACAACTTGCTCTGGAAGAGAGAAGCAGTTTCAGTTGAATGTTACCTGCTTCCTGTTCCCAGAGCTGCTTCTTGTACCTCTGAAGATTTGAGGTTCAAAGTACAGGATAGGGATGTTTGCAAAAGGCCCCGCCCACCCTCCAAATTTGACCTGCCATTGTCGGTAGAGAAGCATCTAGCCTGCCAGCCAGAAAAGCTTTCATTCCCCTGATGTAGAGACAGTCTTGCTATAAGAAACAAGGCAGATGTGGAATCAGTCCCTGCAAGGAGATCCTTTAAACACAATGTTCAACCTCTAGTGTCTAACTTTTGACCCTTCAGACATCAGATTCCAGCTCCCATCATCCCTGATTTTCTGTTACCTACAACCACTGGTGGAGGAAGGTGGGGGCAGAGGGAGCGGGCTGCTCCAGGTACCATACAGGTGGGATGCCATTGCAACCACCCCCGGACGCGCACCACCTGTATGTGCACCACGCACCACACCATACCAGGCACCACGCCCCCACAGGCAGCGCACCACACCCCCGGGGACGCCAGCCACGCCCCTGCCTGTTCTCCACTCCTGGTGCAGAAGCATACAGCTCTGCCAATGCCTACAACCTACCCTGGGGGTTTCAAATGCCTTCAGAATCCTGGTCTCTTTCTTCTCTATCAGATAGAACTGATAAGCCTCTTATGGTATGGAGTTCATACTTCGGTAACCTATCTAAATGCTCCATGTAATATCAGGGTTTCAGCCATACAGTTTCTTTCTTAGATTCAGGGACTGCCTGTCCTAACGTGTGCCTCTGTCTCTTTGACCCAACACTGAGAAAATGGCCCCATGTACCTCCCCTTTGCCTTTAACCTCCTAGGCAGAACTTGCCAGCAGTTATTTCTCCAAACTCCCTAGTAGATCAAAGTTTCTGTTCAACAACCCCTTGACAATTCCCCTCAGCAGCATTTGCAGAAACCACATTTTTGACTATTGGACTTACTATTGGTTGTGTGCACTCAGTCTGCTAGAGCCTGTCTTTGCAGGGCAAATGAAGTCCAAATTCACTGAGGGTTTGAGACCCATTGGCTACCCTCACCTGGCTTAGCCAGCCAGTTGAAGTCATTTCCCAGGGTGTGGCTGTTTTCACATGCTGGCAGCTTCTAGGAGCCACAGGTGAGAGCTGACTGCAGGGTGGGGACCAATGGTGGCCAGACTACCACAAATGAGCATGACTTGTCCCCCACCATATAATTTGCCACTGTAAAATCACACATTCTTCAAGCTGTAACATTTGGAGTATCTTACATACCTGTATGCAAGTTCTACTCAGCAGTACAGACCAACAATCTTCCAAAAAAAATAAAATAAAAGTGAATTTCTAATACATCCCTAGTTGGAATGGCAGAGGATGGCAAGGTTTATAGAGAAGCATTTGCACTTATGACTCCTGATTTCTCATGAAAGGAGCTGAAAGATGTACGTTATGCTTTATGTCTTGGCTTAATCAGTTGGCCAACAACATCTGACAAGAAGACGTCCTTTTACTGGCTGTCAAGATAACCATCAATAAGTTTAGGAGGAGATTCTAGCCATAAAAGTCTTTGTGTTCTCTAACATTTAATTTTCACAACCTCGCACCCTTGCTAGCTGGAATAGAAGCTAATAATTTAGTACTATGCTTCTCTTGGAACAAACGCTTCATATAAGCAGAGTTCAGCTTCTGGAATTATGTTTAATGCTACATAAAATGCAGTATTTAAAATCACATTATGTTTGAGTTGTTGTAAAAAACAACAACTATATTTTTCTGTGATGTATTTCCACACAAGGGTGGAGCAAGCTAGGTCTTGTGACTTAGATCACAAGTGTTAGGGCTGTAACTTGAGTATTATACCAAAGTTTTCATGTGCTAATAGGGTTTGCCTCAGAGCAGAGACACACAGAAATACCACACAGGCAGTGTCTCTCACTGGGCATCGGCTGAAGCACAGAGGTGAACAAGAGGAAGATAATACTTTGCTTTTGAGCAGAATAGATATATTTTCTTTTGTAAATATGTTAAGAATAATCACCCTAGGACCACTGTAGTTATAACAAACTTAGTTGGTCTCTAAGGTGCTACTGGAAGAATTTATTATTATTATTATTATTATTATTATTATTATTATTATTATTATTATTAGTTAGGACCAGTGAATATAGAGTTTGTAAGACTAGAACAATTGCAAAAGATTTATTGTTTTTGTAACATTGGAACCAATTTTCAGCAAGTAAAGCTTGAAAACTTATTTTCTTGTGTTGAAGAATTTATTTCTGCACAAGAGTCAGATTAGAGAGAAATATCCCACTCACAATATATATCCAGCAACAACCACCACAAGAATAACAAAAAAATAAAAATTCATAATAGCCATACAAATCTTTGGCAGAGCAGCCAGCATGACTTTGCAGAGTAGTCTACATTTCATCCATGGAAAAGTGAATGATTTCTGCATACACCTCTTTTCATCCCTTATTGAGATAAGCAAGCTATATCATTGCAGCATAAAAAAATATCACAGTCAGACAATAACATTCTTATGTAAGGATCATAAGCGGATTTGAAATGGGACGGTCCATTTCCTGTCCGTTATCTTCCTCCACATTCAAAGCCCTCTGGAGAATGACCTGAAGGCTCTCCTTGGATCGACCTCGCTTCTTCCTCCCAACCAGAAAATAGATCAAGGGATTAACACTGCTGTTTAGAGTGGCACACAGAAAGGCATAATGGTGTAGATCAGGAATGTCAAAAGCTAGAAAATGATTAAGGGCCATAAGGGCATCAAGTGGGAAAGCAAGTACGAGGAAGAAGAGAAGAGTAAGTAGAAGAACCATTAAAAGCCTTCCCCGCTTTTGCTGGTGTGATTTAAAGCAGACTTTGATGAATAAGATCACCGTTGAAATTGTCATCAGTGCGAGGCAAAGCAGGGCAGACAAGAGTAATTGGAAACTTGCTGTGAAGTAATAGCTAAATATGCTAAATAACTGGATAATGTAGAGAATTGTGGTGAACAGAAAGCAGAGGACCCATATGAGGGAACACACAGTGGTGGACAGATGTGTCGGCCGGTGGCACCGATGCCAAATAGGAAAGAGCACAGACACACATCTGTCAATGCTGATGGCTGTTAGGAGAAGGAGGTCAGTGTTGTACGTGAACATTAAGAGATGAAGAGTTATTAAAGAAGCATCTTTGCCTAGACCAGTCAAATCAATACAATGATAGACCTCTACAGTCATGAGGAAGGCAAAGTCAGCAACGGCCAAGTTCAGGATGTAGGTGGTGAACTGGTTCTTCTTAGTGCAGAAGCTAAGGAGCCAGATCGTGGTTCCATTTCCCAAAAATCCAGCACAACAGATAACCAAACTGAACATATAGAAAATAGCTTCTTTTAATGGATAATACCAGTCATTTTCTCGGCCAGTATATGAGCTATTATCATGCTCATAACCTGCCCATGCCTCCATATCAGATCTGGAAGTCCAGCTGCTATTTACCATCATGCTCACTTGCTCCTTGTGGGATCCTTATCTCTTCTCCTGGAGTACGAGTGCCCACCAAGAGAAAGAAAATGTTACAGAGAACATTTCAAATAGAACAGTTCAAGTCGAATTCCATACATGGCCCAGAATGATGTTTTCTTTTCGGTTTGGCTTTCCTCAGAGACCTGAGGTCGGTGCTATTGCAAAGGAATCAGAAAAGGTCATTGTAGTCCATGCTGTCTTACTTCGATCAAAATCCACTCCCATCAGTGGACACTCTAGCAGATTCCTTTCAATATTCTTCCAGAATAGATGCTGTATAGGGGCATTTCCCTCCAATAACCTATAAGAATAAGATTGGTGGAACATTTTGATTGCCAATGGACACACTAATCCTCTGGGAGACAAATGTCAAAGTGGGTATGGCTGAACCCAACCAATTCATTTCCAATTGCCTCATTAAATACATCATCATCTCTTTGCAAGGTATTCATTATTTATTCCCCCTTTATTCATGTCCACCCCTTTTGAGATACCATATTAGTTTCCACCCCACCCACCCACATCTGCTTTCACTCTTTCTCTTCCACCCATCTGAAGCTCATGGAGAACATGTCTACTTTGCATTCAGAAGGTACAAAAACCGACCCCCAGCATTTCTAGGTAGATATGGGAATGTCCTCCCTGAACCATTGAGATCCACTACCAGTCAGGGAAGATAATAATAGTTATTCAGTATCATGCTCCCACCTACATCATGAGACTGGTTGAGCAAGAGACTCTTAATCTCAGGGTTGTGAGTTTGAGCCCCACTTTGGTTGAAAGATTCCTGTATTACAAGGGCTTGGATGAGATGATCCTCACAATCTTTTCCAACTCTACAATTGTATCATTTTATGATGTATTCTACAATACCTGAAAAAACACACAATGTACTTATTGACTCTGGATCCCATGTTCTCTCTCTCTCCTCGCCCCTCTCTCCCCTAAGTATCTGCCTTAAAGAGTCTGATCATTGGTCCATCTAGCTCAGTATTGGTCACACTGACTACCAGACACTCCTAGGGATTTCAAAGAAGGGTGTCTCTGATTCCACCTGGAGACTAAAATTGAGACATTCCATATGCATAGCAGATGCTCCGCACTGAACTCCTTGGCCATTTCTCCATATATCTTTTTCCATGCATGGATGTACCGGTAATCTGCTTCCTCACTAAGCTTCACCCAACCACCCAGAGGGTAGTTATTTTACAACTTGCTGACAAAGTATGGATTGGGAGTCAACAGATATAGTGATCAAAAGACAACAGGGACAAAGTATCCTGCAACAGAATGGTAGGTACATACTAAGGTCTTAGAAAGGAAATGGGGCACCAATCATTCCTCCCCCCCAAAAAAACCAAAAGGAAAATCTTACCAATCTCATGCTGATCCCACCCATTCTATGTCTTGGCTTAATCTGTTTCCCTGCCTCATGCGGCAAGATCATGTTCTTTTAGTGGCCTTGAGGATAAATACCATATTGCCTAGGAGGAGGAAACTCTTTTCATTTAAAGATCTATGTCCCCAAATGCCAGTTTGTAATGGGTTGCAAAGGGGAAACTAACACATGTCTTATGTGCTTCTTTATCTGTAACGGCCAAGTAAAACATCTCAGGACCTGTCATGATAACAGATAAAACCACCCTTACTCTTTAACGGCAAAAAAAAACATTTGCCCAATATTGGACATTTTGTAGGGAGGGGGTGAGCACAGAAGGGAAAATAAGATTTTCCAATGTCTTGCTGTTTCTTCTCTGTGTAAAACCAGAGGTGAGAAGTGGAGTGGGATGCAAGAGCAGTTGGTTCATCTGAAATTTGACAGGTGGGTCTTCTGGGGATGTATTTGGGGGGCAGACTGAGGCATTTCAAGGATTCACTTTGGCATTCAGAGGTGCTTGAACATTTCACACTCTCTTTATGCCCTGGAAGTCATTATCTCCTTTATTTCTTTCCAAGGTGTCAAAAAAGGTTATTTATGTTTACCGGTGTTTTGTTAGCTCCAAAATAGAAAGTGAGCAAGGTCCCAACTAAAGAAGAATGGCAACTGAAGCTGACAGAATATGCACAGTTTGCAGACTTAACATATAGAATAAGAGAACAAGAGGAAGATACATTTAGAGAACAAAGGGAAACGTTTATTGAATATATGGGGGAAATTTTGCACACATGAAAATGTTGGCAGCATTAAGATAAATGCAACTGTGTATATACAGGTAAGTTTGATGGATGCAATAATGGAATACTGAATAGTTTAGTTTTTGTAAAATATGCAGGGATTTATTATATGCAAAATGGAAGGAGAAAAGGGGAAGTTATTGATATTTTAAGAATGTTAAAATGCATTTTTTAAATTGTGAAACAGAAAAAATAATTAAAAATATAAAAGACTCCTTTTTTCTTTGTACAGGTGAATGGGCAATGAGAGTGACAGTTCTTTGCTAGTTACAGGTAGGTAGCCATGTTGGAAATTAAAAGACACCTGCTTCTTGGGAGGAAAGCAATGACAAACCTAGACAGCATCTTAAAAAGCAGAGACATCACCTTGCCGACAAAGGTCTGTATAGTTAAAGCTATGGTTTTCCCAGTAGTAATGTATGGAAGTGAGAGATGGACCATAAAGAAGACTGATCGCCGAAGAATTGATGCTTTTGAATTATGGTGCTGGAGGAGACTCTTGAGAGTCCCATGGACTGCAAAAAGATCAAACTTATCCATTCTTAAAGAAATCAGCCCTGAGTGCTCACTGGAAGGGCAGATCCTGAAGTTGAGGCTCCAGTACTTTGGCCACCTCATGAGAAGAGAAGACTCCCTGGAAAAGACCCTGATGTTGGGAAAGATGGAGGGCACAAGGAGAAGGGGATGACAGAGGATGAGATGGTTGGACAGTGTTATTGAAGCGAATGGCATGAGTTTGGCCAAACTGCGGGAGGCAGTGGAGGATAGGGGTGCCTGGCGTGCTCTGGTCCATGGGGTCACGAAGAGTCGGACACGACTGAACGACTGAACAACAACAAAGCCATGTTGGTCTGCCGTAGTCAAAATAATAATAATAATAAAAGAATTCCTTCCAGTAGCACCTTAGAGACCAACTAAGTTTGTTCTTGCTGTGAGCTTTCGTGTGCATGCTCACTTCTTCAGATACACTGAAGACTTTGCTAGCTACATGTCACTGAAGCCCACCTTAACTTAAGCCGGCTGTCTTTCTCAACAGGAGATCGGGGAAGGCAGTCATCCAAGATATATGTCAATACCATGTGTAATAATAATAATAATAATAATAATAATAATAATAATAATATGAGATTTTATTAAGCAGCCACACCCTTGCTTCAAAAAGATATGTTTACAGCCCTGTGACTTAGAAGGGGAAAGTGTCACCCTGCAAGTCCTAGGGAAAAATGAAAAATCCTACCCAACAAACTTTGGCATGGACAGCAGATCACACTGGTTCTCTGTCTTGCCTTCCTCTCTTTACCTGCCTCTGAGGATGAGGAACTGCTCTATATTGGCTGTGAAAATGATTATCAGTTCCCATTGGACGAGGTGCCTTCAGCTGTTCAAAGACTACCATTATGGAAATCTTTGTTTGCATTTGGAGCTGGACACAGGAACCAACTCATCTTTCCTGAGCTTCTTTATTTCGAATTGGGAAATGAAATATCACACCACTTCATCTGCATTTTTCTAAGCAAAGCTGCTATCACAATTATTTTCTATTAACAACCAAAAACATTTTCACAGTATGCGCCACATGCCCTGTGGCTTTTACTTAGGGGTGACCAATGGAGGGAAGATATGGTTCTTCCAAATCTCTTCTTGTTTATTCCCCACCAGTTTTCTGAACTAAAAAACAAACACATCAAGCCAAATGACCCCCATTCACAACCTTGGATCATATTTTGGATGACACTCACGCCAAGACTTTTGCAAATGACGAGACGTGGAAAAAATGCTTGGACATAAATGAGCAGTGTTTATTTAACACAGATAGAGGTTTGCAAATGGGTAACAGTTTCTAAATAAAGGAATTCACAACAGCACAAACTCCTTTACATCTGAGTTATTGCAGTGTTGTACCTATCACTTCAAATTTTGGGGCAAGTTCCGTTGACTCAAGGCCCCAGAGCCATTAATTCCCTGCTCCTAGTCATTCCTTGCATGTACATTAAAACCCAGGCCCAAAGTGGCTTTTAACAAAAAAGAAAACAGGGATGTGTATCAAACAAACACTACAAAAACAATTTCATAAAAACAAAACAACAACAACATAGTAATAATTTCATAATATCATAGTAACATGAAAATATAATAGCATAAAATAAACTATAACAAGGTCACTTAAACAGCATGTAGCATCCAACAGCAAAAATAAAAAGGGAACTTCCCAGTAACTCTCTCATTCAAGGGGATATTTTTTACAAGCATGTAAGTAAGGTTGGATCAGCAATCTTCAGATTTAGTGAGCAGAAGACAGGAGCAGTATGCTGGGATGGCAGGTGCTAAAGAATTGGGGTACCAGTTGTGTCCCAAAGAAGATTACACAACATTTATTTACAGAGTCCAATTTGTAGAGATGATTCCACCCAATCTTTGTCCTGACTATTTCAGCTTGTGCAATATAGCTGAACAGTGTGGGGCATTTTTGAGCTGCAGGGCTCCATATCTCCATGGCCAACATTTCAGGGGCTGTATACCATAGGTGGGTGGGGCACAGACGAAAAATTGGGAGGAGCAAAGATGTGACTCTTCCCTTTGTAGAGTAAGATACATTTCAGCTACCCAAAACCCAAAATATTCAACCCAACCCAACCCAAGCCTCTTTTTCTGGTGAGCAAGAAGCATCAATGCCATCCAAGGACATATTACAGCCAGACCAAAGAACTCTTATGAAAGGTTCCTAAGTGGGATTGAACAATGAGGGTCCATTTCCTGTCTGTCATTCTCCTCCTCATTCAAAGCCCGCTGGAGGATGACCATTAGGCTCTCCCTAGATCGACCTCCCTTCTTCCTCCCAACCAGAAAATACAGCAAGGGGTTCACACTGCTGTTGAGGGAGGCACAATAAAACCCAATACGGAGTTCAAGATTAATATTTACAATTGACATAGCAAAAATCATGGCATTGAGTGGAAAAGCAAGAATGAGGAAGAAGAGGAGTGTAAGTAAAATAACTGTTAAAAGCCTTCCCCGCTTTCGAGGGTGGGATTTAAAACAGACTTTGATGAAAAGGATCACAGTTGAAATTGTCATGAGTGGGAGGCAAAGCATTCCAGTCAAGAGAAATTGGCCTGCTCCTGAGAACCAAGGTGGAAACCAAGGTGGAAAGCTGTAAATTATTTCAATAATGTAGAGGGTTAAACAGAGCAGAAAGGAGAGGACCCATATGAGGGCACACACAGTGTTGGACAAATGTGTCGGGCGGACACACCGATGCCAAATAGGGAAGAGGACAGACACACATCTGTCAATGCTGATTGCTGTCAGAAGAAGTTGTCCAGTGTTGTATGTAAAGGCTAAGAGATAAAGAGGAATGCTATAAATAACATACTGGTAATAAATAATCCAAAAAACAATATTGATCGCTAAGTTCAGGAGGAATGCAAAGTCAGCAACAGCCAAATTAAGGATGTAGGTGGTGAACGGTTTCCTCCTAATGCAGAAACCAAGAAGCCAGATGACAGTTCCATTCCCCAAAAATCCCATACAGCAAATAAGTAAAAAGAAGCCATATGTTAAATACATCTCAAATGTGTAATACTGGAAACCTCCTTGATATGAGCTATTATAAGTTTCAAAATACTCATCATATTTCACAGCATCCACAGCAGATTGCAAAGTCCCATTGATATGTCTTTCCATGCTGAATGACTGCATGTGGAAATCTTGTCTCCTCTTCTGGAACAGAAGTTTTCCCTAGGAAATGTATCACAACGAAAATGTAGAACAAAGAAGTTTGACTCAACAAGAATTCTGTGCAAAAAGCAGAATGGTGAGACCCAGGAGCATATTAAACCACACATACACCCCCAACTTTTGTCTATCAAGTCAAAAGAAATATATATGCAATTCTCTGCATATATATGAATCCTCCACATAGGACTAAATCCTCCACATAGGACACACCTCTCTGGATTTCTTCTCATAAAGCTGTTTTTGTACATTAATTAGTTTACCAGGAAATTGTCTTTTATTGGAGTCCAGGCACAGCATTTGCTGGTCTCCTTGCCCTATTCTCTAGTTTGTAATGTCTCTCAAAAATTGAGATTCAATTATATTTATTTTACTATGGCCAAGCTCAACATTCCTGCCCAGGAGGAGATATCAGTAAGGATGAAGGAGATGGACTGAGACAGAGTGAGAAGGACTTCACCTTGTTTAGGGAAAGATTGATATAAAGTTTTATAGCAGTGAATTTCATTTACCTACTGCATATGCATCCAGGTGGGACTTTCTTCCAATGCAAGAGGAGCAGTCTAGGAATGAATGAGCATGTGGAGGAGGTTCTGAAAGAGAGGTCAGGCAGTAATGTAACATGTTTTCTTATTATGTATCACTCACTGTTCTTTTTGTTGCTCAGTTTCTAGGATTCTCTCCAAAATAGAGAAACTTTCTAATATGTCTATACAGTGGTACCTCTGGTTAAGTACTTAATTCATTCCAGAGGTCTGTTCTTAACCTGAAATGGTTCTTAACCTGAAGCACCACTTTAGCCAATGGGACCTCTCGCTGTTGCTGCACTGCCAGAGCATGATTTCTGTTCTTATCCTGAAGCAAAATTCTTAACCTGAGGTACTATTTCTGGGTTAGTGGAGTTTGTAACCTGAAGTGTCTGTAACCTGAAGCGTCTGTAACCCAAGGTACCCCTGTATTGGCTCTCCCCTAACCAAGGAGGCTGTTTTTGATGGATGAGAAGCAAACATGTTGTGGGAAGCAGGTGTTTACCCAAGTAGTAGTGGCACCTTTAACAAGCAATCATACTTGAAATGAACAGATTCTCCTGGTGGTGGTGATGACAGAAAGTTTACATGACTCTCCCCTCCAAATGCCCCTGCAATTTTCCTAGTACAAGTCCACTGAGCATTAGCACTTGTGGCTGTTGTGTTAGTTGCAGTTGAGAACTGGTGGCATCACACCTTCCTGGCTTTCAGCCTAGCCCTAATCCAGGCAGCTGTTTACATCTACATCCGTTTCCTCCATAGTAGCCCCATACACAGCAAACTGGGAAGACTTAACAGTCCTCCATGCCTACCAGGTTCTCTGCTCCTTTAGTACTGGGGGGGGGGGGTGACGGCAACATTTCCAAGAGTTGGCAAGAACCCCAAGTAACTAGTGTGGAGACTTCTGGTGATGGGGTAGGGATATAACTACTAACTAGCCTTCACTTGTAAGGACCAAGAGTCAGGGAAGGGCTCTACTGGCATTCTGAGAGTTGACTCAATGAGTGACTTATAGAAAGGGGAGAAATCAACTCTTCAGTGGGATAACTATTGTTCTGTAGCTCCACGATAAGGGTTTAATCACTCATAGGACAGAGAAAGGAATTCAATAATTAAAGAGAGTGTATATGTTTATATATTAAGCTGAATCCCATGGTTGTGTCTGCTTCTGGGAATATGGAAATGTTCTCGCTTTGTATTCCCTTAATAAAACCGACTTCCCCAAGAATTCACTTATCAGTCATGGGTGAATTGCCTCCAATGGAATTGCTTCACTTGAAATGTCCCAGTCTGTTCTGCAGTACCTGTTAAGATACAATAATCTCATTGCAGCTGAATACAATGTTTGTTCTCTCCCTCCGCAAAACCTCAGGAAGTGTCCTTCCAGAGTCTAAGTTTGACTATTGGTCTATCAAGCTCAGGACTTATCAAACTGACTCTCAGTGCCACACTCTAGCATTTTAAAATGTGGTCTTTCCAAATCTAACTGGAGGTGCTGGGAATTAACCTTCTGCAACCACCACAGCTATGGCCTCTCCTGTAATTATTTCACCCCGCCTTGTGACTAACTGCAGATCAGCAATCTTTGGAGATGGTGAGTGCAAGAGAACAAGGACACAACATCTTGCACTGGAATGGCAGGTCTTAAGGACTTAAGAGAAAGAAAATGTGGCCCCACTCATGCCCCACGGGAAATTGTAAAATCTTACCAGTCTCACTTAAAGTCGCAAAATGGTCCCTTCTGTTCTTCGTCTGCCTTTAATTTGATTCTCTGCCTCAAAAGCCAAGAACATGCTCTTTAATTGGATATGAAGATAGTTATCAGCTCACAAAGGAGGAGGAGACTATTGTCACTTATGTCCCAAAAGGCTACAGTCATGAAAACTAGGTTTGTAATTGGTTCTGGAGGAAGCAGCTCATGTCTCATGTGCTTCTTTATCTGTACCAGACAAATGGAATAAATCAAGACATCCTCACATTTCTAATCAAGGCTGTCTAAGCAAGATAACAACTTCCTGGCCTTTTAACGGCCAAAATCATTTGTTCCATATGTACATTTTATTGGGTAGGAGAGGTGACTACTGGTGGACATTATTACCCAGAGCGGGGTGTGTGTGTGTGTGTGTTGCTCTTGAGTTGGCCAACTACGTGGAAGGGGGCAAGGAGTCAGAGCCATTTTCTGAGACTCATGGAAGGGATCAGATCCACCAGTTCATTCTTCTCCCTCCCTTTCATTAGCAGTCAACTCCATGGTAACAAATGTCACATTTATTTATTTCCATTTATTTCATAAATGTATACACCTGTTGGTTGTAAAAAAACAAAACAAAAAACAAAACACAGACACCTCAAAGCAGCTTACAAAATAATAAACAGAAAAATCAAGAAAAATCACAACCAAACTTTAAAACATGCAAAAGTTAAAATACTGAAGCAAATCAAATATATGCTAAGCTCCTTTACTTGATATATTGTGCTTACGGTAATATTATTTGAACTTCAATTAACATTAATATCTATTTAATATCTATATAAAGCCACTGGATGCGGCCATTAGGAGTTTTGGGGCAAGGTATCAGCAGTGTGATGATGTTGACACGCAGCTCTCCTTTTCCATAACATTGGAATCGGGAGAGGCTCTGAAAGCTTTGAACCGGTGTCTGGATGCAGTAGTGGTCTGGATGAGGGCTGATCAATTGGATGAGGTCTGATGAGGGTTGGATGAGGGCTAATCAATTGTGTTTGAGTTCTAGGAAGATGGGAGCTCTTTGCATCAGGGGTCCCCATGTTTTGGAAATTGGCAAGTTGTTCTGAGTGGGGTTGTACTCCCTTTGAAGGAGCAAGTGTGAAGTTTGGAGATACCTCTCGATACATTTCTGTCACTAGATGCTCAGATGTCCTCTGTGTCCCCAATTCACAACCCTGGATCATATTTTGGTTGACACTTGCGCAAGGACCTTTGTAAATGACGAGATGTGAAAACAATGCTTGGACTTAAAATGAGTTAAAGGTCTGCAAATGGGTAACTGTTACTATATATAGGAATTCCCAAAAGCATGAGCTCCTATACATCTGAGAAACAGTGGTGGTGTACCTATCACTTCAAAGTGTTGGGCAAGTTCCATTGACTCAGGGCCCCAGATTAGTTAATTCCTTGCTCGTAGTCATTCCTTCAAAGTACATTAACAATGAAATGAAATCCAAACCCAAGATCTGTCAAGATTTAGGAGTTTAAAATTTAATTTCATTCATTTCATTTTTTTCTCATTTTTCCATAAAAAAACACGTCCAAAGTGAATTTAAACCACAAAAAGGGTGCATTTCAAACACCACAAAAACAATTTCATAATAACCAAACAACAACATAGCAATAATTTCACATTAACATAGCAAAACAAAAATAAAATAACATAAAATAAACCACATTAAATACTATAACAAGGTCACTTAAACAGCATGTAGCATCAAACAGCAAAAATAATAAGAGAGGTTCCCAGTAACTCTCTCATTCAAGGGGATATTTTTTACAAACATGTGACTAAGGTTGGATCAGCAATCTTCAGATTTGGTGAGCAGAAGACAAGGGCAGCATGCTGGAGAGGCAGGTGCTATTGACTTGGGGGGGGGGGTTATGACACAAGTTGTGTCCAAAAGAATATTATACAACATTTCTATTCCCAGTCCAAGTTGTAGAGATGATTCCACCCAATCTTTGTCTTTACTATTTCAGCTTGTGCAATGTAGGTGCACAGTGTGGAGTATTTTTGAGCTGCAGGGCTTCATATATTCATGCCAACATTTCAGGGGCTGTATACCATACATGGGTCGGGCACAGAAGAAAAATTGGGAAAAACAAAGAGTTGACTCCTCCCATTTTAGAGTAGGATACATTTCAGATACACAAACGCCAAAATTTTCAACACAACACAACCCTCTTTTTCTGGTGAGCAAGAATCATCAAAGCAGTCCAAGGACACATTACAGCCAGACCAAAGAACTCTTATGAAAGGTTCCTAAGTGGGATTGAACAAGAAGTGCCCATTTCCTGTTTGTCATTCTCCTCCTCATTCAAAACTCGCTGGAGGATGACCATTAGGCTCTCCCTAGATCGACCTCCTTTCTTCCTCCCAACCAGAAAATAGAGCAAGGGGTTCACACTGCTGTTGAGGGAGGCACACAAAAAGCCATAACGGAGTTCAACAGGAGTATGCGGACCTACAATGTATATAGCAAGAATCATGGCATTGAGTGGAAAAGCAAGCATGAGGAAGAAGAGGAGTGTAAGTAAAATAACTGTTAAAAGCCTTCCCCGCTTTCGCGGATGTGATTTAAAACAGACTTTGATAAAAAGGATCACAGTTGAAATTGTCATGAGTGGGAAGCAAAGCAGTCCAGTCAATAAATATTGGCCTGTTTTTTCTAACCAAGGTGGAATGGGGTAAATCACTTCGACAATGTAGAGGATTATGCAGAGCAGACAGGAGAGGACCCATAGGAGGGCACACACAGTGGTGGACAAATGTGTTGGCCGGACACACCGATGCCAAATAGGGAAGAGGACAGACACACATCTGTCAATGCTGATGGCTGTCAGAAGAAGTTGTCCAGTGTTGTATGTGAAGTCTAAGAGACATTCAGCAATTTCATGAAGAACACCAGAATCACACGGAATAGAATAAAAGAACTCTAGGCTCAGGAGGAATGCAAAGTCAGCAACAGCCAAATTAAGGATGTAGGTGGTGAACGGTTTCCTCCTAAGGCGGAAACCAAGAAGCCAGATGACAATTCCATTCCCAAAAAATCCCATACAGCTGATAACTAAAATCAAGCCATACATTAAATGCTTTCCCAATATCCTATACAGGGAATCTCCTTGGTCATTATATGAGCTATTATATGTGCCATTATATGTCACAGCATCCTCAGTAGATTGCAAAGTCCCATTGTTATGTCTTTCTATGCTGAATGACTGCATATGGAATCCTTGTCTCCTCTTCTGGAGCAGAAGTTTCCTCTAGGAAATGGAAATTATCACAAAGAATTTTGACTCAACAGGAATTCTGTGCAAAACGCAGAATGGTGTGACCCAGGAGCCCACTGGACCGCACACCCTCCCATAACTTTTGTCTATCAAGTCAAAAGACATATATGTGCAATTTTCTGCAATATAACTGAATCCTCCACATGGGGGACATGCCTTTGCATTTTTTATCATAAAGCTGTTTTTGTACTTTGGTTGGTTTACCAGGAACTTGCATTTTATTGGTGTCAAGAGAAGAGGTAAGCACAGCATTCCCTGGTCTCCTTGCCCTATTGTCTGATTTGTAATGTCTCTCCAAAATTGGGATTCAATCATATTTCTTTTACTAGGGCCAAGCTCAACATTCCTGCTTTGGAAGAGCTATCAGTAAGGATGAAGGAGATGGACTGCGAAAGAATGAGAAAGACTCCACCTTATTTAGGGAAAGTTTAAAAGAAAGTTCTATAGCAGTGAATTTCACTTACCTACTGCATATGGGACTATCTTCCAATGCAAAAAGAGCAGAATAGGAATGAATGAGCGTGTGGAAAAGGTTCTGAAAGAGAGGTCAGGCAGTAATGTAACATTTTTTCTTATGATTTATAACTCTGTGTCCTTTTTGTTGTTCAGTCCTAGGATTCTCCCCCAAATAGAGTAAGCTTTCTGATATGTCTATATTGGCTCTCCCCTAACCAAGGAGGCTGTTTTTGATGGATGAGAAGCAAACAGGTGGGGGGGGGCAGGTGTTTACCGAAGTAGTATTGGCACCTTTAATAAGCAATCATACTTGATTGATAAACAAATCAACAGATTCCCTGCGCTAGACTTGGTTCACTTGAAATGGCCCAGTCTATTCTGCAGTCCCTGTTAAGACACATCAATCTCATTGTGTCTGGATACAGTGTTTGTTGTTTCCCTTGGCACAACCTCAGGAATTGACCTAATACTGAGTCGGACTATTGGTCTATCAAGGTCAGGACTTGTAAAACTGACTCTCAATGCCACTCTGTAGCATTTTTAAAAGCGGTCTTTCCAACCCTACCCGGAGTTGCTGGGAATTAACCTTCTGCAAAGACGGCATCTATGGCCTCTCCTGGGACTGACTGCAGATCAGCAGTCTTCAGAGATGTTGAGCTTGAGAGCAAGATAAGAAGACACAGCATCTTGCACTGGGATGGCAGGTCCTACAGACTTAAACACAGAAAATTTGGCACCACTCACACCCCATGAAGAAAATGTAAAATCTTACCAGTCACACTCAAAGATGCAAACTGGTCCCTCCTGTTCTTCGTCTGAGCTTAATATGATTCTGTGCATCATAGGACAAGAGGATGGTCTTTAATTGGATATGAAAATAATTATCAGTTCACCAAGGAGGAGGAGACTATTGTCATTTATGTCCCAAAAGGCTACAGTCATGAAGACTAGGCTTGTAATTGGTTCTGGAGGAAGCAGCTCATGTCTCATGTACTTCTTTATCTGTACCAGACAAATGGAATAAATCAAGACCTCATCCCCACATTTCTAATCAAGGCTGTCTAAGCAAGATAACAACTTCCTGGCCTTTTAACGGCCAAAAGCATTTGTCCCCTATGTGTCTTTTATTAGGTGGGGGAGTTGACTGTTGGTGGTGAGACATGATTACCTAGCATGGGAGGGGAGGTTGCTCTTGAGTAGGCCAACTACGTAGAGGGGGGCAAGGAGTCAGAGCCATTGGCTGTGACTCGTGGAAGGGAACAGTTCCACCAGGTTATCCGCCATGCCCCCCTTCATTGGAGGGAATTCCATAGTAACCAATGTAACATTTATTTCTTTTCATTTATTTCATAAAACTTATACAGTGCTTGGTTGTAAAAAAAACACAGACACCCCAAAGCAGCTTACAAAAGAATAAACAGAAAATTCCAGAAGAATCACAACCATACTTTAAAAGATGCAAAAATTAAAATACTGATGCCGATCCAATATATGTTAAGTATCTTTACATGATATGTTCTGCTTACAGTAATATCATTTGAACTCCAATTAACATTAATATCTATATGAAGCCATTGGATGCAATCATTAGGAGTTAACGAGCAACGTGTCAGCAGTGTGATGATGTTGACATGCAGCTCTCCTTTTCCATAACATATGAATCGGGAGAGTCTATGAAAGCTTTGAACCGGTGTCTGGATGCAGTAGTGGTCTGGATGAGGGCTGAATTCTATGAAGATGGGGGCTCTTTGGGTGGGTGGTCCCCATGTTTTGGAAATTGGCAAGTTCCCTGTTCTAAGTGGGGTTGCACTCTCTTTGAAGGCGCGAGTGTGAAGCTTGGGGGTACTTCTAGAAACATCATGGCCACTAGATGTTCTGATGTCCTCTGTGTCCCCCATTTACAACCCTGGGTTGTATTTTGGTTGTCACTTGCGCCAGGACATTTGCAAGTGACGAGACATGAAAACAATGCTTGGACTTAAAATGAGCAGTGTTTATTTAACACAACTAAAGGTTTGCAAATGGGTAACTGTTACTATATAAAGGAATCCCCAACAACATGAGCTCCTAGATATCTGAGGTATATTGGTGTTGTACCTATCACTTCAAAGTGTTGGGCAAGTTCCATTGACTCAGGGCCCCAGATTAGTTCATTCCCTGCTCTTAGTCATCCCTTGCAGTTACATTAACAAGGCAATCCAAACCCAAGAACTGTCAAGATTAAGGAGTTTAAAATTTCATTTCATTCAGTTTATTTTATTTTTTTTGCATTTTTCCATACAAAAACGCATGTCCAAAGTGGCTTTCAACCACAAAAAACAGGGGTGCGTTTCAAACAAACAATACAAAAACAACACAACAATAAATTCATATTAACATAGCAAAACAAAAATATAATAGATGTAATAAACCACATTTCAATACTAAAACAAGGCCACTTAAACATCATGTAGCATCCAACAGCAAAAATAACAAGAGAGCTTCCCAGTAACTCTCATTCAAGGGGATATTTTTTACAAGCATGTGACTAAGGTTGGATCAGCAATCTTCAGATTTGGTGAGCAGAAGACAAGGGAAGCATGCTGGAAAGGCAGGTGCTAAGGACTTGGGGGGGGTATGACAAAGGTTGTGTCTCAAAGAAGATTAAACAGCATTTCTATTCACAGTCCAAGTTGTAGAGATGATTCCACCCAATCTTTGTATTGACTATTTCAGCTTGTGCAATGTAGGTGCACAGTGTGGAGCGTTTTTGAGCCGCAGGGCTTCATATCTCCTTGGCAAACATTTCAGGGGCTGTATACCATAGGTGGGTGAGGCACAGAGGAAAAATTGGGAGAACCAAAGAGGTGACTTCTCCCTTTGTAAAGTAGGATACATTTCAGCTACAAAACCCAAACTTTTCAACAAAACCCAAGCCTCTTTTTCTGGTGAGCAAGATTAATCAATGCAGTCCAAGGACATATTACAGCCAGAACAAATAATTCTTATGAAAGGTTGCTAAGTGCGTTTGAACAAGGAGGGTCCATTTCCTGTCTGTCATTCTCCTCCTCATTCAAAACCCGCTGGAGGATGACCATTAGGCTCTCCCTAGATTGACCCCCCTTCTTCCTACCAACCAGGAAATAGAGGAAGGGGTTCACACTGCTGTTGAGGGAGGCACACAAAAAGCCATAACGGAGTGGAAAAGGAGTATCTAGGTCTACAAATGATATAGCAATAAGAATGGCATTGAGTGGAAAATAAAGCATGAGGAAGAAGAGGAGAGAAAGTAAAATAACTGTTAAAAGCCTTCCCCGCTTTCGTGGGTTTGATTTAAAACAGACTTTGATAAAAAGGATCACAGTTGAAATTGTCATGAGTGGGAGGCAAAGCAGTCCAGTCAATAGAAATTGGCTTTTTTCTGATAACCAATATGGAAAGGAGTAAATTATTTCAAGAATGTAGATGATTAGGCCGAGCAGAAAGCAGAGGACCCATATGAGGGCACACACAGTGGTGGAGAAATGTGTCGGGCGGACACGCCGATGCCAAATAGGGAAGAGGACAGACACACATCTGTCAATGCTGATTGCTGTCAGAAGAAGTTGTCCAGTGTTGTATGTAAAGGATAAGAGATATAGAGCAACACTATCAATAATATAATCAGCAAAGAAAATAAAAGTATAGAACTCTAGGCTCAGGAGAAGTGCAAAGTCAGCAACAGCCAAATTAAGGATGTAGGTGGTGAACGGTTTCCTCCTAATTCGGAAACCAAGAAGCCAGATGACTGTTCCATTCCCCAAAATTCCCATACAGCAGATAACTAAAAAGAAGCCATGTATTATACATTTTTCAAATCGCTTATACTGGAAATCTCCTTGATCATTATATGAGCTATTATAAGTTTCATTATACTCATCATATGTCACAGCATCCGAAGCAGATTGCAAAGTCTCATTGATATGTCTTTCCATGCTGAATGACTGCATGTGGAATCTTTTCTCCTCTTCTGGAGCAGAAGTTTCCCCTAGGAAATGTATAACATAGAAAATGTACCACAAAGACGTTTTGCATCGGAATTCTGTGCAAAACGCAGAATTGTGAGACACAGGAGCCCCTTGAACCCCACATACACCCCCAACTTTTGTCTATGAAGTCAAAAGAGATATATGTGCAATTCTCTGCAATATAACTTAATCCTCCACATGGGTGGACTCCCGGCCGGGACGAGGAGCTGAAAGGAGATGGGATTCAGCCCTCTGGGGAGAATCCGTTTCTAGCGAGAAATGGGGGAGTTTGCAGCGCGCCGCACCCCCTTAAAACCCCAAAAGGATTGTTTTGGGGACTGGGAACCAAAAGGGGGTCTCTCTGCCACCGGGAAGCCCCCAAACGGGAGGCAGGACGGTTGGTGAGATCGAGACACTGGAACAGGTCACCATTTTCTACTCGCGAGAAACGCAGCCTCGGGTCTTCACGGCTCTACGACCGACTCTCAAGTAAGAAAAAAACCCGAATTGGACTTTTAAAAGGTGGGTGAATATCTTTAATTGGAAATAAAAATTTGGAGGACAGCGGGGTTTAAAAAGAAGGTCAGCCCCGACTGTGGTTAACTGTATATATACAAAGGCAGCGCAAAGCCGAGAACTTTATCTTTTTTTATGCCTATAAATGCAAAACTTTTAAATTCAAATTGGCAAAAGCCATAAGATAAAAGCGGATTTGGAGAAACAATATTTAATTTAATTTTACTTTGTTTGTCTTTGTGGGATTATGGTAACCTGCTGGAGAAGGAGCTACCCATTCATTTTTACTTTCGTTTTTAAATAAACTGCACAATTCCAAAGGCTGAACAGAACTGATTGAACTGATCGAATTAGACAAAAATAGCCCTACTTTCTAATTTGTAATGTCTCTCCAAAACTGAGATTCAATCATATTTCTTTTACTATGGCCAAGCTCAACATTCCTGCTTAGGAAGAGATATCAGTAAGCATGAAGAAGATGGACTGAGAAAGAATGAGAAGGACTCCACCTTGTTTAGGGAAAGATTATTATAAAGTTTTATAGCAGTGAATTTCACTTACCTACTGTAAGTAGGTGGGACTATCTTCCAATTGAAAAGAGCAGGCTAGGTTTGAATGAGCGTGTGGAGGAGGTTCTGAAAGAGAAATCAAGCAGTAATGTAACGTGTTTTCTTATTATAACTCAGTGTTCTTTTTGTTGCTTAGTTCCTTGGATTCTCCCCAAAATAGAGTAAGCTTTCTGATATGTCTATATTGGCTCTCCCCTAACCACGGAGGCTGTTTATGATGGATGAGAAGCAAAAAAAAAAGGGGGGGAGGTGTTTACCCAAGTAATAGTGGCACCTTTAAGAAGCAATCATACTTGATTGATAAACAAATGAACAGATTCTACTGGTGATGTTGATGACAGAAGGTTTACATTACTCTTCCCTCCAAATGTCTCTGCCATTTTCCTAGTGCAAGGCAACTGAGCATTAGCACTTGTGGCTGTTGCTTTAGCTGCAGTTGAGAGCTGGTGGCATCACACCTTCCTGGCTTTCAGCCAGGGTCTAATCCAGCCAGCTGTTTACATCTACATCCCCTTCCTTCCACAGTAGCCTCATACACAATGTGCTGGGAAGACATAGCAGTCCTCCTTGCCTCCCAGAGTCTCCTCTCCTTTAGTCTTGGGGTGATGGGGAAATTTCCAAGAACTGGTAAGAAACCCAAGTAACTACAGTGGTACCTCAGTTAACAGATGCTTTAGGTTACAGACTCCACTAACCCAGAAATATTACCAAGGGATAATAACTTTGCTTCAGGATGAGAACAGAAATTGTGTGGCAGCAGTAGTGGGAGGCCCCATTAGCTAAAGTGGTACCTCAGGTTAATAACAGTTTCAGGTTAAGAACGGACCTCCAGAATGAATTAGGTTCCTAACCCGAGGTACCATTGTAGTGTGGATAATTCTGAAGATAGGGTAGATATGTAACTAACATTCACTAGTAAGGACCAAGAGTAAGGAAAGGGCTCTACTGGGATTCTGAGTTTTGACTCAATGAGTGACTTATAAAAAGGGGAGAAATGAACTCTTCAGTGGGATTGCTATTGTTCTTTTGCTTCACGCTAAGGGTTTAGTCATTCACAGAACAGAGAAAGGAATTCAAGAATTAATGAGTGTGTATATTTTTATATATTAAGCAGAATCCCATAATTGTTTTTGATTCTAGGAACATGATATCTGCTCCCTTCATATTGCCTTAATAAAACCCAACTTTCCCAAGACTTCACTGATCAAAATGGTATTTCATTCATTTTATTTTTTACCCATTCTTCCACACAAAAAACCATGCCAAAGTAGCTTATTATAAATAACATAATCAGGTTCAGTAAAGATAATAAAAGTATAGAACTCTAGACTCAGGAGGAATGCAAAGTCAGCAACAGCCAAATTAAGGATGTAGGTGGTGAATGCTTTCCTGCTAATGCGGAAACCAAGAAGCCAGATGACAGTTCCATTCCCAAAAAATCCCACAAAGCAGATAACTAAAATGAAGCCATATGTTAAATTCATCTCAAATATGTAATCCTTTGAATCTCCTTGGTCATTATATGAGGTATTATATGTGCCATCATACTCATTATATTTCATAGCATCCACAGCAGATTGCAAAGTCCCATTGATATGTCTTTCCATGCTGAATGACTGCATGTGGAATCCTTCTCTCCTCTTCTGGAGCAGAAGTTTCCTCTAGGAAATGGAAAATATCACAAAGAAGTTTGACCCACCTGGAATTCTGCACAAAACCCATAATGATGAGAGCCAGGAGTCCATTGAACCACACATACACCCACAACCTTTGTCTATCAAGCCAAAAGTCATACATGTACAATTCTGTGCAATATAACTGAATCACCCACATGGGCCACACCCCTCGGTATTTCTTCTCATTGAGCTGTTTTTGTACTTCAGTGAATTGGTTTACCCAGAAATTGGGTTTCATTGGTGTAAAGAGAAGAGGTCAGCACAGCATTCCCTGCCCTATTGTCTAATTTGTAATGTTTCTTCAAAATGTGGATTCAATCTTTTATTTCTTTAACCATAGCACTTCACAACAACTATGCCTGGAAAAAAAATAGAAGTAAGGATGAAGGAGATGGTGAGAGACGGGGTGAGAGAGAATCCACCTGGCTCAGGGAAAGTTCTATAGCAGTGAATTTCACTTACCTACTGCATATGCACCCAGGCTGGACTATCTTCCAATGCAAAAAGAGCAGTAGCATGTTTTCCTTTTATACCTCAGTGTTCTTTTTGTTGCTCAGTTCCTAGGATTCTCCCTAAAATAGGGTGAAAATTCTAATATGTCTATGTTGGCTTTCCCCAAAACAAGTGGGGTGGATGGGAAGCAAACGGGTTTGGGGACGGCAGGAGTGAGTGCAAGAGAACAAGGACACAGCATCTTGCAAAATGAGGCCCCACTCATGCCCCAGGGGGGAATTTAAAAGCTTACCAGTCTCACTCAAAGATGCAAACTGGTCCCTCCTGCTCTTCATCAGGGCTTAATTTGATTCTCTGCCTCATATGCCAAGAACATGCTCTTTAATTGGATATGAAGATAGTTATCAGTTCACCAAGGAGGAGACTATTGTCATTTACGTCCCAAAAGGCTACAGTCATGAAGACTAGGTTTGTAATTGCTTCTGGAGGAAGCAGTTCATGTCTCACATACTTCTTTATCTGTACCAGACAAATGGAATAAACCAAGACCTCATCCCCACATTTCTAATCAAGGCTGTCTAAGAAAGATAACAACTTCCTGGCCTTTTAACGGCCAAAATCATTTGTCCCCTATGCACATTTTATTGGGTAGGAGAGGTGGCTATTGGTGCGGAGAAATGATTCCTAGGGCAGGTATCATTCTACTTTTAAGAATGGTTTTTATTTATGTGTAGAGTACAGGACAACAACAAGAGAAAGCAGATCTAAACAGACGCAAAAGCAAGGCAAAAAAAGAACACACCATGCGTCATAATGTATATGTCAGCAGTTAATAAAAGTGCTTGCTTCAATATGGTTTCATTCTTTGCTTGTTTATTGAACACAAATACAGGTGAAACTTGATAGATTAGAATATCTTGGAAAAGTCCATTTATGTAAGCAATTGTTTTCATTAGCTACTGGAGTTTAATATATGAGATAGACTCATGACATGCAAAGCGAGATATGTCAAGCCTTTATTTGTTATAATTGTGATGATTTTGGCTTTCAGCTGATGAAAACCCCAAAGTTGAAATTATTAATTTAGGGTTCTCATCATCTGTACGCCATAATCATCACAATTATAACAAATAAAGGCTTGACATATCTTGCTTTGCATGTCATGAGTCGATCTCATATATTACTTTCACCTTTTATGTTGAATTACTGAAAGAAATGAACCTTCCCACGATATTCTAATTTTTTGAGTTTCACCTGTATAGACTGATTTTCAAGAAACCAACTCTTCAGATAGCATTGTACAAGTACAAAATGACAACCATCAAAAATACAAAACAGGTGGGTATTTTATATTAAAAGAAAGACACCCAAAATTCCTACCAGTCATTAAATATATATATACAGAGTGATAGATGAAGCTGAACACATTATGAAGTGTGTGTGTGTGTGTGTGTGGTCTTCAGGACATGCCATGCTTAAATCTCCAAAAGAATGGAACTTGCCTGTTCTCACAGAGAATTGAATTCAGAAACTCCTGGAATCATACACTCATAGAATTGAGGAGTTGGAAGGGGCATCTGTTCCAACCTTCTGTAATGCAGGAATCTCAACTAAAGCACCATGAGGTTGTTTAATCTCACTGGAAGGGCAGATCCTGAAGTTGAGGCTCCAGTACTTTGGCCACCTCATGAGAAGAGAAGACTCCCTAGAAAAGACCCTGATGATGGGAAAGATGGAGGGCACAAGGAGAAGGGGACGGCAGAGGATGAGATGGTTGGACAGTGTTCTCGAAGCGACTGGCATGAGTTTGACCAAACTGCGAGAGGCAGTGAAGGATAGGCGTGCCTGGCGTGCTCTGGTACATGGGGCCACGAAGAGTCGGACACGACTGAACGACTGAACAACAACAAGATTTGTCGGCAGGCACCTAAGTAGACTCTCTGAATTAAATCATAAGGTGCACGTGCTGTCACAGGAGTGAAGGCAGTCCTTGAAATACCCTAGTTCCAAATCGGCAATGTTTAAAGGTCACCATTAGCACTTCCAAGTAGACTTTGGTTTGTGGAGAAAGTAGTGCAGCTGGTGCAGTATAGTTAAATGGTGTGGAGCCTCTTATAGCCAAAGGGCTACATATCTTCATAGCCAACATTTCAGGGGCTATATACAATAGGTAGGTAGGGCATAGAAGAAAAATTGAGACAACAATAGACATGACTCCTCCCTTTGTAAAGTAGGATATATTTCAGCTACACAAACCCCAAAATTTTCAACAAAACCCTGGTGAGCAAGAGTAATCAAAGCAATCCAAGGACACATTACAGTCAGACCAAAGAACTCTTATGAAAGGTTCCTAAGTGGGATTGAACAAGGAGAGTCCATTTCCTGTCTGTCATTCTTCTCTTCATTCAAAACCCGCTGGAGGATGACCATTAGGCTCTCCCTAGATTGACCTCCTTTCTTCCTCCCAACCAGAAAATAGAGGAAGGGGTTCACACAGCTGTTGAGGGAGGCACAAAACAAGGCATAATGGAGTGGAAGGGGAATATCCAGGCCTACAATGACTATAGCAATAAGAATGGCATTGAGTGGGAAAGCAAGCATGAGGAAGAAGAGGAGAGTAAGTAAAATAACTGTTAAAAGCCTTCCCCGCTTTCGCGGGTGTGATTTAAAGCACACTTTGATGAAAAGGATCACAGTTGAAATTGTCATGAGTGGGAGGCAAAGCAGTCCAGTCAAGAGAAATTGAAAATATGCTACAAAGATATAAAGAAAGTCGTTATCTGAGAGAAGGAAATCTGTTTCTTTGAGAATGTAGAGGACTATGGAGATCAGACAGGAGAGGACCCATATGACGGAACAAACAGTGGTGGACAAATGTGTCGGCCGGACACACCGATGCCAAATAGGGAAGAGGACAGACACACATCTGTCAATGCTGATGGCTGTCAGAAGAAGTTGTTCAGTGTTGTATGTGAAGGGAAAGAGACAAACTGCAATTCTATGAAGAACAGAATCAGTAAACTCAATAAAATAAAAGAACTCTAGGCTCAGGAGGAATGCAAAGTCAGCAACAGCCAAATTAAGGACGTAGGTGGTGAACGGTTTCCTCCTAATGCGGAAACCAAGAAGCCAGATGACAGTTCCATTCCCCAAAAATCCCATACAGCAGATAAGTAAAATGAAGCCATACATTATAGATTCTTCAAATGGGTTTTGCTGGAAATCTTTTTGGCCATTATTTGAGCTATTGTAAGTTTTATCATACTCATTGTCTGTCACAGCATCCGCAGCAGATTGCAAAGTCCCATTGATATGTCTTTCCATGATGAATGACTGCACGTGGAAATCTTGTCTCCTCTTCTGGAGTAGAAGTTTCCTCTAGAAAATGGAAAGTATCACAAAGAAGTCTGACTCAACAGGAATTCTGTGCAAAACACATAATGGTGAGAGCCAGGAGCCCATTGAACCACACATACACCCACAACTTTTGTCTATCAAGCCAGAAGTCATATATGTACAATTCTGTGCAATATAACTAAATCCTCCACATGGGACACACCCTCTGGATTTGTTCTCATAAAGCTGTTTTTGTACTTTAGTTAGTTTATCAGGAAATTGTGCTTCATTGGTGTCAAGAGAAGAGGTCAGCACAGCATTCCCTGGTCTACTTGCCCTATTGTCCAATTTGTAATGACTTCCCAAAATTGGGATTCAATCATATTTCTTTTACTATGGCCGAGCTCAACATTCCTGCCTAAGAAGAGATATCAGTAAGGATGAAGGAGATGGACTGAGACAGAGTGAGAAGGACTCCCCCTTGTTTAGGGAGTTTGTTAGAAAGTTCTATAGCAGTGAATTTCACTTACCTACTTACTGCATATGCATCCAGGTGGGACTATCTTCCAATGCAAAAACAGCAGGCTAGGAATGAATGAGCATGTGAGGAAGTTCTGAAAGAGAGGTCAGGCAGTAATGTAATATTATTATTATTATTATTATTATTATTATTATTATTATTATTACGTATAACTCAGTGGTTTTTTATGTCTTTTAATTTAATTTTTAACAACAACCAAAACCACAAACAAACATTTACACATACATATTACATACATTAATACATAAAAAATAAAAAAACTAACTAATTAGATAAGCAAAAATATACCTACATCGTTCAAATTCTTCTTTTACAATTATACCTTGTTACGATACTAACTGATAAATATATATACTGTGTTTTAGCCTTTCTATACCCAAAAGAAAGGCGGTATTAAATATTGACTTTAGACTTCCCTAATTCATCTCTCCATTTAACCAAGTTAGGCAAAACAAACAACAACAGGTATGACACTGACATCAATCGCTATGCTACTATTCATTATTCATAAGATTTAACATATTACTTTACTATTATATCTTTTCAAGATTGAACAAAGATTATTCCAATACTGGCACCATGTTGGTGCTACACCATTGTTTTAGATAATACAAAAAACTACCCCATTCCTCCATGAATCTATTTCTCGGAATATCTTTTATTTCCCCACCCCCCAAAAGATAAACCAGCTCAGTATATTCTAAGATTTTGTACAGCCATTCTTTTTTACTAGGAGTTATATTACTTTCCCAGCATGATGCCACCAGGATTCTTGCAGCCGTATAGGAAAAAAGTTCCTCACTTTATTTGGAATGTCGGGGGTTCTTATGCCTAAAATGTATGCTTCTGGTGTTTTTGGAAATTTGGTTTTAAGAATTGTTTCCAGTTCTAAATGAACTTCATTCCCAAATGTTTTGATTTTATTACATTCCCACCAGATATGATACAGACTCCGCACCTCCTCACATCTCCAACAGTTATTACTCATCTTTTTGTACATTCGCAATAGCTTATGTGGAGTGATATACCACCTGTAGAACATTTTTATTAGATTTTCTTTGATTGAATTACAAGTGCTAAATTTCCAGCTTGACTTCCATAGAACTCAGTGTTCTTTTTGTTGTTCAGTTCCTAGGATGCTCCCCAAAATAGAGTAAGCTTTCTGATATGTCTATATTAGCTTTCCCCTCACCAGGGAGTCTGTTTTTGATGGATGTGAAGCAAACAGGTTGGGGAGGGAGGTGTTTACCCAAGTAGTAGTGGCACCTTTAAGAAGCAATCATACTTGATTGATAAACAAATGAACAGATTCTCTTGGGGGTGATGACAGAAGGTTTACATGACTCTCCCCTCCAAATGCCCCTGCAATTTTCCTAGTCCAAGGCAACTGAGCATTAGCAGTTGTGGCTGTTGCTTTAGCTGCAGTTGAGAACTGATGGCATCACACCTTCCT
Source organism: Lacerta agilis (assembly GCF_009819535.1). Taxonomy (NCBI): domain Eukaryota; kingdom Metazoa; phylum Chordata; class Lepidosauria; order Squamata; family Lacertidae; genus Lacerta; species Lacerta agilis. The sequence goes on along the minus strand of NC_046318.1, from coordinate 79,473,071 downwards.
GGCTTTCAACCTGGCCCTAATCCAGGCAGCTGTTTACATCTACATCCCTTTCCTCCATAGTAGCCTCATACACAGCGTGCTGGGAAGACTTAGCAGTCCTCCTTGCCTACCAGATTCTCTTTTACTGTAGTTTTGGGGTGATGTGGAAATTTCCAAGAACTGCCAAGAAACCCAAGTAACTAATGTGCGGACTTCTAATGATGGGGTATGGATGTAAATAACCTTCACTTGTAAGGCCCAAGAGCAAGGAAAGTGCTCTACTGGCATTCTGAGAGTTGACTCAATAAGTGACTTATAGAAAGGGTATAACTATTATTGTGTAGCTTCATGCTACAGTTTAGTCAGTCACAGGACAAAGAAAGGAATTAAAGAATTAAAGAGAGTGTATAAGTTTATATATTAAGCTGAATTCCATGATTGTGTTTGCTTCTGGGAATGTGCTCGCTTTGTATTCCCTTAATAAAACCAACTTTCCAACTTCACTGATCAGTCATAGGTGCAGTTACAGGTGGTTAGCCGTGTTGGTCTGCCATAGTCGAAACAAAATAGGAAATTCTTTCCAGTAGCACCTTAGAGACCAACTGAGTTTGTTCTTGGTATGAGCTTTCGTGTGCATGCATCTGAAGAAGTGTGCATGCACACGAAAGCTCATACCAAGAAACAAACTCAGTTGGTCTCTAAGGTGCTACTGGAAAGAATTTCCTATTTTGTTCAGTCATAGGTGAATTGCCTGCACTGGACTTGTTTCACTTGAAATGACCCAGTCTATCCTGCAGTACCTATTAAGATACATTAATCTCATTGTGTCTGGATACAATGTTTGTTCTCTCTCTTGGCAAAACCTCAGGAAGTGACCTTTTACTGAGTCCGACTATTGGTCTATCAAGATCAGGACCTGTCAAACTGACTCTCAGTGCCACTCTCTAACATTTTAAAAAGTGGTCTTTCAAATCCTACCTGGAGGTGCTGGGAATTAACCTTCCGCAAGCATTGCAGCTACAGCCTTTCCTGTAATTTTTTCACCCAACCTTGTGACTAACTGCAGATCAGCAATCTTCAGAGATGATGAGTGCAAGAGAACAAGGACACAGCATCTTGCACTTGGGGTGGTAGGTCATAAGGAGTTACTGGTAAGAGACAGAAAATGTGGCCCCACTCATGCCCCAGGGGAAAATCTAAAATCTTACCAGTCTCACTCAAAGATGCAGGAAGGTCCCTCCTGTTCTTTGTCTGGCTTTAATTTGATTCTCTGCCTCATAGGACAAGAGGGTGCTCTTTAATTGGATATGAAGATAATTATCATTTCACCAAGGAGGAGGAGACTATTGTCATTTATGTCCCCAAAAGCTACAGTCATGAAGATCAGGTTTGTAATTGGTTCTGGAGGAAGCAGCTCATGTCTCACGTACTTCTTTATCTGTACCAGACAAATGGAATAAATCTAGACCTCATCCCCAAATTTCTAATCAAGGCTGTCAAAGCAAGATAACAACTTCCTGGCCTTTTAACAGCCATAATCATTTGTCCCCTATGCACATTTTATTGGGTAGGGGAGGGGACTATTGGTGGGGAGAAATGATTCCTAGAGCGGGAAGGGGGGGTTGCTCTTGATTACGCCAACTAGGTGTAGGGTGGCAAGGAGTCAGAGCCATTAGCTATGACTCCTGAAGTGTGAAGATCCACCAGGTCATCCCCACCCCCCGTTTCATTAGCAGTCAATTCCATGGTAACCAATGTAGCATTCATTTATTTTCATTTAATTCATAACACTTATACAGTGCTTGATTGTAAAACACACATACACACACACATCTCAAAACAGCTTACAAAAGAATAAACAGAAACTTCAAGAAGAATCACAACCATACTTTAAAACATGCAAAAGTTAAAATGCTGAAGCAGATCGAAAATATGTTAAGTACCTTTACATGATATATTGTTCTTATGGTAATATCATTTGAACTCCAATTAACATTAATATCTATATGAAGCCATTGGATGCGATCATTAGAGGTTTACGAGCAAGGTGTCAGAAGTGCGATGATGTTGACACGCAGTTCTCCTTTTCCATAACATATGAATCGGGAGAGTCTGTGAAAGCTTTGAACTGGTGTCTGGATGCAGTAGTGGTCTGGATGAGGGCTGAATTCTATGAAGATGGGGGCTCTTTGTGTGGGTGGTCCCCATATTTTGGAAATCGGCAAGTTCCCTGTTCCGAGTGGGGTTGCACTCCCTTAGTAGGAGCAAGTGTGAATTTTGGCGGTACTTCTGGATATATCTTTGTGACTAGATGTTCAGGTGTCCTCTGTGACTAGGAGTGCCTTTTACCAGCTATGGCAATTCCTGGACAGGGATAGCCTGACCACTGCAGGCCATGCATTGGTAACCTCGTGGCTAGATTGCTGTGATGTGCTTGATGTGGGGCTGCTCTTGAATCTGGTTTGGAAGTTCCAGCAGATGCAGAATGCTGCTGGCAGATTGCTGATGGGAGCTTCTCACTGAGAACATGTGACGGCATTGTTAAAACAGCTGCTCTGGCTGTTCCTGAGCCAGATTCACGATTCTAGTATTGATTTATATATACCTTGTATATGAGGAACTCAAAAAGATTTTTGGGTTAACTTTCTTAAAAAACCCAGAAGCTTTCCTTCTGAGTATTATAGGTAAAGATATTCTGGGAAAAGTAAGAGATATATTTCTATGTGCCACAGCAGCAGCATGAACCCTGATAGCGATGAACTGGAAGGGGGGAAATATCCCAGCGATAAAGGACTGGCAAAATAAGCTACAGGAATATGCAGAAATGGATCAGTTAACGAATAGCTTAAGAGGAAATACAAGCCAAGCTTTTGTGTTAAAATGGGAAAAGTATAGAAAATATCTACAAAGCAATAACAATGGTATAAAGTCTATGGCAGCCTTTGAGTGACCCTGGAGTTGTAAAATTTGAAGGTGACAAGTTTAGGTTAAGCTCTGTTCTAAGAATGTATGAGAATGGTTATAAAGGAGAAGACAACAAAGTTAAGGACATTCACAAGTAGATAAGAATTGTTCATTGGGGAACGATAGGAAGTCTAAATGTTTGTCTGTTTTGGTACTTGGTTGAGTAGAGGTGGTCTTTTTTGTTTTGTTTTGTGGTTTTATTTTTTTAATTTTGATTTTTGATTTTTCTGAGAAGTTGATGAAACATAAAACATATGTATATAAATTGTACTTTTATACCTGTAATGTGTTAGAATTGATGGGTTATTCTTGTTGTTGATGTGAGCTGACATTTTGTTTTGTTCTGTTTTGTTTTTTTGCAATAAAAACAATTTAAAAGAAGTATTGATTTACATAGCCCCAAACAACTTGGCTATAGGATACCTCAGGGATCACCTGAACCCTTGTATTCCAGCTTGAGCAATTAGACCATTTGCATGAGCATCTTTGGGCATTCCCTGGATTGTGGCGGTTCATTTGACAACAAAAAGAATTTAAGCCTGGTTCTGTGGAGCACCCTACTTCCTCCACAGTGGTCTATTGGTATTTGTTGTTGTTGTTGTTAAAAAAATACCCTTTAATATCCATACTGTCAGGAGGTCCTACACACGAATAGGAGTCCAGCAGAGACACATGCCTGACTGGCATGTTCTCTCCCTCCTGACCATTTGGTCGGGAGATTCAAAAGCTTTCTCCAGCCCGAATATCACAGCGACTGATACCAAGAGGCATCAGCACACTTTAGGATCAGCAGAGTATAGGCAGTCAGCGTTCAGACTCAGTAGCATAGCAATTTGGCTAAATTACATTTATTTACATATATACACTTGGAGCATCGTAACTCATCTCCTTCCTCTTCAGCATCAGATGGCAAAGAGAGAACAGAGGACAAAAGTCCTACATCATGGAAACAAAGTAATAAAAACATCCTGTCTCTGTCACTTCCCACAATGTGGAATGAAAACATACACCGTCATGTGATAAAAGCAATCCCATGACTGCACACGGGGAATGAATATTTACACATACTGCCTTTGGCATGTTCTATTATCTCTTTTTAATTAACTTTCATGAAGAGTCGGACACGACTGAACGACTGAACAGCAAGGATTGTCGGTAGGCACCTAAGTAGAGTCTCTGAATTAAATCATAAGGTGAACGTGGTGTCACAGGAGTGAAGGCAGTCCTTGAAATACCCTAGTTCCATTTTGGCAATGTTTAAAGGTCACCATTAGCACTTCCAAGTAGACTTTGGTTTGTGGAGAAAGTGGTGCAGCTGGTACAGTATAGTTAAATGGTGTGGAGCCTCTTACAGCCAAAGGGGTACATATCTTCATAGCCAACATTTCAGGGGCTGTATACAATAGGTAGGTGGGGCATAGAAGAAAAAATGAGATAACAATAGACATGACTCCTCCCTTTGTAAAGTAGGATATATTTCAGCTACACAAACCCCAAAATGTTCAACAAAACCCTGGTGAGCAAGAGGAATCAAAGCAGTCAAAGGACACATTAAAGTCAGACCAAAGAACTCTTATGAAAGGTTCCTAAGTGGGATTGAACAAGGAGAGTCCATTTCCTGTCTGTCATTCTCCTCCTCATTCAAAACCCGCTAGAGGATGACCATTAGGCTCTCCCTAGATCGACCTCCTTTCTTCCTCCCAACCAGAAAATAGAGCAAGGGGTTCACACAGCTGTTGAGGGAGGCACACAACAAGGCATAATGGAGTGGAACGGGAATAATCAGGCCTACAATGAATATAGCAATAAGAATGGCATTGAGTGGAAAAGCAAGCATGAGGAAGAAGAGGAGAGTAAGTAAAATAACTGTTAAAAGCCTTCCCCGCTTTCGTGGGTTTGATTTAAAACACACTTTGATGAAAAGGATCATAGTTGAAAATGTCATGAGTGGGAGGCAAAGCAGTCCAATCAAGAGAAATGGTAAATATTCTATGAAGAAAAAAAGAAAGATGTTATATGACGTAAGGAAATCTGTTTCTTTGAGAATGTAGAGGACTATGGAGATCAGACCGGAGAGGACCCATATGAGGGCACACACAGTGGTGGACAAATGTGTCGGCCGGACACACCGATGCCAAATAGGGAAGAGGACAGACACACATCTGTCAATGCTGATGGCTGTCAGAAGAAGTTGTCTGGTGTTGTATGTAAAGGCTAAGAGATAAAGAGCAATGCTATAAATAACATCATAAGTAAAGTCAATAAAATAAAAGAACTCCAGGCTCAGGACGAATGCAAAGTCAGCAACAGCCAAATTAAGGATGTAGGTGGTGAACGGTTTCCTCCTAATGCGGAAACCAAGAAGCCAGATGACAGTTCCATTCCCCAAAAATCCCATACAGCAGATAAGTAAAAGGAAGCCATACATTATAGATTCATCAAATGGGTTTTGCTTTAAATCTTTTTGGCCATTATTTGAGCTATTGTAAGTTTTGTTATACTCATTATCCGTCACAGCATCCGCAGCGGATTGCAAAGTCCCATTGATATGTCTTTCCATGATGAATGACTGCACGTGGAAATCTTGTCCCCTCTTCTGGAGTAGACGTTTCCTCTAGAAAATGGAAAGTATCACAAAGAAGTTTGACTCAACAGGAATTCTGTGCAAAACACATAATGGTGAGAGCCAGGAGCCCATTGAACCCACACATACACCCACAACTTTTCTCTATCAAGCCAAAAGTCATAAGTACAATTCTGTGCAATCTAACTAAATCCTCCACATGGGACACACCCTCTGGATTTCTTCTCATAAAACTGTTTTTGTACTTATAGTTAGTTTATCAAAAAATTGTGTTTCATTGGTGTCAAGGGAAGAGGTCAGCACAGCATTCCCTGGTCTACTTGCCCTATTGTCCAATTTGTAATGCCTTTCCAAAATTGGGATTCAATCATATTTCTTTTACTAGGGCCAAGCTCAACATTCCTGCATAGGAAGAGATATCAGTAAGGATGAAGGAGATGGACTGAGACAGAGTGAGAAGGACTCCCCCTTGTTTAAGGAGTTTGTTAGAAAGTTCTATAGCAGTGAATTTCACTTACCTACTTACTGCATATCCATCCAGGTGGGACTATCTTCCAATGCAAAAACAGCAGGCTAGGAATGAATGAGCATGTGAGGAAGTTCTGAAAGAGAGGTCAGGCAGTAATGTAATATTATTATTATTATTATTATTATTATTATTATGATGATGATGATGATGTATAACTCAGTGGGTTTTTTTATGTCTTTTAATTAAATTTTTAACAACAACCAAAACCACAAACAAACATTTACACATACATATTACATGCATTCATACATAAAAATGAAAACAAACTAACTAATTAGATAAGCAAAAATATACCTACATCGTTCAAATTCTTCTTTTGCAATTATACCTTGTTACGATACTAACTGATAAATATATATACTGTGTTTTAGCCTTTCTATACCCAAAAGAAAGGCGGTATTAAATATTGACTTTAGACTTCCCTAATTCATCTCTCCATTTAACCAAGTTAGGCAAAACAAACAACAACAGGTATGACACTGACATCAATCGCTATGCTACTATTCATTATTCATAAGATTTAGCATATTACTTTACTATTATATCTTTTCAAGATTGAACAAAGATTATTCCAATACTGGCACCATGTTGGTGCTACACCATTGTTTTAGATAATACAAAAAACTACCCCATTCCTCCATGAATCTATTTCTCGGATTATATTTTATTTCCCCACCCCCCAAAAGATAAACCAGCTCAGTATATTCTAAGATTTTGTACAGCCATTCTTTTTTACTAGGAGTTATATTACTTTCCCAGCATGATGCCACCAGGATTCTTGCAGCCGTATAGGAAAAAAGTTCCTCACTTTATTTGGAATGTCGGGGGTTCTTATGCCTAAAATGTATGCTTCTGGTGTTTTTGGAAATTTGGTTTTAAGAATTGTTTCCAGTTCTAAATGAACTTCATTCCCAAATGTTTTGATTTTATTACATTCCCACCAGATATGATACAGACTCCGCACCTCCTCACATCTCCAACAGTTATTACTCATCTTTTTGTACATTCGCAATAGCTTATGTGGAGTGATATACCACCTGTAGAACATTTTTATTAGATTTTCTTTGATTGAATTACAAGTGCTAAATTTCCAGCTTGACTTCCATAGAACTCAGTGTTCTTTTTGTTGTTCAGTTCCTAGGATGCTCCCCAAAATAGAGTAAGCTTTCTGATATGTCTATATTAGCTTTCCCCTCACCAGGGAGTCTGTTTTTGATGGATGTGAAGCAAACAGGTTGGGGAGGGAGGTGTTTACCCAAGTAGTAGTGGCACCTTTAAGAAGCAATCATACTTGATTGATAAACAAATGAACAGATTCTCTTGGGGGTGATGACAGAAGGTTTACATGACTCTCCCCTCCAAATGCCCCTGCAATTTTCCTAGTCCAAGGCAACTGAGCATTAGCAGTTGTGGCTGTTGCTTTAGCTGCAGTTGAGAACTGATGGCATCACACCTTCCTGGCTTTCAGCCTAGCCCTAATCCAGGCAGCTGTTTACATCTACATCCCTTTCCTCCATAGTAGCCTCATACACAGCATGCTGGGAAGATTTAGCAGTCCTCCTTGCCTACCAGATTCTCTTTTACTGTAGTTTTGGGGTGATGTGGAAATTTCCAAGAACTGCCAATAAACCCAAGTAACTAATGTGCAGACTTCTAATGATGGGGTATGGATGTAAATAACCTTCACTTGTAAGGCCCAAGAGCAAGGAAAGTGCTCTACTGGCATTCTGAGAGTTGACTCAGTAAGTGACTTATAGAAAGGGGATAACTATTATTCTGTAGCTTCACGTTACAGTTTAGTCACTCACAGGACAAAGAAAGGAATTAAAGAATTAAAGAAAGTGTATAAGTTTATATGTTAAGCTGAAATCCATGATTGTGTTTGCTTCTGGGAATGTGCTCGCTTTGTATTCCCTTAATAAAACCAACTTTCCCAAAACTTCACTGATCAGTCATAGATGAATTGCCTCCACTGGACTTGGTTCACTTGAAATAACCCAGTCTATCCTGCAGTACCTATTAAGTTACATTAATCTCATTGTGTCTGGATACAATGTTTGTTCTCTCTCTTGGCAAAACCTCACGAAGTGACCTTTTACTGAGTCCGACTATTGGTCTATCAAGATCAGGACTTGTCAAACTGACTCTCAGTGCCACTCTCTAGCATTTTTAAAAGTGGTCTTTCAAACCCTACCTGGAGGTGCTGGGAATTAACCTTCTGCAAGCATTGCAGCTACAGCCTTTCCTGTAAATTTTTCACCCAACCTTTTGACTAAATGCAGATCAGCAATCTTCAGAGATGATGAGTGCAAGAGCACAAGGACACAGCATCTTGCACTTGGGATGGTAGGTCATAAGGAGTTACTGGTAAGAGACAGAAAATGTGGCCCCACTCATGCCCCAGGGGGAAATGTAAAATCTTACCAGTCTCACTCAAAGATGCAGAACGGTCCCTCCTGTTCTATGTCTGGCTTTAATTTATTCTTTGCCTCATAGGACAAGAAGATGCTCTTTAATTGGATATGAAGATAATTATCAGTTCACCAAGGAGGAGGAGACTACTGTCATTTATGTCCCAAAAGGCTACAGTTATGAAGACTAGGTTTGTAATTGGTTCTGGAGGAAGCAGCTCATGTCTCACGCACTTCTTTATTTGTACCAGACAAATGGAATAAATCAAGACCTCATCCCCACATTTCTAATCAAGGCTGTCTAAGCAAGATAACAACTTCCTGCCCTTTTAACGGCTAAAAGCATTTGTCCTGTATGGGTCTTTAATTGGGTGGGAGAAGTGTCTATTGGTGGGGAGACACAATTACCAAGGATGGTAGGTTACGCCAACTAGGCGGAGGGGGCAAGCATTCAGAGTCATTTGCTGTGACTTGTGGAAAGTGGCAGATTCACCAGGTCATCCTTCTCCTTCTCACCTTCATTAGCAGGCAATTCCATGGTAACCAATGTCACATTTATTTCATTTCATTTATTTCATAAAACTTATACACTTCTTGATTGTAGAGAAAGAAAGAAAAACCACCCAAAGCAGCTTACAAAAGAATAAACAGAAATATCAAGAAATATCAAAACCATACTTTAAAACATGAAAAGTTAAAATGTTGAAGCAGATTGAATATATGTTAAGCTTCTTTACATGATATATTTCACTTGCGGTATATCATTTGAACTCTAATTAACATTAATATATATTTAATATCTATATGAAGCCACTGGATGCGATCATTAGGAGTTTTGGGGCAAGGTATCAGCAGTGTTGATGCTGACAAACAGCTCTCCCTTTTCATAACATATGAATCAGGAGAGGCTGTGAAAGCTTTGAACCGGTGTCTGAATGCAGTAGTGGTCTGGATTAGGGCTCATCAACTGTGTTTGAATTCTAGGAAGATGGGAGCTCTTTGGGTGGGGTGGGGGTCCCTATGTTTTGGGAATTGAGAAACTTGCTGTTCTTAGTGTGGTTGCACTCCCTTTGAAGGAGCAAGTGTGAAGTTTGGGGGTTCTTCTGGATACATCTTTGTCACTAGATGCTCAGGTGTCCTCTGTGACTGGGAGAGTCTTTTAGCAGCTCTGGCTGTTCCTGGACAGGGATACCCTGACCACTACAAACCATGCATTGGTAACCTCATGGCTAGATTGCTGTGATGTGCTTGATGTGGTGCTGCTCATGGGTCTGGTCTGGAAGTTCTGGAAGATGCAGAATGCTGCTGCCAGATTGCTGATGGGAGCTTCTCATTGAGAACATGTGACTCCATTGTTAAAACAGCTGCTCTGGGTTTTCCTGAGCCAGGTTCAAGATTCTTCTATTGATTGACAGAACCTCAAAGAATTTGGCTCTTGGATACCTCAGGGATCACCTGAATCCTTGTATTCCAGCTTGAGCAATTACACCATTTGCATGAGCATCTTTGGTCATTCCCAGGATTGTTAAGGAACATTTGACAACATTTTTTTTACGCCCTGTTTTGTGGAACACCCTGCTGATAGAGATTTGGTAGCCACTTTCTGTGCCAACTTTGCCAGGTGAAAATCTTTCTATTCTCCCAGGACTTCATGGGCAATTAAAGAGTACATCCTCCACAATGGTCTATTGATGGTTGTTGTTGTTGTTGTTGTTGGAAAAAATCCCTTTAATATCCATACAGCTATTGCATGTTCTATTATCTCTTTTTATTATTAGTTGGAATATTTTCAAAGGAGTTATCTGATGTATTTTCAAAGGTTTGGGAGCTATGTGTTTGTTTCTGTGTGTGTGTGTGTGTGTGTGTGTGTGTGTGTGTAATATGTTAAGATATAACTGTACATTAAAACATATATATTAAAACTCGGGTAGTTCATCCACTATACAAATAACCTATTTTCTAGATAATTTAGAATCTCCTTACAGACGATTGAAGTGGCATGATTCCCCCCCTCCCGCCCCCCAATTACATCTCTTAAGAAAATAAAGTTGATTTCCCCCCCCCCCCTTAACGTCCTTCAGTCTAGGAGACTTTAACTATACCCCTGAAATTACACCAAAAAATAGCCACAGGAAATCTCATTAAAATAAGCAAAGAGCTTTTAATCTATAAGTTGTTATTGTATACTGTTTTAAATGTCTATTTCACTTTAGGAAAGTTGTCTCAGTTGTGCTTCTTGAATTGATCTTTGACCGTAATAATAAATTATTATTAATATTAAGCAAAGAGCAATAAGAAAATGAAACAAGCACCAAGTACTAAAAGCATCACATAACCAGCAGTTGAAGAAATGAGATGAGGGTTTATTTCTGTTCCTCCCCAGTCATGAGAGCCAGTGTGGTGTATTGGTTAAGACCGGTAGACTCGTAATCTGGGGAACCGGGTTCGCATCTCCACTCCTCCACATGCAGCTGTTGGGTGACCTTGGGCTAGTCACACTTCTCTGGAGTCTCTCAGCCTCACTCACCCAACAGAGTGTTTGTTGTGGGGGAGGAAGGGAAAGGAGAATTTTGGCCGCTTTGAGACTCCTTTGGGTAGTGATAAAGCGGGATATCAAATCCAAATTCTTCTTCTCTTCTTCTTCTTATACAGTCAACAGTGAAAAGCAGCAGGTTTGCAAAAAAGAGGGCTAAGGGGAACATAGATTGTCATAGCAAGAGGTGTAATTGTGGAGATCTCTGATTACTTTGAACATATCACACCTGTGTCTGGATTGGGACTTCTACCTCCTCTCTGCAGTCTTCCTCCTCCTTGAAAAGCCTCTGGAGTATGACTTTCATGCTCTCCCTAGACTGACCCCTCTTTCTCCTCCCGACCAGGAAATAAATCAGTGGCTTAATGCTGCTGTTTAGGCAGCAGCAAAAGACCCCAGTGAGTAGTGCATTAGGAAATGGGAGATCGGGGGAAGAAAATATTAAATAATGGAAGGTAAATGGAGAAGCAAACAAGAGGGAAAAGAGGAGCACCATCAGGATGGCTATTAAAACATTTCCTTGCTGCCTCTGCTGTGATCTCAAGCAAACTTTGATGAAGAGGATGATAGTGGAAACAGTCATGAGCGAGAGGCAAAACACAGCACTCACTAGCAACTGGTACCAAACAAAATCTACTCCAAAGATGACAGTGGCATTCAGGATTTGCACTAGAGTGATCAGGAAAGCAAGGCTCCATAGGACGGCACACACAATGATGGACAGGTTGGGTGGCCGGCGACATCGATGCCAAACGGGGAAGGCGGCAGAAACACAGCTGTCAATGCTGATGGCTGTCAGCAGAAATTGACCGATGAGGTTCATGGAGAAAAAGCAACAGATCGCTAAATAGTAAACCTGGAGATTGACAAGCTGCGGATGAAAATGATCGAGGAAGACAATTATCCTCCAAGGAACTAAGCCTAGGAGGACCCCAAGGTCAGCAACAGCCAAATTCAGGATATAGGTTGCGAAAACAGCCCTTTTCATGCAAAAACCGAGAAACCAGATGACAGTTCCATTCCCTAAAAGTCCGAAGATGCTAAGGAGGATAATGCAGACAAGGATAATAACAACCGTTACATCATATGGTGGCATTTTGTCAACAAAATCTGTATAGTCTGGGAGCTCGGTTGCATTGTGTATTCTATTATATTCCTCTTCAGCACCAAAGGGGATTGGAGAGTGCAGGCTATTATTGGCCATGATGTTCAATCTCTTCTCTTTCAGCTACTTCTTGCGGAGTCACCTACAGGGAAAAACAGAGAAAAAAGAGAAGTTTGTTTATGTTATAATGCTGAAAAATATTACACTGCATCCTGCAGTTGGTTATAAATCTCCCATTTTTGTTCTCATTGTCAATTGAAAGGGCAGAGATCGCTGTGGAGCACTGAGATCTCGCTTCAGTGATGTTACTTTCTTAGAGACTAGAAGCTGTCATAAATCAAACAGGTTTAAATTCAGCTGGCATAAAGTAACGTCAGATTCAAACCCTGCCTATCAGCTGTGCTGCTCTGGCTCTGTCTAAGCCTGGTGGAAGGAAAACAAGCCTTTTAGGAACTTCTTCTATACTAAGTTTTTCACTCACATGACTGAACTAAATGTGTTTGGGATCCAGCCTAAACCCCCACCTCTCTGGCCCCATCCTGAGAACAACCCCAGAACATGCCTTTTCTAGGACTTACATAGCATTCAGTCTAAGCAGCCTCAGCTCAGGTGGCTCAGTGACACATGAGAGAGAGATCATACAGTGAGATAAAACACTGTATCTCTTCTTTGTCCTCTTTTGGTTCTCACCCAACGTTACAACCCTTGACCTGACCTGACCCACTTTATTCTGCAACATCTGCCAACACTCAAAGGACTCAATTATTCTGGATCTAATGTTCTCTCCCTCCCTCTGAACAAAACAATTGCCCTATACTGCGCCAAAGCAGAGCTCCTTTTTTTGGCCGGAACTTTACTCTAATTATTACTGTATTGTTATTAAAAATCCTGATTGGTTCTCCGCCTGGCCAATCACGAGTGGGCAAGGGAACGGCCCATCAGGACCTAGCACTCCTCCTTTTCGCCATGTGCGTCAACATTCATCACCCAACCTCGGGGCTGCTCTGCAAAGTCTGGGGGCTTGCATCGCAGCGCCTGGCGGAGCGGGGCCACTTGATGCTGCCGCTTTCTCCTTCTTCGCCCGGGCGGGCGAGCTCCTTGTTGTTTCCAGGTGGCGATTTCACTTGGCGGTGTAGCTCAGGTGAAACTGCTGCCGGCTGCCGCTCCTATGTCCCTCTGCGAACCTGCAAGCCGCCCTGTCACTCCTGTTTGCACGCACCAGCCAGAGAGGCAGGGGTGCAAGCTCCGTGGACTGGCAGAACTGACGCACGGGGTCAGGGAGGCCTTTTGGGGGGCTCTGGGGGTGGGGTCACTTCTGGGTATTCCCATTATACGCGATTTTGCGTGCGCGCAGGGGTTTGTAACGGTACGCCCGCGTAAAAGGGGACTCATCTGTAGGCTACTACAATGGGGCTCACTCCAGAGTAAATTGTGTTAGGAATTAGGATCACATCCTTAGACGCATAGGCGTAAGCAAGAATTATTTGAAGGACGCGGGCTTTATGTTTGGAGGTGCCAGAACCAAGTTACCTGCGACACAATTAGTCATTTAGGTCTTTTTTTTTTTTTACTTGATGGGGGCACCTGCTCGCTGCACCCCCCCCCCGCTACACCCATGATTAGACATGAATGAATAAAAACTTCTTTCTAGCATCTCAAAAATTGTACCAAGTCCCACATTCGGTACTACCTTCACATCCACGAAGAATACTGAGTCTGTCTTATTTCTTCCCTTTGATGAGTCAAAAGATAGGAGACTCCATCAAACACGTGTCAGTTGTCTTCTAGTAGTTCCAGAGAGCTTCACTTCCGTAACGACAATCATTCGTCTTACCTGTAGGAGAAAAAGCAGCGAAGATTCTCCAGCCCTGGTTTAACTGCGCTACTTCCAGCACTGAGAGATACACTTGCAGACAGATCAGAAACTTGTTATCCAAAAGGAGCCACGGGGCGTATACAAAAGGAAAGCCAAACCCAGCAGGGTATTTGAGGACGGGGGGAAAAAAAACCTCTCTCCACCCTACTTTCCAGAGATATGAAGACGCTCTCTTGAAAAACCGATACCTACCGAGTTAGGAAATGAAAGACGGGGGCAAATCAAACAGTTAAAACTCCGGAAATTCCACGGTAGTAAAAGCAGCAACCGTGACAGAGCGATGCGACCCCGTTACTCTCAGAGTGAGGCTAATTTTGGAAGGAAGACACTAAGTTTGGAAGGCAAATGGGAAGGGAAGTGAGGAGGCGGTGCCTCTGGGAAGGGTTTGCAGCGGGAATGAAGGGTGTGCGTGAAATAATCTCTAGAGTGGAAGCTGGAAGGGACCTTGTGGGTAAGGAAGAAAGCCTGAAGAGAAGAGGGCGCTTGGAGGGACCTCGGGGATTGTCGCAAATTCTAGGCAACCGTAAACGCCCTTTCTCAATAGAGTGAGTCTAGTGAGCGCAGACTTCCTTTGCAGTGAACAAGTCATAGGGTTGCAGGGAGAGAGATCCCAGGACAGGAAGAATAGCGGAAAGGAGAGTGGTGAGGATTTGTCACTGGAAATGGAATAGGGAAGGAACTAGGAGGTGAGCAAGAAAGAGAAAAGGAGAGAAGTTTTTTTTATTAAAAAAAAAACTATGGGGGGGGGGATAGTCAATTTCTATGCTGTCCCCAGCCAAACAGTTCAGGGACATTGTCCATAACATTTTGGCCACATTCTTTACCTGAAGGATTTACCTTTGTTACCTTTGCACTGAGCAACTTCTTGGTTGGGGGAAGCAAAGGAGAAACCAGATCTCCGTTTGCATGGAGAAGGTCCCGGGTGTCATTCTTGGCACCTGCAGGTAGGGCTAGGAAAGTCCCTGCCTGAAACTGTGGACAGATGCTGACAGGTAATGCAGACCAGCATCTCCCACCTGGCATTCTCCAGATGATTTGGTCTACAATTCTCATCATATCTGACCATTAGTCGTGCTGGCTGTGGATAGTGGGAGTTGGAGTTTGCAGGGTTTCAGGTAGGGAAAAGGTGTGCTAGGAATGGGGAGCCTCCAGCCAGCAGGCCAAACAAGACCTAATTTTGCAGGGAAGGCTGTTTCTCCCAAACCTCACCTGCCTGTCACACATGATATCATATGTAATATCAACTGTGGGGCATGTAAAGAATACATGACTAGAAAGGAAGTACACTGAGATCCAGTGCCGAGGGCCTTCTGGCGGTTCCCTCACTGCGAGAAGCAAAGCTACAGGGAACCAGACAGAGGGACTTCTCGGTAGTGGCACCCGCCCTGTGGAACGCCCTCCCATCACAGGTCAAGGAGATAAACAACTACTTGACATTCAGAAAAAAACCTGAAGGCAGCCCTTTTCAGGGAAGTTTTTAATGTGTGATATTTTTGTATCTGATTTTTGTTGGAAGCCGCCCAGAGTGGCTGGGGAAATCCAGCCAGATGGGCGGGGTACAAATAATAAATATTATTATTATTATTATTATTATTATTATTATTATTATCAGAAGCTAGGTTTGGCATGTGGAGCTTACTGTCGGCTGTTTGGTACAGACAGCAAGCCCCTTTAAAGTTGTCTCTTTGCTGGAAGGAATTGGCTGCAAACCCTACCTGCAAATGGATGGGGTTTCCCCCTCCTTTGCACACTTGCCCGCCTGTCTGCAAAGTCACAGAATTGTAAAGTTGGAAAGCTCCATCTAGTCCACTGCAAGAATATTTTGCCCAGCGTGGGGCTCAAACTCACGACCCTGAGATCGAATTTCGTGTGGTGTGAGAACCATTGTGGTGTAGTGGTTAAGAGTGGTAGACTCGTAATCTGGGGAACCGGGTTCGTGTCCCCTCTCCTCCACATGCAGTTGCTGGGTGACCTTGGGCTAGTCACACTTCTCTTTCTGTCTGCCTTTCAACTTCTTTCTCCAAAGTTGACCCTTGTAGAAGTCAAGAGGGAGGAGGATGGAGCACAAAACCAAAGTCTGTTGACTTGGTTTGTCATTGGTTCTGGTTCCACTTATTATTGGGATCACTGTCCTCTAACTCAATGGTTCTAATTGGTATCAGCCACCCCTGCCCAGAGGTATCCTCTTCTCACTGCACCCAGTAACAGAAATGATCTTGTGGATCTTGCCCTATCTGAATATTGGTTGGCTGGTTGTATTTATATCCCATCCTTTTGTTCTTTCTTTTTATACTGCCCTCTCAATGTAAAACACACACACCCAAAAAAAACCCAACTACAGTCACTAGCAAAAAAGAAGTGTAAACATTGTAAATTCAGATATAAAAAACAAATACACAAATAAAGTAACAAGGGATCACTTTTAAGTGAGTTCTATTTTTGCACCAAGTGTGTGTAATATTTGGGGTGTGTGTGTGTGTAATAACATTGTATTGTTTCTAAATGAATATAACATTCTATCTGAAGCCCAGGCAGCCTTTCGCGAGAACCATTCAACATCAGACCACTGTCATATGCTGTCCTTCCTAGCCGAAAAGTATAACAAGCATCTACACAGCAACTTTTTGTGGCCTTCATGGATCTGAAATCAGCATTTGATTCAATCCCCAGATCCCAGCTATGGTCCAAATTAGATTTGATATTGCAGGATAAAAGACTTCTCTTCCTTATAAAAGCTCTGTATAATGGAACTAAACTGCAGGTCAGATGCGGTCGACAGGGACAGCTTTCGAACAACATTGAGATGACTAGGGGGTGAGACAGGGCTGTATCCTGGCCCCCACCTTGTTTAGCCTATTCTTAAATGACCTAGAAGAGAGCCTAATGGACCCAGACGGACACCTTCCCAAAATAGGAACGAGACGGACCCCCTTGTTGCTATATGCAGATGATGCAGCCATCATCTCACGTTCTAGACCAGGTTTGAAATATCTGCTAAGGAAGTTTTCTGATTATTGTACTGAAAATGGCTTATCCATTAACTATGGGAAATCAAAAATATTAGTATTCGAAAGAAGCTTCTCCCAGTCAAACTGGGTGCTGGATGGCCATAACCTTGAACAGGTTAAGTATTTCAGCTACCTAGGGCTTACATTCCACCATACAAGATCATGGAGATTCCATTGGCAAACTTCCCTTCAAAAGGCAGAGATCACAAAGCTAGCCATAAGCAGATTCTTTTTCACAAAGGGCGGCAAGTTTGTACCAGCAGCCTTAAGGGTTTTCAACGCAAAATCCGTTCCCCAACTCCTGTACGCCACAAATGTATGGCATATTGGGGACCTGCCTAAGATAGATGGCTTTCAAGCAAAATTCTTACGATCTTTGCTTCAGGTACCCAACTGTGTTCCCAACTCTATACTTTTGTTAGAAGCTGGTGAATGCCCAATTACAACTAAGGCATGGTGGGCTGCACTAAAACACTGGCTCAAGATTGCAGTGTTTGAGCTTGGAGAGGGTCTTATAAACATCTGAACAACGAGGAGTATGTCAGCAACTGGAAGAAAACCATGGCTAGAAAAGCCACCTCCATTGGCCTGGCACCCCCCCCCCCCAACTCTATTGCCTGGGATATGAAGGTGCCCTAAAGACCCTAAAGCAAAGACTCTGGGATATTGCACACGGTGAACTGCAGTGTCGCTCACACACAGTCTGTAGTCCGCTGGCAATGGGACTGCAGTATGGGCACGCCTTTAGGATGGCAGCTTATATCAAAAATTTGACAGTTCCTAATTACCGAAGGCTATTTACAAAAGCCAGACTTAATGTCTTCCCTTCTGCAGTGTTGGATGGCAGATTGAGAGGAGTTCCTTATCAGGACAGACTGTGTTCGTGTGCCCAAGACATTGACTCTGTAAAGCATATTTTGCTGCACTGTGTGAAATTCGAGCAAGCCAGGGATGAACTGATATTACCCCTGTTAAGACTTTTCCCGGGAAAATCAGAGGCTTACTATGTCAGGTTCCTACTGGAAGACCGGATAAATGATAGAACATTAGCAGTGGCGAAGTTTTTATCGGTGGTGGCAAGAACAAATGATCTCTCTTCCTAAGTCTGTACATAATGCTTATATAACCTGAAGGCGGGCAGTCAAAACTGTGAACTGTTTTTAATGAATTGTTGGGTCTCTGGACCGTAATAAAGACTATTTATAATAACATCGTATAGTAAGCGTTCAATGGACTGAAACTGGCTGTAAGAACATTTCTCATTTATTCATAAGTATTATTTGAAAGTTTGATCTCGGAGAGATCAGAAAAATTAAAGCAATAAGCAAATCACATTATTATTTTTTAAATAAAATCAATTATAAATATGTCCCATGTTGCTTCAAGTATTACAACAATAAAAGCAGCCATATTGCAAAACTATACAATGAGCACAGAAGGGCAAAATAATCACATCTACAAATTTCCAGGGTGAAACATAAAAATAAAATGCTCTTTGCTCGGTTCTGAAATGAGCCACTTTCTGAACCTCTCTGGGGAGCACTTTGAATACGTTGGGTGCCACCTCTAAGAAGATCCTTCCTTCCCCCACGTTTCACCATTAATGGTAGGACACCCAGGTCTCTAGTGTAGACCTGAGTGCACAAGTGGCTGACATGGAAGTATTTGTGCTCATTCAATCACAAGGCCTAGATCTGGTTTCAAAAGGTAAGCACCGGCACTTTGGATTATGCTAAGGATCAGTGAATCTGCTCATACCATGGTGAGATAGGTTCACAATGACTGGTCCCATGAAGTTGTGGCTAGTAGCTGTATTTTAAGATGAACAGTCTTCTAAGATAGCCCTACATTAAATGCATAACAGCAATCTAACTACAGCATAAATCATAATGGCTAGGCTACTTGTGCCCAAGAGCGGTCCACACCTGGAATCCCAGCTGACCTGGTGGAAGGTCCATCATGCCACTGTCATCACTTGACCCTCCATCAAGTATCTAGGAGGACCCCCAGAGTCCATCAACAATCCTGAGTCCAATCTTGATCTTAAAGAGGAGCATAACGCAATCCAGAACAGGTTGATCACCACCTTTCCCAACAGATGTCTCACCTATCAGCCAGGTGAGAAGGAACTGAGAGAGATGGAATTCATTGGTGTTTGTTTGAATCAAAGGAAATTGGAAAGAGGAGGAGGAAGAGACCAGCAGGTGGATGAAAACAGAAGGGAAGCTGAAGGAATAAAAGGCACAAGTTTCTCTATTAGAGGAGGTGAATGGGGGAAACACAAGACTGAGAGTTCCCAGGCCAATTTTAGCCCCACTTGGCCAAGTACTTTTGTCTTTTTATAGCTGCTTCTGAAATAACATACTGTGCAGGGGAGGGGGGGTGTTGGATGGAGAGAAAGAAGACCCTAGATCGCATGTGCTGCCCACTAAGTCCAAGTGGAATACAATGCTATATTATGGAGGGTCCAGTAGATGGCAGCATTTGCCTGTTGAAATGGACTTTGTCACCCACTCCGCCCCCCCCCCCAAATTTTGGCCAGCTCCTAAGCAGATGCAGGTCACTGAACTTCCCAACATTTAAGTTTATATGGGACATATTTTTGAACTTTGAGACAATGTCTTTCCCACAGGACTATTGGTTCTCTACCCATCCTTTGTGATTGTGTTGCATTTTTTTTCCTATGGCGTTACTTTTTGCACTTAATTGGCACCTTCTACACGATTTAAGCTGCAATCCATTACCCACTTAGGCTGGAATAAACCCCTTTGAAGTTAGTGAGACTTATACCTGAGCAGACATTTGCAGGGCTGCATTGCAATGCAATGCCCATTCTATTAGGAAACCTGATTGTGTCAATCAGCTCTGCATTCTGTCAGCTGACATTTTGCTAGATCAATCCATCGGGTTTATTGCAAGCCTGAAGGTATAATTAAAATGCGGATAATAAATGCAACAGCAAATCAGTGTCAGTGTTCATCATAACAGTGAAGTACATTGTTGGCAGATTATAATCCTATCTTGCCATATCAATTTACTTTTAATAAAATTTATCCTCAAAGACATTCCTAGCAACAGTTTCTATAGCTGTGGGGAACTTCCTTCTCTTGGACACTAACCAAGTCCAATACAGGCCATCTTCTGGTATGGCTACAAGGTTTTCCAAATAATGTTATTGCTGGCTAGTTTTGAGTTGTTGTTGTTGTTGTTGTTGTTGTTGTTGTTGTTGTTGTTGTTTTGTTTTCCCACCTTTCTCCCAAGTTGGGATTCAAGACAGCTTGCAACATTGAGAAACACATTATAAAATACAAAGCAGTAAAAACAAACTAGTTAAAAACAATAGTTAAAATACATTAAAAGATTTAAAACCAGCAATTTAGGTTCAAGGATGCTTACACAAACCTTAGTATGTTGAAGAACAAACCAAAAGTAGTTGCTTGAAATCGGCCATATAAAATTAAAAACCAGGAAAGGGATTAGGAGAAAGTACCATAGCTCAGTGGTAGAACAACAGCCTTGCATGCAGAAGACCCAGGCTCAATCCTTGGCCTCTGCCTCCATTAGCCATTGACAGATGATTGCAAGGCCAGCCCTACCATTTGACAGGGTGAGGTGGCAGCTGCAGGTGGTGGGTGCTGGGGAGCGGGGTAGTATGTTTGAAGACAGAGTTCCAGTTACAGGTAGGTAGCCGTGTTGGTCTGCCCTAGTCAAAACAAAATAAAAAATAAATAAATTCCTTCCAGTAGCACCTTAGAGACCAACTAAGTTTGTTCTTGGTATGAGCTTTTGTGTGCATGTATCTGAAGAAGTGTGCATGAACACGAAAGCTCATACCAAGAACAAACTTTTTTTTTTTTTATAATAAAAATGCTTTATTTTAATGCTTCAAATTATAATACATACACATATTTCCGACAAAACATACACAACCTACATACATTTTTCAACATCTTAAAAACCAAACACTCCATCATACTTTCCTTATCTTCATAAGATAAGGAAAGTGTTGGAAGGTGGTGGGTAGAGTGTCATACCAAGAACAAACTTAGTTGGTCTCTAAGGTGCTACTGGAAGGATTTTTTTGCTTTTTATTTTGTTTTGAAGACAGAGTTGTGTGCATGTCATATCACATGTCTGACTTTGCCTGAGCCCCTTCTGCAATCAGCTGCAGTGGGAGACATCACTCCACCACCAAATGGAATGAAAAGTGGATGCCATCTTGTCCTTCGCCTCTGGCGGCAGCAGCATGTCTTTGCCCTGCTCTGCCAGGTTCCTCTGTTTTTTTTTC
Organism: Lacerta agilis; assembly: GCF_009819535.1. Taxonomy (NCBI): domain Eukaryota; kingdom Metazoa; phylum Chordata; class Lepidosauria; order Squamata; family Lacertidae; genus Lacerta; species Lacerta agilis. Next base: position 79,451,794 of record NC_046318.1, on the reverse strand, counting down.
CTGGCTGCTTCAGCAACATCATTAAGTTGTAAGGAAATTTATTTCCAAAGATTTTTCCAAGGGACGGTTTATACTTGGAAAGTTAATGGGTGTCTTGAATGCATGATTCTGCAGAAGGCTATACCTTGGAAATTAATACCAAGTAGGCTTTATCTTTGCTTTATCAGGGGCTATAACTGTTCAATTGTGTTTCTGATCCTGCATTTTGGAGTGGTCTGAGCCCCCAAATGTCCAGTCATGAAATTGTAGGAAGGGTGGGAGGGAGGAGGAATATCTCCTCCTCTCTCCCACACATAAGCTTACTTTGAACTAACACACCTGTTGCAACAACTCTGGAGCCAGTGTGGTGTAGTGGTTAAGAGTGGTGGACTCGTAATCTGGTGAACTGGGTTCGCGTCTCCGCTCCTCCACATGCAGCTGCTGGGTGACCTTGGGCTAGTCACACTTCTTTGAAGTCTCTCAGCCCCACTCACCTCATAGAGTGTTTGTTGTGGGGGAGGAAGGGAAAAGGAGAATGTTAGATGCTTTGAGACTCCTTTGGGTAGTGATAAAGCGGGATATCAAATCCAAACTCTTCTTCTTCATCATTCCACCAACCCCATTCTCTGCTTCCAAGCTGCTATAACATATTTCAGAAAGGGTACTCTTTAAATTGGAGAGAAAAGGGATAATCAAAGGACTAAGACAAGCATCGTGTTGCTGCTACCATCTATCTGTCCAAGGAAACAATAGAAGATTTCACCTTTGTGGGTGAAGTCAAACTCTTGGAGAGTTACAGCACCTGCTGTGGCTGTAGAGACCAATACAGGAGAGACATGTTTTGTTGCAGTTGGGGCAGATGAAGGCATCCAGTTACGCTGCTGCAGATGCGTTTCTTCTCTCTGTGCTCCTCCAAGTGGTCATTCTTCCTCCGGTCACTGCTGTGGATACACAACCTGGCTATTTGTCTCCAGGCACTGAGGTCACCTGCAGAGATTCCCACATGGCAGGTTTGACGTTGCCAGCCTTCGTGTCATGTTTGCAGACATCTTTGTAATGAAGAGTTGGCCTGTCAATGGGCCAGGTGTCTGAATCCAGCTCCCAATAGAGCACACCATTGGGGATCATGTATTACATTTGGTGTGTGTGTGTGTGTGTGTGTGTGTGTGTGTGTGTGTGTGAAGTGAATGCCTAGTAGCTAGAGTTGGGATTCCCCTAATGTTTTTTGAGTAAGGAAGGTGCTATGGGAAAGTCCTTTTTATCTTCACAAGGAAACCAGCAGCCCAGATCAAAGGATGAGAGTGAAAGGAGAAGTAACTGAATTAAAACTTGGCAATGGGGAGGGGGGAAGTGAGGTGAATCTCACAGGATTCTCCACAGACCCCACAAGGCCAATCACATGGTCACTCACCTTGTTATGGACATTGCAGTGGGGGGGGGAGCACATGAGTGGCGCTGTGGTCTAAACCACTGACCTTCCTGGGTTTGCCGATCGGAAGGCCAGCGGTTCGAAACACCGCGACGGGGTGAGCTCCTTTTGCTCTGTCCCAGCTCCTGCCAACCTAGCAGTTCGAAAGTATGCCAGTGCAAGTAGATAAATAGGTAGTGCTGCAGCAGGAAGGTAAACAGTGTTTCCATGTGCTCTGGCTTCCATCACAGTGTTCAGTTGTGCCAGAAGCAGTTTACTCATGCTGGCCACATGACCTGTAGACAAACGCCAGCTCCCACGGCTTGAAAGCAGGATGAGCGCCACAACCCCATAGTCGCCTTTGACTGGACTTAACCACCCAGGGGTCCTTTACCTTTTTTTTAACGTTTAGATATTGGGAATCACCAGTAGGTCTGCCATCCTCCCTCTGTATCCCACCAAATCTTACATCTAGGGTTCTTCTTAGTCCACAGGTTGTGGCCTTGGTGCTGAATGGATGGTGGCCCTCTTGCTGAGGGGCAGGAGGGGATTACCAGCAGCATGGAGCTGCCTCCTTCCTTATTAGGGATGGGGGAGCCCAGTCTCCACACCACACCCGACAGAGGGCCAGATCCACATTCAGGGTAAGGTGGCTGCATACTGCTGTTGGCACCCCTAGGCGGATTTCCTTCCCAAGTCTTGTCACCATTTAATCATGAATATGTCAACTGGTCATACCTAAGGGACCGCCTCTCCTGGTATGTCCTGGGTAGGCCCTTAAGGTCCTCAAATAACAACTTTTTGGAGGTCCCGAGCCACAAGGATGCTAGGTTGGCTTCAACTAGGGCCAGGGCCTTCTCAGTACTGGCCCTGACTTGGTGGAACAGTTTGTCACAAGAGACCAGGGCCCTGTGGGATTTGGTACCTAGCATTTGGTTGGTTTCAGTTTAACCCTGATGTTTCATTCTTTTGGTGTGGTTGGTGGGCTACTTAAAAATGAGGCTGCAGTCTAGATTAAATTTTAAATTGTATTCTAATCTGTATTTTAATGAATTGTTTTTATGTTTTTGTTGTGATTTTATTGGTGTTAGCCGCCCTGAGCCCAGTTTGGCGGGGAAGGGCGGGGTATAAATATAATAATAATAATAATAATAATAATAATAATAATAATAATAATAATAATAATAATAATAATAATAATAATAATATTTGAGCAGTAGCTCATTCAGCCTTGGCAGCAGGTGATCATTTTTATGCATTAGTTTTTTCTCTGATTGTGTCTCTTACTTGCCGATTAATTCTCAGATAATTATTTACTGAAGTTATTATTTGAGAGCATTCACACCATGGGGATTTTCCTGATTGAAGCTTCCTCTGATTTCTGAGTGCTCCACCCCATGCTTTGTTAAATCCATATATTTAAGGAGATTGTGTTTGTGAGGGATCCCACTCCCTCACCCTTTTCGATTCTTCCCCAACCGTGACTCTCCCTAGCTTTCACTGTCCACTAGGATGAATCCTTCATTGGTTATATGGGAGTGTCTCTGGGGTACCTCAGTGCTTTACGTTCTTAAAGTGAAACTCCTGCCACCTTGGGATCTCCCGCCCTGGGTTCCCAAACTGCTGCAGCTTGCCCTTTCGTTCTGGCAACTGCGTGGCACCTTTGGCTTCCCTGCCCAGTCCTCTGTGTGTTAGGTAAATAAGCCACCCGTCCCTTTTACCTCAAGGAAACCTCTCGTGCTTTTCCCCTCAACCACACCTCTAGAGGTACTGACGCACTGCCACAGTCAGCGAACGTTTAAACACTTTTAACTTTATTAAGGTAACTTGAAAACATGGATATCTTGAGTCAGTACTGGTACAAATCTTCTTATATAATTCAGCTCAGTTACAATCATTCCTGCATCCCGTTAGCAATGGTAAATGACCTTTCCTCCCATTCCCCAAAGCCTAACCTCGCAGTTTCTCTTTCTAAACCTCCACACCCAACTGCCAAACCCCCAACTGCCTTTCTAGGTTGTTCCCCCTCCTTTTAGAATCTCCAGTAGCTCCGCCTCCCAGGGAACACCTACCTAACATGGGAGTGATAGGTTAACCCATGATGAACCAGGCCTTATTCCGCCACATTCGTCCCACCCCCAAAGTCATTGCATAGGCATAGTTATACATTTTAAACAATGCCGAAGCAATGTATTGGAGCTTAATCAAAACCAACAACCTAGTATTTCCCTTTGTACACAAATTCTATGTTCTAACATCACTTAACAAATACTTTACCTTTTCCTCTATCTTATTTCCACCATAACAACTAATTTGGCACTTATACACATTTCTAATTTGGAATAACATTTGCTATCACTCTAAAGAGTCCGTCCCAGGAAACCTCGAGCTTCCGCTGTCGTCTGGGTCTCAACACCAGGACTTGGTCACCAGGTTGGAAATTCCGATCTCTGCGTGTGCGTCGTACCATCTTTTCTGTTGTGCTCTTTTTAAATTACAGGATGATAGTTCCTTAAGTTCCTGTAAATCACTTTGTAGATCCTGAAGATAGGTTAAGACGTCCGCGTTCCCAATGGGTTCCTTTCCAGTCCCATTCCGGGTCAATAAAACCACGCTTTTATTCTGTCTCTGGTTTTATTAATGCCTATATAAGCAGTCATGGGTGACTCCAGTGCCAACTGTAAAACTTGTAGTCGGTATTTCCGGGGCAAAACCAACTTTTTTTTTTTTCATTTTCCATTTGGCTGCACCTTTTCTCCTTTTGGCTATTTTCATTTTCCACTTGGCTGAACCTTTTCTCCTTTTGGCTATTTTCATTTTCCACTTGGCTGCACCTTTTCTCCTTTTGGCTATTCTAGGACATCTCCCTTCTATTGCAGTAAACAGGCAGGGCTTCTCTAAAGTCACTTCAGAGTCAGGACCCTGCACCTCATCCCACAAGTCTCTCAGAGATTCATCCTCCTTCTGTTCTACTAAAAACTGGGTGCTAGATTCCTGTGCATTTGGTAGCGTAATCAGTACTTCCTCTCCCACAGGCTCTGTGTTTGGTGCATTAATGGCAGGATTTGAACCCACAAGGGCTTCTGGTTTCGCTCTTGGGATAGCATGTATTTGAGGTCTCCGGTTGGCTAGGTCGTTGCCTATCAGGACAGGAACCTCCAGATCATCCCAAAGACCCACTGTCCACTTGCCATTGAAATCTTGATACTGAATATTCACTTCTGCTACCTGCACCTCAAACTCCGGTCCCCATATACCTTTTATGCTGTAAGATTGGTTTGAGAGATATTGTTCCTTAGGAATACAACTAGGTCTCATCAGAGTAACTTCCGACTCAGAGTCCTGTAGTCCCACTAACTCTTGTCCATTTACTCTGACAGTCTCCATAAATTCCTTATTAACCTCTTCCTCAGCTCTCCAGACCTGCATAACTTTTGCAGAAGCCTCTGTTTGACTATACGTTGCCTCCTGGACTGGTGTCTGCGGAAGGTTTTTAGTATCTGTTTGAAGTAACAGTTTTACTGGCTTCGCAACAGCAGCTGCAGTTTGTGCTTTGACCACTAGAGGACATTTAGCTCGTATGTGATCTTCACTTTCACAAAAGAAACACGTAATTTTCTTTTGAGGTGGCTTATCAGACCCGGATTGTCTGACAGGATTGGGTTCTTGTCTTTCCTTTCCTTCCCCAGCTTGCCACAGTTTATTTTTCTGTGAAGGCGTAAAGAATGTGACTTCATTACTATCTTGGCTCTGAGATAATTTTGCTCTTAGCCGTATCTCCTCCAGCCTCAGTCTTCCCAACTGCACTTCTCTCTCCATAGCAAATCTCTCCCGTTCTGCCTCAACCTTGGCTAATTGTATTCTTTCAGATTGCATTCTCTCCTCAGCAGCTATCTTAGCCTTTTCTTCCTCAACCTTCGCTAATTGTACCCGTTCTTCTGAAGCTAAACGCTCCTTCTCTTTCTCAGCTTCTAATTTATTTTTCTCTTTTTCAGCTTCAATTCTGGCCATCTCTAACTTCATTTTCATCATCTCTAACTCTACATTAGGGTTCTCTCTGGTTTCCGCCTCATCGGGTCTCTCATCACCCTTAGCTTCCCTAGCTTTCCTCAGGTGAGCCATTTTTCTGACAGAAAAAATACAGTTGTCTGATTCTCAACTAAACAGGCGTGTGGGTGTTGTTTACGGATCACGACGCTGCCACCAATAAATGTGAGGGATCCCACTCCCTCACCCTTTTCGATTCTTCCCCAACCGTGACTCTCCCTAGCTTTCACTGTCCACTAGGATGAATCCTTCATTGGTTATATGGGAGTGTCTCTGGGGTACCTCAGTGCTTTACGTTCTTAAAGTGAAACTCCTGCCACCTTGGGATCTCCCGCCCTGGGTTCCCAAACTGCTGCAGCTTGCCCTTTCGTTCTGGCAACTGCGTGGCACCTTTGGCTTCCCTGCCCAGTCCTCTGTGTGTTAGGTAAATAAGCCACCCGTCCCTTTTACCTCAAGGAAACCTCTCGTGCTTTTCCCCTCAACCACACCTCTAGAGGTACTGACGCACTGCCACAGTCAGCGAACGTTTAAACACTTTTAACTTTATTAAGGTAACTTGAAAACATGGATATCTTGAGTCAGTACTGGTACAAATCTTCTTATATAATTCAGCTCAGTTACAATCTTTCCTGCATCCCGTTAGCAATGGTAAATGACCTTTCCTCCCATTCCCCAAAGCCTAACCTCGCAGTTTCTCTTTCTAAACCTCCACACCCAACTGCCAAACCCCCAACTGCCTTTCTAGGTTGTTCCCCCTCCTTTTAGAATCTCCAGTAGCTCCGCCTCCCAGGGAACACCTACCTAACATGGGAGTGATAGGTTAACCCATGATGAACCAGGCCTTATTCCGCCACAGTGTTCCCTTCAGATCTTGAACCTACCACCTTTTCTTCTCTCTGTATCATTTAATACTGATCATAGGCTTCATGCACGCCACACATTCAAAGCACATAATGTCTCTCAAAGAATTTTCCAAACTGTAGTTGTTTGAGGGTGCTGGGAACTGTGGCTCTGTGAGGGATAACTTACAGTTTCCAGAATTGTTTGGGAGAAGGCATGTGCTTGAAATGTGCATTAAATCTACGGCGGGTAGGCATCCCTAGTGGGGAGCCCTTTGGACTTAAAAGCCTTTTGCACAGATGCACATAATTTATAAATGTTACATATATACAGTATATAGATAGACAGATAGACAGACAGATAGATAGCATGACCAATGGCCAGGGATGATGGGAATTGTAGTTCAGCACCATATCTTAAGGACTGTCACATGGAAGATAGAGCAAGCTTGTACGAATCTGCATACAGGGGGGAGGTTCAAAAGGTATCCACATGGTGCTCAGAGAACAATCTGAACCTAAACATTGGCAAGACAAAGGAGATGATGTTGGACTTTTGGAGGAAGAGAGAGGAGCTAGCCCCGTTGTATATGGGGAGGGGCCTGTGTGGAGTGCAGTCTCTTCCTTTAAATTCCTGGGAGTCCATCTTAGTGAAGACCTTACTTGGAAGGTCAATACAGCCCAGATGGTTAGGAAGGCCCAACAGAGACTTCATTTCCTTTGGGTCTTGAGAAAGAACAATGTTAGACAACAACTGATGATTTCCTTCTATCGGTCCACGATAGAAAGTGTTCTCTCGTACTGTATTACGGTGTGGTATGCTGGTTTGACAGCCATGGACAGAAAGTCCCTACAGAGGGTGGTGAAGACAGCACACGGCATCATGGGCTGTCCCCTGAGTCCACTAGATGTCATCACAGGAGACCTTTGCCTCAGAAGAGCGAGGAACATTCTCAGAGATGACTCACACCCTGGCCAGCACCTTTTTAATATCCTGCCCTCAGGCAAGAGATATAGAAGCATGATAAGCCGCACCAATAGGTTAAAGAACTGTTTCTACCTGTGTGCCATGAGGCTGTTGAATGGAAGACAGCAACATTGCAGCTGACATTCGGGGTTGGTGGTCGTACGATAGCACATAGAGTGTAACAAGGACTGAGAGATGGGGGGGGGCTTGTCTTCATCTCACTGTAAACAAGTGGTACAGTGACAATAAAGTATTTCTATTTCTATTTCTATTTCCTGCTCCAGAGCATAGGACTCAAACCAATGGCTTTAAGTTACAAGAAAGGAAATTCCAACTAAGCATCAGGAATAACTTTCTGACATTAAGAACTGTTTGACAGTGGGATGGACAGTGGGAGGTTCTGGAGTCTCCATCACTGTTGGGTGTTTTAAAGGAGGGGGGGGCATCTCTAATGGGTGCTTTAATCTGAGATGCCTACATTGCAGGGGGTTGGACTAGATGACAGGGGGGGTTCTATTGGTCTACGATTCTATGGTCAAAGGTTCCCCAGTCCTGTATGAAGGGGTGTATTCAACTAAATTTCATTCAGAGTAGATCTACTGAAATTAATAGACCCAGTTGTGACCATTAATTTCAATAGGTCTACTCTGGGTAAAGGTTAATCGACTACAGCTCCAAGTAACCACACACACCAATCTGGATGGCAGAATCTTGATTGAAAGAAGCATGTTGAGAATGAGCATGAATGCTTCTGTATCAATTTTTTAAAAATGCATTTTTCTGTGTGCTATAAGTAAGCCAAACTTGCATCAGGGGGGAAACTATTCAGAATCTTCCTTCTGGAAGGCAAAAGGTATTATATAGGGCCATAAAGTATCTTTAATCCTTGCTTTCTGTTTGCAGAAACATACGAGACAAAACTAGGGGGCACCAGCTGATATCTCTCTGCACCTCACAACAGATGCCTCTGACCAAAGCTGCCCCAAAAATAAGAACCTGGGAATTTTCTACAAGGGTGGAGTGGCGGCTCCAGCCATCAAGCCACAGCTGAGCTACCTCCCAAAATATTCCTGCCACGGGCCTTTTAATTTAGACCACAAGCTAGAAAGCAATTTGGTAAGAATCTTCTCATCTGAAAATAACATTCCCCCCCCTCCAAATCTGATAAGATGCACAGCCTGCCACCCCATTGTTTTTCCTCTCTTCAGCTTAAACCTCAGCTCAAAATACCTGAATCTGTATTTTCAAAGGGGGGGAGGTTGTTTTTTTTACAGACCTCGGGTCATATTTCTCTCCATCCAACAACCCTCCCTCTCCCCTGCACAGTAAGTTATTTCAGAAGCAGCTATAAAAAGACCAAAATACTTGGCCAAGTGGGCCTAAAATTGGCCTGGGAGCTCTCAGTCTTGTGTTTCCTCCCTTCACCTCATCTAATAGTAAAACTTGTGCCTTTTATTCCTCCATCTTCCCTTCTGTTTTCATCCACCTGCTGGTCTCTTCCTCCTACTCTTTCCAATTTCCTTTGATTCAAACAAACACCAATGCATTCCATCTCTCTTAGTTCCTTCTCACCTGGTTGATAGGTGAGACATCTGCTGGGAGAACTTCCGGTTAGGTGCCGAGTCAATGGCGGACGGGAGTCTGACGGCTCCGTCCTCCGCTAGGCGATAGGGACCTCCGTGCCTGCGCCACGGGTCCCTTAAAGCCACGGGAAGAGCGTCCCGTGGACCGACGGCTTCGTGGGTCCCAGACGTGCTGTCTCCGCTCCTGATTTACCCTCGTAAGGGGGAGAATCGGGTGAACGGAGCCCCAGCACGGGACTGAAGAAGCGACTGCCTGCGGAGGATCAAAGCAGCGATCCCGCCAGACCTGAGCACCCGGCACTTCCTACATAGAAACTTCCAAAGAAACCCTGTAAGTTAAAGAATTGGATTATTTTACAAGTTTAAAGAGCATCGCTTGCAGAGGGAATTGCAAAAGGAAGCCTGTTCCCTTTGAACTGTTTGCGCGAGCTTGGTAGCGTTAAAAGATCAAAGCCGCGACTAACGGGAAAGTTTTGCGAACTCTGCCAAACTTTTTAAAAGTGGATTAAAAGTTGTTTAAAGGATGTTTAAGGACTTAAAAGCAGTTGATATGGCAAAAGAAGATGCCCCTCACCCTCTGGATTAGGATTCCGGGTCAGTAGCGGGCTGTGATACACTGTTGCCATTTTTTTTTCTTTGTTGGTGTCTCAGTGACTGTTTACCAGTGGAGACATTTTGACTTCTTTGTAACCAGATACAAGCTACTTTATGGACTTTGGTGGTAACACTGCAAGTTAGAAACTGTTACTGACTTGGGCTATATGAAAATAAATCCTTCTTGGCTTTAAGGAATTTATATTTGGAAAAACTTTAACTCTTTGCCTAAAAGCTGGATTTTTGGGACTGGTGTGGGCTCCTGGCTCAGCAGTCTCTTTGTCCTCAGAACTGAGCTGCTGGCCACCTGGTGTTTACTTTTGGGACTGTTGGCCTTCTGCTGTGAATGTCTGAGATTGTTACCACAGCAACTGGAGTGACCTTGAGATTACAATTGCAGAGCTCACAGGACATGGACACTAGATCAAAAACAACTGGTGCTAGCTCTGCACAAAAAAGAGGATCTGTTTCCCTAACTCTGCAGGAACAAATGGAGAAATTGTTTGCTAGTGTGGCAGAAATTGCTGCAGGACTGAAAAGCGTTACTGACGGGTTGAAGCAGACACAAGATCAAGTTTCATCAGGAAATACAGCAGTGAATTCAGCAATAGAAAAATTGCAAGCTGATATAAAAGCTGATATCAAAAATTCTACGCAGACCCTGGAAAAATCAATTGGGCAAATTGAGGAGAACGTAAAGAAAAATAGAGAAGAAATTAACAGGATTGGGCAGGAGGTGACCACCTTGAAAAAGGACTCAGAGGAATTTAAAGTGGTCAAGGAAAAAATAAAAAAGGTGGAAGAAAAATTGGATAATTTGGATTTGGAACAGATAGAGAATATTGGAACACGACAGAGAACTGTTGAAGAGTCTCTCGCGTTTCTGCAGCTACATCAGAGAGAGGGCAACATCCGCTTGAGGGGTCTTCCAGAACTGGAAGGGGAAGACCTAAAAGCCTATATTGTGAACCTATTCTCAGGATTTTGGGAGGTAGAAGAAGTTAACGTCTCAGCGCGCATAGTGAAGGCCTTCAGATTTGGCCCAAGAGGTTCCAGAGGAAAGAAAAGTAATAAAACAGTTAGTGACTGCTTGATTGTGTGTCACGATCGACACGATAGGGACTTTTTTCTGGACTTGCATTACAGAAACAACCTGGTGGTAGAGCAGAACAAAGTAATTTTTTATAAGGATATCCCCAGATTTTTCCTTGACAAAAGAGTTCCTTACAACGACTTGGCAACTGAGCTCAGAAAAAGGAAAATTCCCTTCAGTTGGGAATTTCCAGAAGGCCTGGCATTTACATTCGAAGGAAAAAAGATAAGAATAAGGTCCCTGGCGGAGAAGCAAAAGTTTTTGGACAAGCACCTGGAACAATTTAAAGGCACACCACTCGACCCAGCACAATTCTACAGGTTCCCAGAGGTATTTCCACCACCGCCGGGACCACCAAGTCTACCAAGTCCAAGCCAGGACTCAGAGAAAGATAAGAAAGGAGAAGCAACTGGAGGAGAAGGCTAAAGAAAGGAAAATGGCGCTCAAGTTAATGACATGGAATGTCCGGGGATTGAATCAGAGACCAAAGAGACGCAGAGTGTTTTACAGCATAGAAAAGAAGAATTTGGATATAATATGCTTACAGGAAACCCACATAGCCCGACGTCATAGAAGATTACTACAGAACAAAAAACTAGGCCAAGAGTTTATATCATCGGACAAGGTCAAGAAGAGAGGAGTAGTGATATATGCAAAGGAGAAATATAGCCCAAGACAGCTTTTTAAAGATGAAGAAGGGAGATACATCGCAATTGAAATAAATATACAAGGCGAAAAACTTTTGATTCTGGGACTTTACGCACCAAATGATGGAAAGTCAATTTTTTATAAGAAAATACATGATCTGCTGCTGGACTACTTGGATTACAAATTAGTTTGCCTTGGAGATTTCAATGGTGCAGTTTCCACATTAATGGACAGGTCTCAAAGAACCAAATTAACGAACGATGGGAAACTCCCAAAGACTTTTTTCGAAATGGTGGACAATTTGAATTTGGTGGACTCTTGGAGATTAAAAAACCCTACAGATACAGAGGCAACTTATTTTAGTGAACCTCAGCAGTCATGGTCGAGGATAGATTATATCTGGATTTCGAATGAATTGGCTCCAAAAATACAAAAGGCAGAAATCGGCCCCAAAACTCTTTCAGACCACAACCCGGTACAGTTAAATTTAAAACTGATTTCCAAGGATTCTTTCAGATGGAGAATGGATGACGCTTTGATGAGAGACATCAAGCTAGTAGAAAGAGCGGCAAAAAAGATGAAAGAATACTTTCAGATAAATTGGAGTTCCGAAGTGGAGAAAAGAATTGCTTGGGATGCAAGTAAAGCTGTTATGAGAGGATTTCTCATTAGTGAAAAAGCAAAAAAGAAGAGACAACAAAATGCAGAAATGGAGAGAATATTGAAATCAATTAAAGAGAAGGAAAAAGTATTAAGAGGACATCCCAGATGCGTCAAAATTCAAAAAGAAATCAAATACTTGCAATCCCAATATGCCAATATCATGAATCAGGACATTGAATGGAAAGTGAAAATGATGAAGCAAAGAACATTTGAATCGGCCAATAAGTGCGGAAAACTACTAGCTTGGCAATTGAAGAAAAGACAAAAGGCAAATGTCATTAATACTTTGGTAGTAAATGGAAAAAATGTGGAGAAACCGGAGGAAATCAGATGGTGTTTTCAAAGATTCTACAAGCAACTGTACAAGGAGGAGAAGATAGATGAAGTAGAAATAGACCGATTTCTGGAAAAGAACGGATTGCAAAAAGTCCCAGAGGAAAAATTAGTTACTCTCAACCACCCAATATCGACACAGGAGATAGAAGATGCAATAAACAACATGCAATTAGGGAAGGCCCCAGGACCGGACGGATTAACAGCAAAATATTACAAGACATTGAAAGACTGGCTATCGCAGCCATTAAGAGAAATTTGCAACAAGATACTAGAAGGAGATAGGGCACCAGAGACATGGAAGGAAGCCTTTATCACACTGATTCCAAAACCTGATACCGACAAGACTCAAATGAAAAATTATCGTCCAATATCCCTCTTGAATGTGGATTATAAATTTTTTGCAAATGTATTGGCTACAAGGTTGAAAAGAGTGTTGAAAGATTATATACATAGAGACCAAGCAGGTTTCTTACCAGGCAGACAAATTAGCAATAATACGAGAATTATTGTGGATATTTTAGAAAAACTGGAGAGAAATATAAATACAGATGCGGCACTATTGTTTGTTGATGCAGAGAAAGCATTTGATAAAGTCTCTTGGACATTTATGAAAAAGAATTTGGAAAGGATGGGAGTTGGTGAAAATTTTTTGAATGGCATTAAGGCCATTTATACAGAACAAAAAGCTAAAGTAATAGTAAACAGTGTGATATCGGAGGAGTTCGAAGTTGAAAAGGGAACTAGACAAGGATGCCCTATCTCCCCGTTACTCTTTATTACGGTCCTGGAAGTCCTCCTAAACATGATACGAAAGGACAAACAGATAAAAGGAATCCGTGTGGGAGAGAAGGAATACAAACTACGCGCCTTCGCAGACGATTTGATGCTATCCCTGCAGGAACCGGAAAGCAGTGTCCCCAGAGCCTTGGAAATAATTGAACAATTTGGCCTTGTAGCTGGTTTCAAATTAAATAAGCAGAAAACCAAAGTTTTAGGAAAAAATATGAGTGCAGAACAAATTCAAAGAATACAGGAAGGCACTGGCCTCAATTTTGTTAAAACAGTAAAATATCTAGGTATCAATCTCACAACCAAGAATCTGAACCTGTACAAGGACAACTATGAAAAACTGTGGATGGAAATAAAGAAAGACATGGAGATATGGACAAGATTGAAATTGTCGTTAATGGGAAGAATTGCCGTGATAAAAATGAATGTCCTACCAAGGATGCTGTTTTTATTCCAAGCCATACCAATTCTGGACAAACTGGACTGTTTTAAGAAATGGCAAAAGGACTTATCAAGGTTTATATGGCAGGGCAAGAAGCCAAGAATCAAGTTTAAGATTTTAACAGACTCTAAAGAGAGAGGAGGCTTTGCCCTGCCGGACTTAAGACTTTACTTTGAAGCAGCGGCCTTTTGCTGGCTAAAGGACTGGTTCAAACTAGAGAATGTCGATGTATTGGACTTGGAAGGACACGATAATATGTTTGGTTGGCATGCATACCTTTGGTATGACAAGGTTAAGATACACAGAACTTTTAAGTCTCATATAGTTAGAAAATCCTTGTATCAGGTCTGGAATAGATACAAAGACTTGTTAGAGAGAAAGACTCCTAGATGGATCTCTCCAGTGGAGGCCAAAGCCTATAAGAGACCGAATATGTCTGCAAACTGGTTAAGATATATGGACATATTGCAGCAGGAAGGGGACTCTTTTAAGCTAAAAAGCTACGATCAAGTGAAAAGTCAGGTCCCCGACTGGCTGCATTATCACCAGGTACATGAAACATTCAAAATGGACAAAAAAGTTGGTTTTCAAGTAGAAAAATCAAAACTGGAAACAGAATTGATAGAATCGAACTTTAAAAACCTTTCCAAAATGTATAATCTATTGCTAGAATGGCATACGAAAGATGAACTGGTAAAATCGTCAATGATAAGTTGGGCGAAAGATGTAGGACATAACATTATGATGGATGACTGGGAGGGATTGTGGCAAAAAGGTATCAAATTTACGGCTTGTCATGGTTTAAGAGAAAATATAATGAAAATGGTTTACAGATGGTATTTGACACCAGTTAAAATAGCTAGGATGAATACCAAAATGTCAGATGTATGTTGGAAATGTAAACATGCGAAAGGTACCTTTTTTCATATGTGGTGGTTGTGCCCAGCGGTGAGTGCTTTCTGGGATAAGATTTACAATGAATTCAAGAAGGTAATGAAGGTTACCTTTTGTAAGAAACCAGAGGCATTCCTTCTGAGCATAACCAATGAGGAGATACCCAGTCAGGATAGAGTGTTCTTTATGTATGCCACAACAGCAGCTAGAATCTTACTGGCAAGAACATGGAAAGGCGAAGAGATACCAACAGTGGAAGAATGGCAGATGAAGATGATGGAATATATGGAACTCGCAGAACTGACCGCCAGAATCCGGGACCAGAGGGAGGAGAAGGTGTCACGAGATTGGAAGAAATTTAAAGATTACTTAGTTAAATCAGTAAAATTGAATATTTGAGCAGAATCAATCAGAATAGCGGCTTTAGTAGGTATATGTTAGATAAAATTGTTATTAAGATATTTTGGTGTAAAAGACTTAATTGTTAGAAAATGTGTTAAGATTTGGAGTTTTAGTTAAGATATGATTAAGTAAAGTAAAGTGTATTAAAATTGAGTAAATGTGAATAGAATAAGATACAAAGCTACCTAGAAAATACAAATGATTTTGAAGACAGTGGAGGGAATGGGGGAAGTCCCCTAAAATAGAGAAGATAGTAACAAGAGAAGTAAGAGGATAAGTGTTAGTTTATAGGTTTGTATATGTTTCTTTTTATTGTGATTGTTGGATTGTGTTTTTGTGTGTGGTGTTTATGTATTGTATTTTTGTATTGTTAATGTTGTTGTTTATGCTATGTTTTTCCTTTGCCTTAATAGAAAATAATAAAATCTTATAAAAAAAAAAAAGAGACATCTGCTGGGAAAGGTGGTGATCAACCTGTTCTGGATTGAGTTATGCTCCTCTTTAAGATCAAGGTTGGATTCAGGATTGTTGATAGACTCTAGGGGTCCTCCTAGATAGTTGATGGAGGGTCAAGTGATGACAGTGGCATGATGGACCTTCCACCAGTTCAGCTGGGATTCCTGGTGTCAACCGCTCTTGGGCACAAGTAGCCTAGCCATTATGATTTATGCTGCAGTTAGATTGCTGTTATGCATTTAATGTAGGGCTATCTCAGAAGACTGGTCATCTTAAAATAATGCTACTAGCCACAACTTCATGGGACCAGTCATTGTGAACCAATCTCACCATGGTATAAACAGATTCACTGATCCTTAGCATAATCCAAAGTGTCGATGCTTACCTTTTGAAACCAGATCTAGGCCTTGTGATTGAATGAGCACAAATACTTCCATGCCAGCCACTTGTGCACTCAGGTCTACACTAGAGACCAGGGTGTCCTACCATTAATGGTGAAACCTGGGGGAAGGAAGGATCTTCTTAGAGGTGGCACGCAATGTATTGAAAGTGCTCCCCAGAGAAGTTCAGAAAGTGGCTCATCTCAGAACCGAGCAAAGAGTTTTTTTTTCGCCCTGGAAATTTGTAGATGTGATTGTTTTACCCCTCTTTGCTCATTGTATTTAAGTTTTGTAATGTGTTTGCTTTTATTGTTGCATCACTGGAAGCAAAATATAATAATAATAATAATAATAATAATAATAATAATAATAATAATAATAGTACTCCATCCATCTGGCTGGTTTCCACAGCCACTCTGGGTGGGTTCCTGAACAGACGAAAAATACATTAAAACATAGTTCATAAAAAAACTTCCCTAAACATTATCTGTCTAATCTATCTATCTATCTATCTATCTATCAGAATGTGATGGGAACATTTAACTTTTGCTTTTATTCTGCTGTTTTTCTTTTATTTAATGCGGTACTCAGATCAAACTTTAAAATATTATTTACGGCTAATTTGGGAGTGTTCTTACAACTTAAAAGGGGCTTGCTGTCTATAAGTGAGCTCCACATGCCAAACCTAGCTCCTGATATTTCCTTTATACTTATCTGTTCTTTACATGCCCCACAGTTGATATCACATATGTTATTGTGTGTGACAGGCAGATGAGGTTTGGGAGAAACAGCCTTCCCAGCAAAATTAGGTCTTGTTTGGCCTGCTGGCCGGAGGCTCTCCATTCCTAGCACACCTTTTCCCTACCTGAAACCCTGCAAACTCCAACTCCCACTATCCACAGCCAGCATGACTAATGGTCAGGGATGATGAGAATTGTAGTCCAAATCATCTGGAGAATGCCAGGTGGGAGATGCTGGTCGGCACTGGTTGTCAGCACCTGTCCACAGTTTCAGGGAGGGATTTTCCCAGTCCTACCTGCAGATTCCAAGAATGACACCCAGGACCTTCTCCGTGCAAAGGGAGATCTGGTTTCTCCTTTGCTTCCCCCAACCAAGAAGTTGCTCAGTGCAAAGGTAACAAAGGTAAATCCTTCAGGTAAAGAATGTTGCTTCCTCTAACTAGGAAAGCACCCAGTTGAAAAGGTAATAAAGCTAAATCCCCTATACCTCTTACACTCTTGGCAACCAAAATGTTACAGTCGAGGGTCTTGTCCCAGAACTTCTTGGCTTGGGACCCTGCATAGAAGTTGACAATGATTTTTGTCAAAACAAAACAAAACAAAACTCTCTCCTTTTATCTTTCTTCCTCAGCTGCTAGTTCCCTTCCCGCTCCATTCCCAGAGACAAATCCTCACATCTTCCCTTTCTGTTCCGCATTCTACCTGCCCTGCAATCTCTTTCAGGGCAAATCTAGGACTTGCTAAATGCAGGTGAAATCTGCATTGATTAGGCTCACTCCCTAGAAAAGGGCGTTTAGGGTTGCCTAGGATTTGAGACAATCCCCGATGTCCCTCCAGGCTTCCTCTTCTCTTAAGTCTTCGTTCCTCACCCGCAAGGTCCCTTCCAGTTTCCACTCTGCATCGGTTCGCACACACCCTTCATTACAGCCACAGACCCCTCCCAAAAACACCACCTCCTCACTTCCCTGGCCCCCTTGCCTTCCCATCCTTCCAAACTTAGCCTCACTCTGAGCAACAAGGGCGCCGCGCTCTGTCCCGGGTGCTGCTGCTGCTACTGTGGAATTTCTGGAGTTTTAACTACTTCATTTGTTCCCGTCTTTCATCTCTCTCTCTCTCTCTCTCTCTCTCTCTCTCTCTCTCTCTCTCTCTCTCTCTCTCTCTCTCTCTCTCTCTCTCTCTCTCTGTCAACTCAGTATCCGTTTTTCAAGAGAGCGTCTTCAAGTCTCTGGAAAGTAGGATGGAGAGAGATTTTCCCCCTCCTCCCTTTTCATGTTAAAGTTTCCCCACAACACCCTGCTGAGTTTGGCTTGCCTTTCGTTTATTCCCCAAGCCTCCTTTAGGAGAGCAAGTTTCTGATCTGGCTGCAAGTGCATCTCCCGGTGCTGGAAGTAACTCAGTTCAACGGGGGGCTGGATGATCTCCGCTGCCTTTTCTCCAACAGGTAAGACGAACGATTGTAATTACAGAAGTGAAACGCTCTGGAACCACCAGAAGACAACTGATATCTGGTGCTGTCTTTTGTCTTGGGACGAGGTCGTGGTGGTGGAATAAAATAGAACCTCTACCCTTCGTGGATGTGAATGGGTGTCTTGATGATAAAAATAGGAACCACAATTTTTGGATACTAGAAGGAAAGTTTTTTTTAATGTCTAAGGGTGTAATCCAAACCCAATTT
This sequence comes from Lacerta agilis, assembly GCF_009819535.1. Taxonomy (NCBI): domain Eukaryota; kingdom Metazoa; phylum Chordata; class Lepidosauria; order Squamata; family Lacertidae; genus Lacerta; species Lacerta agilis. The sequence continues at coordinate 79,433,859 of NC_046318.1, read as the reverse complement.
ACACAGGAGTGAGCCCCACTGAAATCAATATCCCATGAATTCTGAGTAGACATGAGTGGAACCCTAATCCCACTTACTCGGGAGTAAGTTCCATTGAATTAAATAGCACTACTTGGGAGTAAGTTCCATTGAATTAAATAGCACTAACTTCAGCGTAGATGTGGATGTATACCTGCTAGTCTATGTCTAGCCCTGCTTTCTCAGGAGTAAGCCCCATTGAATTCAATAGGACTAACTTCTGAGTAGACGTGGTAAGGGTAGCAGCCTAGGAGTGGAAATAGAAGGTAGCCAAACTAATGTTAATCTGGTAAACCTAGTGACTTTTATTGAACCAATGAGGATAAACATCCTTGTTTTGTTCAACAAAATTGTTTCTGGTATAAGAACACACAGGAGATGTCTAAGGATAGTGTTTTTCAGTGGATGATTTTTTGCATAATACAGATTTCCCTCCCATCCAAACAACTGCTGCTAAGTCACTAACTGATATGTAACCCATATAACCAATGGAATAAATACATAAGGCTACATTGAGCTATACACAGGTTGCAATCTTCGCCTTGGGTAATGCTACTGCTTCAGGAAAGTCCCACAGTAAAGTAGGCAAAATATAGGTTATTAAAGGTTCAAAAGTGGTTTCTCCTTGCACTTATATCTAATTATATGAAGCCTTCTTTGGTTTCAACGTGAATGTAAGAACAGTCTGCCAAATAGGAAAAACTCAGCTCTTTTAGAGACAGCAAATGGTGGGTGCTGTTCTTACTGTTATTAGGGCAAGGGTAGCCAACATTGTGCCCTCTAGATACTGTGGACTATAACTCCCATCATCCCTGACCATTGGCCTTGCAGACTGAGGCTGATAGGAATTGTAGTCTGGCAATATCTGGCAAGGCTCACGTTGTTCTAGGGGAAATCTTGCAGTACAGAGTTGGAAAACAGATTGAGGCCATCAAATCAAATCCTCCTTAAATTTTCATGCCCAGAACAAGACATGGTGGGACTATGACTTCCAGTGTGGTGAGATCCAGTGTGGTGTAGTGGTTAAGAGAGGTAGACTGGTAATCTGGGGAACCGGGTTCGCGTCTCCGCTCCTCCACATACAGCTGCTGGGTAACCTTGGGCTATTCACACTTCTCTGAAGTCTCTCAGCCCCACTCACCTCACAGAGTGTTTGTTGTGGGGGAGGAAGGGAAAGGAGATTGTTAGCCGCTTTGAGACTCCTTTGGGTAGTGAGAAAGCGGGATATCAAATCCAAACTCCTCCTCCTCCTCCTCCTCCTCCTCCTCCTCTTCCCTTGATCTGCACCCTATACTTCTGTTGATGCAGCCTAGAATAGTATTGGCTTCTTTTGCTGCCGCATCACACTGTTGACTCATCTTAAGCTTGTGGTTCACCAAAACCCCTAGATCCTTTTCACATGTACTGCTAGGAAGGCAGGTGTCCGCTATCCTATATTTGTGCACCTGGTTCTTCCTGCCTAATTGCAGAACCTATTGGGTTATGTCAGCAATGACAGTGGGCACCACCATGGCATGCATGGGCAGCATGCATGAGAAAAGGATTCTGTTCTACATGATGATGGTTCATTGTCAGAGGCAGTGTGCCATTGTATACTAGTTGATGGGAATATTGCAAGAGGAAAGAGCACTGTGTTGCACTCAGTTTCTGATTGCAGGATTCCCAGAGGCAACTGGTTGGCCTCTGCTAGAATAGAGAATATGGGTCTTTAGCCTTATCCCACAGAGCATCTCTTATGTTCTGAGCTGGTAATTTTTGAACTATGTATGTGTATTTTTGTGTATGTATGGGTTAATAATACTTTATAAGCAAATTCCTTTGTGACTCCTGTTGCTAATACTGATAGTTTCAGGGCAAACATTTCTGTGCTGCATGTCATAGCAACTTTTGATGTGTGAAAGATGTAGATATTTTGAAGATAACGTGTGGCTTTATGCTGTGAACTCCTCCATAGCTATTTAGTGTGGAATGTTTTATAGACAAGTTCCCCCTGGGTGTGTGTGTATGTTTTTTTTAAGTCTCATAGTCATATTTTGCCTTAAGGCATATGTTTTAATCACACTTTAAATCATTCTCAGATCTTCCATCTCATGCTTCCCTGATAAGGAAAACATGCCTGGAAGTACCTTTTTTTCAGGATTGGAAAACCCCTTCTTCCATCTCAGAGTTGACAGGGTAAATCAATGTTGTAATTTCCTGCCACTCTTGTTATCTGCAATATGTCCTCTATCACTCTTTTTAAGCCTCCAAACACAGTGCCCAGAAGCGTCTGTCAAAAGTTTCTGCTCAGCATATCAGCCAAATTAGGTATTTGCCTTCGATCCTGACTGACTTTACAACCTACCTTGCCTTTTGTCTGTCTATTAAGATTGTATCCTACCTTTCCTTCAAAAAAATGTAGGGCAATATACACAGGGACTATTCCATTTTTTTTATTGACAACAGCCCTGTGGAGTAGGCTGATAGGAGTCTAGGGCAGGCATAGGCAACCTTCGGCTCTCCAGATGTTTTGGCCTACAACTCCCATGATCCCTAGCTAACAGGACCAGTGGTCAGGGATGATGGGAATTGTAGTCCAAAACATCTGGAGAGCCGAAGGTTGCCTATGCCTGGTCTAGGGTCACTCGGTGATCATTGTGGCTAGTCAGACTCAGGTTTCTAAATCATAATTTCTAAACCATCTCTCCCCGCATTGCCCACCAGATGCTAGCCCACCATAATGAGATATATAGGGTGGTTAAGGCTCTTCTGACCACTAGACTAGATTGGGTATCACTTTGGGTATGCTCAGGCACCTGAGAGGCAACTCTAAAAAGGCCTGTTCTTGTGATGCTATCCTCTGCACCTCCCTCAGCCAGAGTGTAAGGAGAAGGACCTCAGAAAAGGCCAGCTTCTTTATGAGGTGGACCAAGGCATGAGGGAATGTTAAGGGTGGAAGGAGAGGATATATTGTTTATTAATATCCTTCGTAACATGTGGTAGCAAGTTCCTTTACTTAGCAGAGTTTACATACACAGCAGATAGCTGGTTGCAGGCTTGTGTAGGCCTCTCAATATTACACAATTCAGTTTGTTTCAGACTGAATTGTACGTTCCTGGCAAGTTCCCTTGAATCCCTCTTAAAAGAATAAAGATGCCACAATCTTATTCAAACTCAATAAAATAAGTTTACTTACATCAGGCAGAGCACAGTGTGATCCCTGAAGGCAGACTTGGTTACAGATATGTACATGTAGATCTACCCCATATGGAGGAATGATCCCAGCTTCTGCTAGCTGGAAGCTAGCAGAGCACTCCTACCTAGAAGCTGATCAAATGTAGAAGGAAGTGAAAAAGAGAGGTGTGTGCTGCGTGACTCGTCCTTTTGTTACCTGGACAGGTTAGGTCACACCCACCTTCTATCACATGCAAAAGTAAGGATGCTCCAGCCAGGAGGAACAAGGAAGTTTCGACTGGCTGGACCAAACATCTCCTTGGATGTCCACTCTAGGAAAACAAGGAATGTTTTATTTGACTGCTCCCAGTGGATTACATCCCACAAGGCAGTGGAACCCCAGGGACAGTGCTCTGCCTCGCCCACCCCTGCTGCCTGAGAAAGGAAAAGAAGCAGTTGCAGCTTTCGGTGATATCTCAGGGGCTTCACATGAGACATCACTGGAACCCAGAAGCCACCCCATTAATTAATTCTTAAGGATAGCTGCTTTCTTCTCTCTTCTCTCTTCTCTCTTCTCTCTTCTCTCTTCTCTCTTCTCTCTTCTCTCTTCTCTCTTCTCTCTTTTCTCTTCTCTCTTCTCTCTTCTCTCTCTCTGAACTTCAGATACAGCTCATTCCACTCTAGCTCAAAGTGTGGGATGCTCCCAGGAAGTGTATCAGTGGAGAGCTGATGCAGAAGAACTTGGATAATTTTCCGTATAACTAAATAGACATGCAAAAAGTGACATTCTTGGCTTCGTCTTCTTTGTGGTGAAGAAAATAAATTGTCACAGTAAACCGGGCAAATGATGAAATTCTAGGATGTGTATCTCCATCTGGACAGCCCTTCATTCAGATGGAATGAGGACACTTGTTACAGTTGGCTCTTATGTTTCATAACTTGCCTAATGCTTCGCTTAGTAATTTTCCTCCTGGGCCTGCTTTAATTGCATGGTCCCCTGCAGTGTAATTCGGAGAGCTGTTTTTTGATGTCTTTTTCTGCAGACTCTTCCCAGTTTGTCTGGGTAAGCACTTTTGTGTCCAGTTCCTGAAATTAAAAACTGCATCATTTGGGTTTGAAATTTATTCCCCTCCAACCCGGGCAGGCTTCAATCTTAAACATGTCTACTCAGAAGTAATTCCCATTGAAATCAATGGGGCTTGTTGTTGCATATCAAGGCCCCATGACCACCCTGTTCCCTGAGGTGCAGATAACTAGACAACACACAGCATGTTGGTTTTCGGGATCAAATAAGGCCACAACTTTATTGGTTACAGATGTGAGGTTTGGCCATAGGTATTGTGATCAGCAACGGCACATGTCACTCCCACTTGTCTGCTGGGAGTGATTCTAAGGGTTAGGCTGGCAAGGGGTGTGTGTGCGCTATGTCCTATGTCAAATCGGGGAGTCCCCAAGTGGTCCCTGTTGGAGGAGTGTTTTGTCCCTAGCCCCCATCTGGGCATCGAACAGGAGCCACTCCTCCTGGATCCTTTCAAAAGAACACCCTAACCCATGGAGGGGGAGGCATAGGCTACCACCTTCCCTCCAACCAAGGCTAGGCTTACCTAATGCCTATCCGCCTTACAAAGTTGTGATGATTGCTATGAGGTAGGCGGAAACCCAAATGGTGGTGCCAATTAACCAAGTGGGGGAAATTCCTGCCCGGCCCCTGAAAAGCAGGCGACTGACATTGTCCATAACAAGGTCATACCATCCAGGAAGAAACCCTAATCAGAGGGACGGTGGGTGGGAGAACAGGTGCGGCAAGAGAGTGACCAAAAGGCCCCACAGTCCAGCCATTTATACTTCCCCTGGGCATGGTGCCAAGGACCGCAATTGGTCGTATGGTCCTGCACCCCTAACTTCTTGGTCCATTTGGTGGCAGGAAGACAATCTGGCTTGTGATAGGCTGATTTACTAGGGAGGCCTGGGGCCCACCTGCAAAGCCACCTGCCTGATAAGGGGGCAAACAGTCTTCCCAGAGCAGGGTTTCCCTGTAAGCTTGTACACAGTTACAAGGAAGGAAGGAAGGCCCATTTTTAATCACTCTTGTTATTGTGTTTGATTTTTCTCTAGCTCGCTTTCTGTTCTATTTCTGTTTTTACTCACCTTGATGCCTCTTGGTTTTCTATTACCTTATTTTTCGTTAGCAAGATTTTCCTGTGATTTCCAAATCACTGGCTACAGAAGGCTTTCAGTCTTCGTTATTTTAAGATGAAATCATAGCCCATGTCCTATGAGCTGCCGAAGGGAGGAGGCCGGCAGCGGTGGCCACAGAGAGGCCATGGAGAAACAACAGGATTCTCCATCGCAGCCACAGCTGCCACTCAGGACAAGCGCCAGCTCATCCTCCTCCATGAGCTTGGTGGCAGCAGCACAGGTGAAGCAAATAGGGACATTTGAGGATCAAGTCAGAAGCCGAGATGGCTTTAGTAATTCCAGGACTGTCCCTGGAAAACTGGGACACTTCCCCCTCACCACTATTTTGCAAGGTTAAACCTGGCTGGAGGGGATTAGCAAGGGAGGCTGGGTAAAATCATTCTTTCACCTTGGTTTTTTGAGAACCTTCTTGCAAAAGGCTCTGAAAGGCTTCTCTGCAAAAGCTCCGTAACATGAATTGCAAAGAAGCCAAGGAGAACTCATCCACAACCAAGAAAGAGCCAGCCTGACTGCTATGTAATTCCAAGATCTGCTGTGCTCCCTCAGTTTGCACTATGTATTTGCTCTGCCTGGTGGTCATCCCCTCTTCTTCTATTATTATTATTATTAAAGATTTTCTTGATTTACAAAAGTGTGTGCAATGTCTCTCTTGTATATTTTCCATGTAACATTTTTACAAATCAGATTTGATTGTTGAGACATTAGGGAGAGGAGGGGGAAAGAGGTGGGCGGGGTGAGGAGATGGGTGAGGTGGGGTGACGATGTTTCTACTTTACTTAATGTTTGGTGTCAGCGTTGCTTGTGTAGGTTCTCTGTTGTTCGCTTGGGCTTCTTTGGTGGTGATAGAGGTTGGGATTGGCGTAGGGTGTGATTGTTCATTTGTGGTTGGCTGTGGTGATCTTTGGTTTCCTGTGTGAGTGGGGTGGGTGGGTGTTTTCAATCAGGTTAGCCATATTGATTTGTATGCTGTTGGTTGGGCTGTGTGTGTGTGATGAAGGGGAACCATACTGGGGTGAAGGTGTCTTCTTCTGTATTACATATGGGGGGGGGCTGAATTTTGTCAGTACTCAGCCTGGTGGTAGCAATAGCAGTGTATGTGATTCTTCCTTGTGGAGCGTTTTCATGGCTTTGCAAAGATGGTGGTTGATTGTTGTTTTGGCCCAGAATTCTATTTCTGAAAGTGGGCAGCACCTGAAGCTCTCAAGCAAGTGTACATGCAGCACAACATAATGACAGAGTTTTGAACTTCCTGCTTTCCCCTCCCAGCTTTGGGCAAACTTAGCGCCTGCATTACAGACCACATAATCACAGAGACCAGGCCGCTTAATGGCAGATGTTACAGAAAAAGAACACCATACCAAAATAGACTTATGTGAACTGAATTATTTCTGGGTGAAATGAAATATCTGGGGGTAGCCTCCCAAGCTTTGGAGAAAACTCTTCATAGCTTGAGCTATTATCCACCAAATGGCCTGGGGATTTCATATGTCCCGTGAATGCCCTGTTCAAATTCTTCTGTGTATCTGAAGAAGTAGAAGAAGAAGAATAATTTGGATTTGATATCCCGCTTTATCACTACCCAAAGGAGTCTCAAAGCATCTAACATTCTCCTTTCCCTACCTCGCCCACAACAAACACTCTGTGAGGTGAGTGGGGCTGAGAGACTTCAAAGAAGTGTGACTAGCCCAAGGTCACCCAGCAGCTGCATGTGGAGGAGTGGAGACGCGAACCCGGTTCCCCAGATTACGAGTCCACCGCTCTTAACCACTACACCACACTGGCTCTCACACTGGCATGTACACGAAAGCACATACCAATAGCAAACTTAGTTGGTCTCTAAGGTGCTACTGGAAGGAATTTTTTATTTTTTTTATTTTGTTTCAACTACGGCAGACCAACACGGCTATCTACCTGTAACTAAATTCTTCTGTCACTCCGGAATGGGCAAATGTATTGATGCTAATTGTTCTCAGTTTCTCATTTTCCCATTCTTCATTTATCAAACCTTCAGTTTTGTCCTCCACATTCTGTGACAGTTCATGAAGTGTTTTTGGTGTTGTTGTTTTTTTAAAGTCCCCACAAAAATCCATCAGAACTGTGTTGCAGAATACACAGTTTTTTGCAAGCACTTTCACCAAATATAATCATGGAATCACAGAGTTGGAAAGGACCCTAAGGATCATCTAGTCCAACCCCCTGCAATGCAGGAATATGCAGCTGTCCCATATGGGGATCAAACCTGCAACCTCAGTGTTATTAGCACCACACTCTAACTGAGCCATCCTGCATTGTGCATGTTATTGTCTCTAATTATTGAATACTTTTGCACACTTCCCATTAATATCCACATTTTATTTGCAAATACTATGGCTAAAGAACTGCATTGCATAATTCAGAGAATTGTAAATTTAAATGGAAAATGGTCTTTCAGTTCAAATATTGCTTTGAGATGTGTAAGTTAGGGAGGTGTGCATTAAACTTCAAGGCAATCTGAATGTAAGCCCTGCCAGTCCTTCACTCTCATTTCTCACTCCTCCTATTCTCTTGCAGTGCAAGAGCTAAACTTGGGACAGTTCCAATGTAAGTTTGAATTGACACCTCTATGCAGGTTTTGGGAAACCACACGCAGGTGTGAGGCAGGCATGCGTAGGATGAAAACTGAGGACTGGTGGTTTGGGTCATGTGGTGGAAATGGCACAACATGTGTTTGAGGGGAAATGCATGGGTGTATACAAGATATATTTAAAACCCTGTTTTAAACAGGGTGTGGTTTACATTTTAATTACACACGGCCACACCACTGTTACTGAACATTTCCTGCATCCAAACTAGACCTTCTGAAACTTCATAGCACTGTGCTGAACAACGTGGCTAAAACTGGCAGATTGCATCTTTCACTATTAGAAGAAATCATCACTGTACAGAGAGGCAAATATAAAAAAGAGTCTTTGAAAACCAACAAATTTATCCCGCTGTTTACGGTATTACTACCTTTAGCCTTCTGTCTGAACTCAGTGTGGGAAGGGAGTTTCTAAATATTCTGGGGAAAGAGCTCTCAAAGCACCTATTGTGGAAGTTTGAGAACTGATTGGGAGTTTTGGTTTCAAATCTGGTGCCTTTTCCCCCCCAGGGTGGGTGGGGGAAGAGGAGGCAAGATTCCAGGCAGGAATTTTGGGCGTTGCCCCAGTAACCCGACTGCAGCACACGCCAGGAAGAAATGTGTCACCATCAGTTGAATGGGGACATCAAGCGTATCCCTAGAAGGGGGGATAGATCCCTTTACAAAGATTGTAGAGATCCTTAAACAAAGCAGGCAGGGTTAAGTTGCTGTGGTGATCAATGGAGTGTGGTAAGAGATCATTTGCTCACTTCAAAGAAACACACTTTGCATTAGTTAATAAGTTAGCAGCTTTTTCTCAACTGGGGAGCCCTCATTGCTTTGTGACTGGAGGCTGATGAGACAGTATGAGCAAAATTGTAGCAGATTCCTGGCGGGTGGGATGGCATGAGAGGATACACAACCCCCCTCTTTTTTTCTCTCTGATACTGTATCTCTGTTTTGCTTAAAAACTGACTTTGGTTGTTTTGGATCATTTACTTACATTTGTTGTTCAGTCGTTCAGTCGTGTCCAACTCTTCGTGACCCCATGGACCAGAGCACGCCAGGCACCCCTATCCTCCACTGCCTCCCACAGTTTGGCCAAACTCATGCTAGTCGCTTCGAGAACACTGTCCAACCATCTCATCCTCTGTCGTCCCCTTCTCCTTGTGCCCTCCATCTTTCCCAACATCAGGGTCTTTTCCAGGGAGTCTTCTCTTCTCATGAGGTGGCCAAAGTACTGGAGCCTCAACTTCAGGACCTGCCCTTCCAGTGAGCACTCAGGGCTGATTTCTTTAAGGATGGATAAGTTTGATCTTTTTGCAGTTCATGGGACTCTCAAGAGTCTCCTCCAGCACCATAATTCAAAAGCATAAATTTTTCGGCGATCAGTCTTTTTTTATGGTCCAGCTCTCACTTCCATACATTACTGCTGGGAAAACCATGGCTACCTACCTGTAAATTACAAGTCAGGTTTGCAAGGACAATGTTTTCAGTTATAGATGGAGTTCTATTGGAGTTGAATAAGTTTTGCTATCCTTCCAGGTTTGGCCTCGACAGGAGCTGTGTTAGGAGCAAACTGCCCTGCCAAGTATTATTGGGACAAGTTTGGGGTTTGGGGCAAGTACTCTTTGGTGAAAGAACAGCATCAGAGATTTAAAGTCATGAAATATGCAGCAGAGTAAAACCTACTCCCTAATCCATTGGAAGCGGGGTACACATGCTCTGAGATGTAGATGAACACAACTTCGATCCCCCCAAATTGTTTTTGCTGCATAATGGCAAATCGGGAGAAGCAATTTCCTCTCTTGTGGGCTTGCTGTGAAGCTGTCAGAGATATGAATGGTAAAGCTCAGCCATTATATAAAAATTATCTCTGTTAATCTCTGAAGCCGCAGTAGCAAATTCTGCAGTAAACTCTGAATGTGGCATGGCTCTGGTGCTCGGAAACTGGTGCTGTTCATCTTCAGTCACTAAGGCATGGGTAGGCAAACTAAGGCCTGGGGGCTGGATCCGGCCCAATTGCCTTCTAAATCCGGCCTGTGGACAGTCCGGGAATCAGTGTTTTAAAATAAGTAGAATGTGTCCTTTTATTTAAAATGCATCTCTGGGTTATTTGTGGGGCATAGGAATTTGTTCATTCCCCCCTTTCAGAATATAGTCCGCCCCCCCTCCAAAGTCTGAGGGACAGTGGATCAGCCCCCTGCTGAAAAAGTTTGCTGACCCCTGCTCTAAGGTGAGATAGACTCCAGAATTTCCTGGCTGGTGACAATGCCTTGTAATTTTCCTGCAAGGGAAGTATATTCTAAAAATCCATATTAAGCTTCTCCCGTTGCTTTAATTGACCCTTTTGTTCATCACAAACAGGAACTGTTTAACCATGCCCTGTGTTGCTGAGATGTCTAAAGCCTATGAAAGTGATGTTGTTTCTTCTGAGCTTCGCTTAAAAACAAATGAAAGCCCATTTCAGATTGTTTGCTTGTTTTAATGTGCTGTCTTCTGCATTGATAAATCAACAATTCAACATGATCCCAGTTAATGATCATATGTATGTTTCTGTGTGGAGCTAGAGCAACAGAGTCTGTTGATCATATTCTATGGGATTGTAAATTATGTTCTAAGAAACTCCCAGGAAGCACTCGTCTGTAGATTTGGAATTGTTTTACTCAACGGATGTTTCTTCCCATATAACTGAAAGGACTGAGAAAAACAAAACAAAACTGACTTCAATGAAGATTAGGAGGAATTTTTAATAATAATGTGTTTATTTGTTTTTAATTGTTTTAACTAGTTCTACAAGTTTAATTGTGTGTTTTATTGTATTGGCCTGTGACCATAATGAATCATTCAATCAGAAGTGAAAGAATGGACAAGAGGAGAGAGGGAGGGAAATAGAAAATGGAACCATAAAGCAAAATGGTTAGAATTCCTTCCAGCGAATGTCAGGACTATTGACCGGTCTTTGCATCAACACCTGTCAGAGACAGTGGGGTGGGGGCGAGACATGACCAAGAGGCTGTCCAGAGAATGAGTTGTGGTGACCCTCCTTTTGGCTCCTATGCCAGAGGGGTCAGGCCTCTGCAAAGCTACCAGCATGACAGACTCTTCCACGAATGCTGTTTGTGCAGCAACAAGGGCCCTGAAATCTCAGTGTGGGCTCTTAGAACAATGGGTAGGCAAACTAAGGCCCAGGGGCCGGATCCGGCCCAATCGCCTTCTAATTCCGGCCTGTGGACGGTCCGAGAATCAGTGTGTTTTTACATGAGTAGAATGTGTCCTTTTATTTAAAATGCATCTCTGGGTTGTGGGGCATAGGAATTCGTTATTTTTTTTTCCTTCCCCAAAATATAGTCTGGCCCCCCCACAATGTCCCCTGCTGAAAAAATTGCTGACCCCTGTCTTAGAAGAACTTCATTTTCAGGGAGTTTTTTCCCTGTCTGTAACACACTTTGCCATAGAAACTTTCCTTCCTGTTTCCTTCATCTCATTCCCTCCTCTATTTCCTCTCTAAATTCCAGACTATGAGAGAAACCCAACTGTCTCCTGTTTAATCAAGTGATGTAACCAGAGGAATTCATGGAGATAAACATGGAAGGTTATTTTTTTTCCCAGATTGGTGCCCCATTCTAAAGTATTGTTTCCCCTCTTTTTCTCTTGGCTGCCTGTTCCCAGACTTTTTAAAAATCCATTTGACTCTTTTGTCTGACTACTGTATTCCCCTTTAGAGCTTCTGAGAGCCACGGCACAAGAAACACGCTGGTATATTTGCAATGTACAGATTTATAGAACTTTGTAATTCCACAAAGCTATGAGTTGCCATTGTTATGAGGTATAGGTTAATTTAACTGGAAACTTTTTTGGGGGTGGGGTGGGAGTTCTCTGCTTTTGTTTTTGCAGATGTTTTCTCTGATCAGGACCCTCAAAATGGCTTCAGATTTCCTTTGCTTTAGGAGAATTTGGCAGCAATGCTACCTCTCTCCCTGTCTCTGTAGTATTTTTAGTTGCCAGGTCAGTGGCAGACCTACATTTTGGGGGCCCTGAAGCTTGAACAATTATGGAACCCCCTTTGGTGCTGACCTATAAAGCCCTAAATGGCCTCGGCCCAGGATACCTGAAGAAGCATCTCCACCCCCATTGTTCAGCCCAGACACTGAGGTCCAGCTCCGAGGGCCTTCTGGCGGTTCCCTCCCTGCGACAAATGAGATTACAGTCAACCAGGCAGAGGGCCTTCTCGGTGGTGGTGCCCGCCCTATGGAATGCCCTTCCATCAGATGTCAAAGAAATAAACAACTATCTGACTTTTAGAAGACATCTGAAGTCAGCCCTGTTTAGGAAAGTTTTTAATGTTTGATGATGAGCAATAAGGGTCTGGTGACTTCTGTTTCACTGTATCTGAAGAAGTGTGCATGCACACGAAAGCTCATACCAAGAACAAACTTAGTTGGTCTCTAAGGTGCTACTGGAAGGAAAAATTTGTTTCAACTACGGCAGACCAACACGGCTACCTACCTGTATAAATATGCTTCATACTTATAAAATTATATGGTAGAAATGTAGTATAGCATGAAGCTTGTCCATTTGTTTGCATTATACATATAATATGTGCATTGTATGTATTATACTTACACATATCATATGTGACTTTAATTTGTTTAAGACCATTTTTAATATGAAATTTTAAACTGTTGCAACCAGTCCATGCAGAATGTAGGCACCCTGTATATAGAAAGGAGCAAACCAGTGGTATTTTAGGGAGCAGGGTAGCAGGCGGGGTCCCCCATTACTTACACCACAGGAGCCTACACAACACAAAACACCGTTTCTGTATGTAGGTTTTATTTTATTTGTTTTTTATCTTATATTTTGGAAATATACATCCAGTTTTCCCCCGCTTTAATTTTTTTTTGGGGGGGGGGCAAGAGAGTGGGGGCCTAAGCTATAGCTTGTTTAGCTTATACGTAAATCTGGCACTGTCTGAGGCAAAGGACAAGATGGCGCCCTTCCCCAAAGAATATGCAGAGAGACCACTTGTCACTGCAGCATCTGCTACCTGAGGCAACTGCTTCACTCTGCCTCTTCATAGGGCTGTCCCTGGTTGTGACACGAGGGAGCAGCAGTTCACTGCCAGAAAGCTTATTCAAGTTAGAGCCACCGAATTCCCTGTACATTCTTTTAATGTATTGCCCATAGGTGAGGTGCTCCAATGCATCTCCTCATATTTTGCCCTTTATAGGGGAAACAGGCAACTATTCCCCACCACCACCACCCCAAACCAGATTTAGGCCTGTTGCTCCATCACTCTTCCATTCCTATAAAAAGGCATGACACACTGGCTGTTTCATTAACACAATCCTGTACTGCGCTAAAAAAGAAAAGGTTAGATTTCATCCATGGAGCCAGAATAACTTCCTTGCAGATATAAAAAGCATGAAGCGATTGGCGTGTGTGAAATCTGTTTCTTTTTAAAAAGCCCCCTGCTTGGGAGTTTCAGGATCTACTGAAGGACGGGAACAAAGGGTGGGGAAGCCCCCCCTCCCTCTGAAGAATTTAGTTTGTTCTTTTGAAAGTATTTTTTTGCATCCCTTAACATTCCTGAGATATGTTACCCAAATCTGAGACTGGAGAAAATGAGAAATGGAAGGAAACCGATTTTGGCACCTTTCCCACCTAAATCAAAACATCACCCTTCTAACTTGTCAATAAATACTACATATGGTGAACAGAATACCGCATAGACCCCTGTATTAATTGGTTTGGAACAACATTTTTTTTAAAAAAATGGACAGGTGAATGGTGATAGTTACATTCAGGTGTGAACATATTTGAACACTGGTAGTGGTCTGGGAACTGGTTTTGGTTGCATGTTGGGGATATGCTAGAGCTTTTCTAGTTCCCCAGCCAACTATTGGTGGTCGTGGAGATGTTAATATATATGGAGAATGAAAAGGTTGAGCTATTTCCTTTCCCTGGGGACACAAAAGCTGGGCTGAGTGAGCTCCATGGCATTCCATTTAATGTTTAGCCTTCAGACTCCAGGAGTCTGTCTGCAGCAGGCAAAAATACACCTCCAAAGTCTCAGCTGGTCCTTGCTCTGGAATTTCAGGGCTGCTACTCTGTCAGAGGAGCATTTATAGCTTCTCCAAAAGCCACCACATCTATGCAAGAGATCAATGTGTGTGAATTGCAACCTGAGCATAGTGCAGGGAACAAGAGATTGATATAGGTTTCCTGGAAGGGCCCTACTGTGGGATGTGATCCATGGGTAGAAGTCAAGTACAACATTCCTTGTAATTACAGGTGGGTAGCCGTGTTGGTCTGCCATAGTCAAAACAAAATAAAATTAAAAAATTCCTTCCAGTAGCACCTTAGAGACCAACTAAGCTGGTTCTTGGTATGAGCTTTCGTGTGCACGCACACTTCTTCAGATACACTGAAACGGAAGTCACCAGACCCTTAAATATAGTGAGGGAGTGGGGAGGGGTATTACCATGGAGAAACCTGGTCTGAACAAAGACACTGGATTCATATCTCATTATACATGACAAAGCTATCTTTAGCCATCTCACCCCTTGCCTTTCCCTGTAAGACCCTGTAATAATTGCAGTCGTTAACAGTCGTCTACATGTTTTCCACACCTATCAGCTGATCACCCATTCCCACCACCCTTCTGAGTAATACCCCTCCCCACTCCCTCACTATATTTAAGGGTCTGGTGACTTCCGTTTAGGTGTATCTGAAGAAGTGTGCATGCACACGAAAGCTCATACCAAGAACTAAGTTGGTCTCTAAGGTGCTACTGGAAGGAATTTTTTTAATTTTATTTTGTTTATTCCTTGTAATGCTAGAGTGGACATGCAAAGTGATGTTTGGTCCAGCCAGTTGAAACTTCCTGTTCCTCCTGGAAGCACTTGGAATGCCCCCCCCCCAATATGGGGTAAAGCCACATGTTGCTATTTGTAACTTTAAGTCTTTAAGCCTGCCTTCAAGATTGATACGCTGTACTGCGTGAACGTGAGCCAACTTACTTTTTGTTGACTATGAATAGGATTGTGGCGTCTTTATTCTTTTAAGAGAGATTCATTTCCTTGGCAAATTGGTGGGATCTATTGAGGACTGCATGCTGACAGTGGGTGGGGGTGAAAACTGAAAGTGGGAAGAGTTTGCAACATTGCAGAACTGCATAGCTATCTCTCCTCCTTTCTCTGTGCCACCTCAATGTTTGTTCCATCTCTCTCTCTCTCAATCCAGGGGTATCTTACCCATAGAGGCTAGTGGCGCGGGACGCTAGGGCGCCAAGTTCTGGAGGGTGCCAGAGAAGAGGCGGAGGCTGAACATGGTGCCTCCCAGCATCAGCTCACCACCCTCGCCCACCTCCGCCATGCCGCGCCTAAGCAGTGCCGCACCCACCCAGAGCATCCCTCTGCCATGGCCACCATGGCATGAAGTGGCCAGCTGAGCCGGGAGGCGCCACGTCCAGCCTCCGCCTCTTCCCCACTGGAGGAGCCACCCTCCAGCTGCTGCCCACCTCCTCCAGCCCCGCCAGCAGTGCTGTCCTCCCTGAAAAAAAACTCTGGGAAATGGGGGGGGGAGGCACCGTTGGGAGCTTTGCACCACGGCGCCGGATATGCTTAAGGTCTCTCTCTCTCTCTCTCTCTCTCTCTCTCTCTCTCTCTCCCTTCCTCTATCTGTTTTGTCCCCTTCCCCACTATTTTAATCAAGATAATTCTCATTATTTTACTCCCAAGAGCATCAGAACAAGCTTGTCACTGCCCCATTTTACAAAGCCTTCTCAGTTTATACTGTCATTCTGGTTTCCATCAGACTTTTCCTGTATCCAGTAGCAGAGGAAATATTCTGTCTGCTGTGATGGGTAGATCTTCTCAGTGGCTTTGCTATGAAAATGAGCATGACACTGAAGCCAACCTTGTGATGTTTTTATTCGAGCCAGGATTAGGGTTTTCCAGAATATTAAACACCAGGAATTGTTCTCATGGATTATGGTGCTGCAACTCTGTTTCGGTGAGTTAGGCAGCTTGCAACTAGAAAAAGAGTTTCAGATCTCATGATGCTGTTCAGACACCTTGTGGAGAATGGCTGAACGACAACCAGTTAGAGTTGCTATTTACTAACATCCATTTAGAATTCCGCTATATCATGACTAAGGATTGGGAACAAAATTGATTCCATTCGCATTTAGAGGTGAACTTATCTAATTTCCACTTTCTGAAACAAAACCATCTTTCTGAATTAACACTTCTTTGAATTTTGCAGTTCTCAAGTAATGCGTACAAAATGAATATACTAGGGGAAATGTGCATAAAATGAATATATTAGGGGAGACAGTCGCCTTGATCATTTTGGTTTTCATTTTCTGAACCTTTTCAGACTCTACAATATCTTTTTAGATGTGAGGTGATCAGAGAATCTTTGTCTCCTCTGTCACCTGTTTTTCTTTGCTACATCCTGGGCCTTCTTTCTCTCCAGACTCTCAGACCTTAGATCGTGGCTACACAGTGCACTCATTACAAGCTCTCTGGGCTCTGGTGTCTGGTTTATACATGGAGTAAAATGAGGTAACCGCTTCTAGAAGTACTAGAATGGGTTGCTCAAGTTCAGATGGGGAAATTGCATTAAAACAACAACAGAAAACAGATGCAGACAGGAGAGAGTTTGGATTTGATATCGAGCTTTATCACTACCTGAAGGAGTCTCAAAGTGGCTAACATTCTCCTTTCCCTTCCTCCCCCCACAACAAACACTTGTGAGGTGAGTGAGGCTGAGAGACTTCAGAGAAGTGTGACTAGCCCAAGGTTACCCAGCAGCTGCACATGGAGGAGCAGAGACGTGAACCCGGTTCACCAGATTACGAGTCTACTGCTCTTAACCACTACACCACACTGGCATGTGGAGAAGCAGTCAGCCATGTGCTCCACTTGTAGCTGGACTACGTACAATCTAATTACATGCCCTCCAACATCCTGGGAACAAAATTTGGGATGCTTCTTTTTACAGTCGTACCTTGGTTTTCGAACAGCCTAGTTCTCGAACCTTTTGGCTTCCGAACGATTGAAACCCAGAAGTGACTATTCCGCTTTTTGAACGTTCTTTTGGAAGTCAAAAATCCGACGGGGTTCTGCAGCTTCTGATTGGCTGCAGGAGTTTCCTGCAGCTAATCAGAAGCTGTGCTTTGGTTTTTGAATGCTTTGGAAGTCGAACAGACTTCTGGAATAAGAATAAGATCAACCATTCGACTATTGATTCAAAACCTCAAAATATATTTTATACAATTGACATTTTATTTGTATTCTTTGTATATTATATTGTTGTTTCATTGCTATGGCCAATGGCTGACACAAATAAAGATTCATTCATTCATTCATTCATTCATTCAGGAACAGATTCCGTTCAACTTCCAAGGTATGACTGTATATCCTGAGCTCTCACACTTGCATGGGAGTGCAAGACCAAAAACACTCCTTTTTTTTTTTTTTTGTCTTGCAATTCCGGCGCGACCCAGTTGACTCATGCCAGAATGATCATCTTTACAAGCTCTCTATCAAAAAACGGGACATTCTGGGATCCAGCCAGAAGCTTTTTAGCTTCTGTAATTCCAGGATGTCCTGCTTAAAAATGGGGCAGTTGAGCGGTATGTATTTTTCCACCATGTTCTGCTACACGTAGACACAGCATGAGCCTTCAAGCCTGACTTCCATATGATGAAAGGCCAATATGTCTCCGAATACCAGTTGCTGAGAATCACAAGCTGGCCTTAGCTCGTGCTTGCATCTGGTTGGCCACTGGAAGAACAGGATACTGAATTATATAGGTCTTTGGCTTAAGTCCTTGTTCTGTTCTTAATCAGCTCTTATTCTTCCTCTTCCACTTCCCTACATCACCTCCTATTTACAGCAATACCTCTCAGAAGAAACTGTTTTTATTTATATTTTTTATTTTGTAGGAGGCGCAAAGATTTACTCAGGAAGGGCACAACTTAGGTTAAACATATACAGCAGCAGCCAGGGACACTGCTGCGTGTATAATCTCACAATATTCGTTCAGTTCTGTTCAGAGGGAATTATTGTAAATAAACTTCCCAGGGAGGCACAAGTCTAACATGGAGGGGCCCAGCCCCGGGGATAATTTCCGGTCTGTTGCCCTGAGTGTACTGTCAAAGATGGACTCGCGTCAACCTAAATAATGTGCTAATCTTCCCCCTTCTGATAACTGGGCTTGTGCTTTAACAAAGACATTATAAGCTGCTATTTTGCACACTGGTGAACTCTGCACTGTTGCTTTTGTCTGTGTACAGTTTGCAGCGTCTCGAGGAAAACCAGGAGAGGAAGCAGCTTCCCAATGAAAAGATGTACAGTTGGAAAACCATTTCTTACTTTCTCCTCTAATATTCTCCCTTTCTCCTCCTGCCCTTGCGGGTTGGTGATTCCTTCACATAATAATTACATTTTGCTCTAATTTTTCCTGTGTCTTTTTCTTTCCCCACTCCTAGACACGGATATGTAGAGTAACTACCATTGTGGAAGGAAAACAGGGAATACTATATTGGAGTAGAAGAAGGGAGTCATGTCCCCTGCAGGAAGATACTCGATACCTTCCACCTTGATACTGCTTTTGCTCCTTTGGGGTGGAGAGAACGTTCAGGCACAGAGAGCAGGTAAGCAGGGGAACTTTTTGTAATTGAATTATAGATGAAGGAATGATTTCTTTTTTCTCTCTTTTTCACATATTGTGGCAGATAAACCTATAGAGCAGAATGACAGCAGATCAAAAGTCTGAAATTGATAGTACATGACTTTTTTAAAAATAGCATTTCATATATACAGTGGTACCTCAGGTTACAGATGCTTCAGGTTACAGACGCTTCAGGTTACAGACTCCGCTAACCCAGAAATGACACTTCAGGTTAAGAACTTTGCTTCAGGATAAGAACAGAAATTGTGCTCTGGCGGTGCAGCGGCAGCTGGAGGCCCCATTACCTAAAGTGGTGCTTCAGGTTAAGAACAGTTTCAGGTTAAGAACGGACCTCCAGAATGAATTAAGTCCATAACCAGAGGTACCACTGTACAGTCTCAGTAATCCAGACAACAACCCTATAAGGTAGATCAACATTATTCATTACCTCTGTATTCTGGTGACTGGGGCAGAGTCCTAGTGGCTTATCCAAGATCACTTGGCTAGTTCTTGGCCAAAGTAACTGGTGAACCAAGGACTTCTCAATTGGTAGGTCAGGTTGCAATCCCACATACATTTACTTGGAAGTGAGTTCTGTTGAACCCAATGGGAATTGCCTTTAAAGAAAAATGCATAGCCACTACCCCGTTGTAGATCTTGTAGGCAGCTTGTAGGACTCTGCTAAACTTCTGGAAGAAAGGGGGGGTGAGCTGTTTTGAAAGGGATATGTGTCTTTCATTAGATCAGTTGTCAAATGATCTGATAAACACTTGTGATCTTAGTTATAGATGCAACTGCCGAAGATTGAGACAAACTGGCAGTAGGAATAAAATGCATGACAAAAAAATGATTTGTGGTTAGGAATGCATATGTGTCTGTTGAAGAGGTCCCTTGTGTCTGGTATGGAATCCCTGCATGTTGCAACAGATTCTGGGGCCTATTCCATATTGCACTGTCAGTTCACACAGAACACTGTCCTGACCTCCTAAATCTTCCTGTTGCCCTCATGACTACTGAGATCGTATCCTAGAACATGCTTCTCTGGGGCTATGCATTGTGAAAGTGCATTTTTTGATTGATTGATTGATTGATTGATTTACTTAATCATTTATAGACCACAATACTGTATTTTTCAAGTGATGTACGGCTATGGTAGGAATACAGCTTGAGAGAAGTTAACCATAAAACTAGGAAAACTTGCTTAAAATACCCAGTTGAAATAATAAAAAGAAATAAAAAGAAAGTATTCACCAAGGATCAACAGGGAGGAGGTCTGTCTGATCACAGCTGGGAGGAAGTTCCACAGAATTGGACCCGTAGTGATGGGATCCTGGTGGATATAAGCTATGCAGATGACCTCGGTGATTGGGTAGGGATTTACAAAATCAGATGAGCCTTAAGGTATCAAGTTGCTAAGAGCCTTGAAAATTAATTCACAAAACTCTAACCTGGCCTAGTAGTATATCAGCAGCCAGTGTAAGTTTAATTATGTCCAATGAGTCCTTCAAGGACATTATGTACTGAGCCTCACTGAAGAATCTCTGATAAACTTCTGAAGAAGCTCTTTGGAACATAGTTTGAAAGTCATTGGTCTAAAACTGCATGAAAGCACTGACTTGGTCAAAGTTAAAAGCTTTATTAAGGGATAATCATGTATGCTTTGAAATATGAGGTCAAGATGCCCTTATGCTCTCTCAAAATGGTGTCCTTGGTTTGATCCTTGACTTGCTCTTCACTGGCAAGTAGCAACACTTCCTTAGCAATTGAATTCTTCAGTTGTCAAAAAACTCAATCTCCAGTCCAATGAATCATCCCCTTGTCAACACTTAGGTTCTGTTGTTTGTATATATATAACAAATCTTGTAAAACTTCTCACCACTGTAAAAGAAAGCATTTCTCCAGGCTGACAATAAATAAAATATAATGGTGCTTTTAAATGAGAACATGGAATGCCAACTGTTTGCTATTACTGTCTGTGAAGGCAGGTTTGAAGGCAGGCAACTCTTGATCTGCCAAAAAGTTCTTAAGCATGTTGAGTTAAAGGGGAATGGAAGGAGGGGGAACAGAGAGCAGTCTGTTAAGATTTCAAAAGAAAATAGTTGCCTCATAGACATGCAGACAGAGTAGGCGAAAGCACATCAGCCACAACAGAGAGAGAAAAGAGAGAAAGTTTGCATAACAAAGCAAAAGCTGTATTCAGATCTCCTTTGGGCCTTACTAAACTCTAAGGACAGACTCGGTAATGGTTCTCCAAGGTGGAACATGTTCTGTGGAAGGCTGACCAGACATTCCCCCAAGCAGAAATTGCTACGATGAGCAGAAATGTCCCCAGATGTTGTGATGTTGGTGGCTGTCTTCCTCTACCATGTCTCAGCAGATACTCATTTTTCCCTTGCAGGTTGCAAGAATGTCCACTATGACCTCGTCTTTATCTTGGACACCTCCTCCAGTGTGGGGAAAGAAGACTTTGAGAAGGTCCGCCAGTGGGTGGCTAATCTGGTAGACACGTTTGAGATCGGACCAGACAAAACCCGGGTTGGTGTTGTCCGCTACAGCGACAGACCAACTACTGAATTTGAGCTTGGGAAATATCGGACTCGGGAGGAGATCAAAGAAGCCGCAAGGAATATAAAATACTACGGGGGCAATACAAACACTGGTGATGCCCTACGGTACATCAACACATACAGCTTTTCCACGGAGGCTGGTGGGAGACCAAGCGACCGCACCATCAAAAAAGTGGCTATTCTTCTGACAGATGGCCGGAGTCAGGATTATGTATTGGATCCGGCCACTGCAGCTCATAAAGCGGGCATAAGGATCTTTGCTGTAGGGGTTGGTGAGGCCCTCAAAGAAGAGCTGGATGAAATTGCTTCAGAGCCCAAGTCCGCCCATGTGTTTCATGTCTCAGATTACAATGCTATTGACAAGATACGTGGGAAACTGAGGAGAAGACTTTGTGAAAGTAAGTAAGAAAGCCATTTCCTTGGCACAAAGGTATGCACAGCAAATCTTCTATGGGTTTGGAGAGCTATGGCTTCATTAGATGTGGTAAAATGAAGGTACTCTGAAGTCCCATCACATGTCAGGTTAAATTAAGAATGAATAATTTTATGTAGAATGTTTTAACATGTAGTCTTTCTCTCTTAGCATTCTACTTGAATTTAAGTCAATGGATGTGGCCTTGGACCCATGCTCTCATGTGGACCTGATGGAATGATAATTAGCAATGTACATAGTATGTGACTGTTTCAAATATGACAATGCCATCACACATGAGCTTTTCTTCACTCAATGGTTATGTGACTTGTAAGATTGAGAGAGAGACGATGTGTTCACTTAAAGGCACCTAGGGGAGTTAGGGGATAGCAGCCTGATATCTAGAGATCTCTGTTGGGTGAAAGGTCTACTTACAGTTTAGTAGTTGAACATCTGCACTGCATGCAGAAGGTCTCAGACTCAATCTGTGGTATCTCCAGGTAGGACAGGGAAAACCTTTTGCTAGAAGCTCTGGAAAGCTTCTGCCAGTCCGTATTGGTAATACTGAGCTAAATGGACCAATGATCTGACTTGATAAAAAGCAGACTGCACATCATGAAAAGGCCATTATGGAGACAGCTTCCAACATATGATAGAAAGAAGCTTTGCACATTAATTTTTTTTTAATCGAAAGGATACACACACACACACACACACACACACACACACACCATTAAATCGACAACAGGAAGCTCCCAAATGCTTTGGATTTTGCATCTGAGGGCTTGTCCCCAGAGCAGTCTTTGGCCTTCCACATATTGTTAGACTCTAATTCCCATTGGCCACAGCCAGCATGGCCAATGGTCAGGGGTGATGGGAGTTGCAGTCCAGCAATGTCTGGAGGGCTAAATATTTCAATCCCTGATGTACAGCTGTCTTCTATTGAGTTAGAACGTTGGCCCATCAAGTTGAGTATTGTCTACCCTAATTGGCAGTGGCTTTCCAGAGTTTGATATCTCCAGTCCTTCCTTCAGATTTCAGGAATTGAGCCTAGGACAATCTGCATGCCAACCACATGCTCTACGACTGAACTACTGCCCTTCTCTGTGTGTGAGGTGTCCCTGCCTTAGACCTTTCTGTGTGCTCTCTTAGAAGTGTCAGAAATATGCTCCTTGGGGGTCTTCATACAGACTAATCAGGCAAGGTCTTGTCGTAGGATTCAGCAGACTTGCGGTCTTGGGCAGTTGTCAGTTCTCAGAGAGCAGTGAGGCTAGAAGATGTTTAAGGCAGACATAGGAAACAAATGTGGCTGAGGTTCAATTTACACATTGGGCAGAATTTTACCATTCTTTCTTCTGCATTCCTGTATTCTGAGCTGCCTGGGCAGGCTGAGAGGAAGTGTGACAGAGAGAAGTTGTTAATAGCCCTTCCCCTTTTAGTCCTTCCCAGCAAAATCCCCCTCACTAAGCTGATGGGGAGAAGATACAGGGAATCCATCTCAACAATGCAGAAATCTGGGTAAGCCTTTGGAATGCCATGCAGCAATGCATTCTAAAATAGCTGGATATTGAAACCTCGTTTTGATTTACATGTGCTTAACACAGAGACGTCGTCATTAAAGTAGCTCAGATTGTGCTGGCTGGCTAAGAATATTCCTTTCTCCTCTTGGTGGTGCAGCACACTGCTTGTTTTGGAACCAGCCGGTTATTTATGCTAGCTGAAATTGCAGCGTTAGTGTCCCAAACTCCCCTGGCATGATGAAGTTACACTCAAAAGGCTGGATTTCCTGCTTTCAGCCTACAGTATGATCACCTCCAGGTTTTAATGTTGAAATGTCCTCTGGTGCAGAGTTGGGTTGATGCGTCCAATTGATGGCCAGTTCATCATGGTTCCATGGGCATCGCAAGTTACTTTTGTTTGGTGGAAATTCATTTCGTCACTCCTAGTCTGTGCTTGGGAATTCATGCCATGGAAGGAAAGGCTGAGATCTGACTTCTTGAGAATCCTGCCCTGTATGTCAAGAGAAGACCATTTCCTTCCAAACTGATAAGTGCACGGTCACTTGCAAACAAGTTGTTTATTGAGCATTCATCCTGAACTGTTTGCTGGGAGGTGATATGTCATTGCATCAAGCAAGTATTATCCCACACTTTCCAGGGCATGTTTCTTTCCCTTTCCTTATTGCAAAGTCTGGTTTTTCAGAGCCAGTGTGGTGTAGTGGTTAAGAGCGGTAGACTCGTAATCTGGGGAACCGGGTTCATGTCTCCGCTCCTCCACATGCAGCTGCTGGGTGACCTTGGGCTAGTCACATTTCTCTGAAGTCTCTCAGCCCCACTCACCTCACAGAGTGTTTGTTGTGGGGGAGGAAGGGAAAGGAGAATGTTAGCCGCTTTGAGACTCCTTCAGGTAGTGAAAAGCAGGATATCAAATCCAAACTCTTCTTCTGTGTGAGAATATGTTTCTGTGTAAGAGCTGCAAGTAAACTTTAATTGTGAAACCTCAATTTACCTTCCAGTAGCACCTTAGAGACCAACTAAGTTTGTTCTTGGTATGAGCTTTTGTGTGCATGCACACTTCTTCAGGTACACTGGAACAGAAGTCACCAGACCCTTATACATAATGAGAGAGTGGCGAGGAGTATGACTCAGAAGGGTGGTGGGAATGGGTGATTGGCTGATGGGTGTGGAAAACCTGTTGACGACTGTTAATGACTGCAATTGGTCTTACAGGAAAAGGCAAGTGGTGAGATGGCTAAAGATAGCTTTGTCATGTATAATGAGATAAAAATCCAATGTCTTTGTTCAGACCAGGTCTCTCCATGGTTTTAAGTTTGGTAATTAGTTGCAATTCAGCTACTTCTATTTCCAGTCTATTTTTGAATGGCTACCTACCTGTAACTCAATTTACCTTATGTGACTGAATCCCATTGAAAACAATGGCAGTTTACATGCACACTGTGAACTATAGCAAAAACTGTAGTTCACTGAGAGGCTTGAGAGTTGTTAACAACTACAATTCCCAGCACCCTGAACCAACTACAGTTCCAATGGTGCTTTGAGGGAACCCATGAGTCTTAAAGTAGTAGAAGGGTGCTTTAGATGGTATAATGCAGATATGAACAAGGAACGACAGTTTATGGGTTAGTGAAACCTTCTGCTTCATTCATTCATGACATGCTTCCAGAGAATGATGTCTCTCTTGGGCTGTATAGCTTCCTTCTCTTTCCAGTCCCAGTTTCAGAGTTCTTGCAATGTCACAAATTGTGACACCCCCTCAACCCAGCTCTGCATACTTTCCATCCCCCTCAGTGTCACTCATGAAGCCATAAAATCCCACACAAAACCAGAAATGGTCCAAAATCTTTGTTTGTCTCGTGGGTCCCAAAATGGCTTTTCCTTGACCGTATCTCATTTCAACCCTCCTGGAACTTTGCAGTTTTATGAATGCTTTCTCATTTTAGCTGAATTCCTGAGGGCTCGACAGGAATCTGGAGAGTGAATTGAGGCTCTACAGTTTCACTCTCCCAGATGTGTTCATGCACCACAGGCGATGTGGCAGAGCGAATCATGTTCTTTAGTTTGTCCTGTTCAGCTGGAATGGGACTCAGTTCGGCTGACCATGTGGCCCAATTCTCATGTTCATTTCTGGTTGTCAAGCCAATGCAGTCTCTGTGATTGTTGGGAAAAGATTGACATGTTGTTCACTGCTTTCAATAGTTTGTTGGCCAAAAGACAATATATAAATAAACCAAAGCAGAATATTCAATGCCAGGATCATAGTAGCAGTGGTAGCTAGAAGCAAGCTTGGTGGTGCTCCTACCAGTGGGCCAACAAAATGGCAACAATTTATTCTGAGCATGGGGTTGTTCCTAGAATTGTTCCTCTGATATTAACTTTAGAAAGGAACTGAAATCACTGATTCTCCCGGTTTTGCCTTTACGTGGCATTCTTAAAGTGTGTGCTTACTTGAAAGTACCAAACCAACAGCTGATCCCAGGATACACCAGTCTCTTGTGAGTCTTGTTTGCTCATTGCCAGAGGGCTACTTTGCCTTCCTTTTTTATAGCTCCAATGAGAGGAGGATTTATTTTTGTGTGTGCAAAATGGGATTTGTCCTTCCACAAAATGCAAACATAACCGAGGAACTGGGATCACTTAGGTCACCAACCCTGCTATTCATGATGGGTGGGTCAGTGAGCTACTGAGTCAAGAATTTGTCCCCATCTCAGCATATCTTACTACTCATCTTTTTTTGTTAGGGAAGGGAAACAGAGGACAGCATTTGTTCTTCCCATCTCATGGGACTGGTTCCATCATCTAAGTATGTAGCTTCCAATGAAATTTTGTAAAAGCTGAACTCCAAAATGTAGCTTCCTATTAATGAGCAGAACCGGTCAACTAGTATTTGGGGTGTCCTGGACCTGTAGGCTTTTTTTTGAGGGGGGGAACCTAATGCCACCTTGTATACTGCCATCAGCTCCTTAGGGAGATAAAAACCAAATGAAACAATTATTTTCTGGTTGTAAAGCTTTTCGGGTTTTTTCTATAGGATCATGCAAATGCAGCTCCAAAAAGCATGTACTAGGGTAAAGGGTCCACATGAAGGAACAAAGCAATGTCAATAACATGCAAAAGTGCATTGTATTAGGTGAAATCGTTGTGCACAAATGTGTATATTACGATTCACCCTAAAAATCTGATGATAATTTTCAGAAGGATTAAATAAATATTATTTATTGAATTTTTATACAGCCCTGTACCCCTAGGTCTCAGGGCGGTTCACAGGATAAAAAGAAAATGAATTTTCCAAACTGATGTAGAAAACCAAACTTAAGATTTGGGGATGAAATCTGAGAGAAATCTAAATTGACAGATTTGTCTATCCCTAGTCACAAAGTGGAACTTGGTTGGCCTCTATCTGTCTCGGGAGACAATGGAGGACTGTGCCTCTGGAGGTGAAAAAATGACATTAGCTGGCAAAAAGATCAAACTTATCCATCCTTAAAGAAATCAGCCCTGAGTGCTCACTAGAAGGGCAGATCCTGAAGTTGAGGCTCCAGTACTTTGGCCACCTCATGAGAAGAGAAGACTCCCTGGAAAAGAACTTGATGTTGAGAAAGATGGAGGGCACAAGGAGAAGGGGACGACAGAGGATGAGATGGTTGGACAGTGTTCTTGAAGTGACTGGCATGAGTTTGGCCAAACTGCGGGAAGCAGTGGAGGATAGGGGTGCCTGGCGTGGCCTGGTCCATGGGGTTACGAAGAGTCAGACACAACTAAATGACTAAACAACAACAGCTCCCCTTTGGACTGCAGCTTTGTAATGGAAGTTTCTAAATCTACCTTCTCTTTTAACCAAACATCTAATGGATGTCACTTCCCCCGAAATTTTGATTTGCACAGCTGACTTCCCTTCCCACCTTCCAGACCCTTGTTTGGGGGGGGAGGACTACTGCTCAAGTCTAGACATGTAATTCTGTCTCTTTGATTACTTAAGCAGCTGTAGTGAATCAGTGCCTCCCAGGAACAGAGGTTACAGTGGAGTTGGTGGGAGAGTGGGAACATTAAACCTCCAATGCTGATTAGAAGGCAAGGCATGGGGCCATGGAGATGACTGGCAACAAGCTGAAAACATTGCTTGCACATAAGGCTGCAGAGGGGCAATAAGGTTTGAGAATCTGCCTAGTTGTGTTTCGTAGCAATATGTGCAGGTGAAAGCACTGAGACAGAGCAAAGGTTTTGCATATCACTCCTGGCTTCTCCAATGGCCAAATTCTAAGATGCTCCACTAATGCAAATCCCCTGGTTTATTATTATTATTATTATTATTCTTATTATTATTATTATTAATCCTTCTTTTGCAAATCTCCTTAGGATTTTTTGAAGTGTAGTTAGGTATGTTAATGAAAGGAATGACAACAGCAGGAACAATCATGAGCAAACAAAACCGAGAGGTTGTATGGTAATCATCTTTACCGGTAAATATCTAAAGGACTGTCACATGGGAAATCTGTAAACTTGTTTTCTGCTGCTCCAGAGGTCCTACACACGAGTAGGAGTCCGGCAGAGACACATGCCTGACTGGCATGTTCTCTCCCTCCCGGTTGTTCGTTTGGGAGATTCGAAAGCTTTCTCCAGCCCGAACACCACAGCGACTGATACCAAGAAGCATCAGCACACTTCAGGATCAGCAGAGTATAGGCAGTCAGCATTCAGACTCAGTAGCACAGCAATCTGGCTAAACTACGTTTATTTACATATACACACTTGGAGCATCGTAACTCAGCTCCTTCCTCTTCAGCATCAGACAGCAAAGAGAGAGAACAAAGGACAAAAATCCTACACCATGGAAACACAGTAATAAAAACACCCTGTCTCCATCACTTCCCACAATGTGGAATGAAAACATACACCGTCATGTGATAAAAACAATCCCATGACTTCAACACGGGAAAAGAATCCTAACAGGTAGGACCCAAACCAATGGATTCAAATTGCAAGAAAGGAGATTCTGACTAAGCTTTAGGAAGGAGTTTCTGACAGCAAGGGCTGTTCAGCTGTGGAACGGACTTCCCTGGACTCTTAGGACCCCAGGGAAGCTGGCTATGGGAGAAGAAGAAGAATATCTTCTGCAGAAGGTCCCCAGTTTAATCCTTGGGATCTCCAGATAGGAGTGGGAGAGACCTCTGCCTGAAACCCTAGAGAACCACTGCCAGTCACTGTATACAGTACTGATTGGACAAATGGTTTGACACAGTATGAGGCAGCTTCCTGTTTTCCTAGTGAGCAAAATCCTAGAGTTGGAGAGAGCCTCGTGGAACAGCTAGTCAAGCCCTCTGATGTAATCAGAGTTAGAGGTTCCCAAAAGAGATGGTTGTCCCCCTGGGGTCTAGAATAGGGAGAACCTACTCTAGGTGAGCATACCCGCCAACATTTCTCCAATGAAAACAGGGATGTCCCATTCCATAATGATATTTTTACTAGTTATACCCCCACACATATTACCTGGTTGCTACAGCCAGTCTGGGCAGCTTCCAACATACATAAAAACATGATAAACTATTAAACAATTAAAAAAAAACACCTTCCCTATATAGGATTGCCTTCAGACTGCTCAAGGGTTGGATAACTCCATACCCTCCAACATTTCCCCTATGAAAATAGGGACATCCTAAGAAAAAGTGGGACATTCCAGGATCAAATCAGAAACCAGAATAGCTTCTCTAAATCAGAGGCGTCCCTGGAAAATAAGGATACTTGGAGGGTCTGGGTGAGTAGCTTAGACATCTGATGGGAACTGTTCTGAGACTAGAAGGAAACTAGGTGTGCTGGGATCGTGGGAATGGACAAAAATGCTTCCTCCCCACCTAATAACCAGCATGTCGGTACCTATTCTTCTTCTTGTTGTTGTTTACATGACAGAAATACCTCAATGACTGCCTCTCTTCTTTTGAACCAACCTGGACCTTGTGATCATCTCCTGAGGACCTTCTTTGTGTGCCTCCTCTAGAGACCCAGAGGGTGGAAACACGAGGACAGGCCTTATCTGTGGTGGCTCCCCTCTCTGGGAATGCTCTCCCCAGGGAGGCTTGCCTGGCGCCTTCATTGCATATATTTCGGTGTCAGGCAAAAACGTTACTCTTCAATCTGGCCTTGGACTGATTAAACCTTCTAGGACCTTTGAAATGTGATTGTGGGAGGGGGGGTTGTTATTGGTTTGTATTTGTATTTGTATTTGTTTATTATGTATTTTTTGTTCTCGTTTTCTGTTTTTATGTTGGGAACTGACCTATGATTTTCAGGTGAAGGGTGATATGCAAGTTTAATTAATAATAGTAATGATAATTAATGGGGTATCTCCTTCCCGTAAAATGTTACAAAACTGATAAGTAGCAGGGTACCCTATTCCAGGTCACTAGGGCAGACTGACAGACTCAACAACCTGGGATACAAATGTGAACAGGTTTTTTGACATGGTTGGTTGTAGGGAATCAGAGATACAGTGGCACCTTGGTTCTCGAACTAAATTCATTCCGGGAGTCCGTTCGACTTCTGAAATGGTTCAAAAACCAAGCACGGCTTCCGATTGGCTGCAGGAGCTTCCTGCACTCAATCGGAAGCCGTGTCGGATGTTCGGCTTCTGAAAAGCATTCGCAAACCAGAATGCTCACTTCTGGGGTTGCAG
Source organism: Lacerta agilis (assembly GCF_009819535.1). Taxonomy (NCBI): domain Eukaryota; kingdom Metazoa; phylum Chordata; class Lepidosauria; order Squamata; family Lacertidae; genus Lacerta; species Lacerta agilis. The sequence continues at coordinate 79,404,041 of NC_046318.1, read as the reverse complement.
CATTTGGGAGCCGATTTGTTTGGGTGCCAAGCCGTTTGGGAACCAAGGTACCATTGTAATGAATATGGTATTCTGTGCCACATGGGTGGGTTTTCAAAAGGATGTCTCATATAGTGAGGCTGGATGGGTTGGTGAGAAATCAAGCCAATAATTCTCATATAATTGAACAGCTGATGTGATGATGGGAGGCACCCAGTTCATCAAATGGGTGCCATTACCCTCACACTCAAGAAAATATTTTTAACATACAAATAGCATGGTTGAAAAGACACTACTTGCCCCTAAGCGGGGATCTTATACAAATATGAAATCTGAGAAATTGCATTAGTGAGCTGCAGTGACATCTGCTGGATGTTTTTTTTAAAAAAAAATTCAGGATTCTTTCTGAGCGAATTCCAGTAAACAACCATGTAATGCTGCACGACAAATCAGAAGGAGCTTTCAATAAATCATTTTGATTACTTTTAATCGGGGAAGTGTATGTGCAGCCCAACTGACTGTAAAAGTTGCTCTTCTATACCAGAACAGCTGTGCAATACAGGGCTTTGAGGTGCTCAGCCTTTGAAGACGGCAGCAGGGTTTGACTGAATTAAAAAAAAATGAGTTGAAAACAATTACGCCACAGATTTGCATGGCTTTCAGCACCCTTTGAACAAGGCATACATTTGGATGTGAAGGACCCAAGAAGATCAGGCCACCTATTTGAAACTAGAACCAGTGAATCAACTACCCTTTGAAAGAAAAAAACAAAATAAAATAAAAAAATTCTTTCCAGTAGCACCTTAGAGACCAACTAAGTTTGTTCTTGGTATGAGCGTTCGTGTGTGCATGCACACTTCTTCAGATACACTGAAACGGAAGTCACCAGACCCTTATATATAGTGAGAGAGTGAGGAGGGGTATTACTCTGAAGGGTGGTGGGAATGGGTGATGGGCTCATGGGTGTGGAAAACCTGTTGATGACTGTTAACGACTGCAATTAGTAATACCCCTCCTCACTCTCTCACTATATATAAGGGTCTGGTGACTTCTATTTCAGTGTATCTGAAGAAGTGTGCATGCACACGAAAGCTCATACCAAGAACAAACTTAGTCGGTCTCTAAGGTGCTACTGCAAATAATTTTTTTATTTTGTTTTGTTTTGACTATGGCAGACCAACACAGCTACCCACCTGTAACTGAACCTTTGAAAGAAGTCATTGTTCCTATCTACTCTCACCACCCTAAAAGCCGAATGGCCAATTTTAGAAAGTGGACTAAAAAATAACAATTTCTACCCAGCTCCAGTGTCTGGCAAACAGTTCACCTCTTACCGTTTGCCAGAACAAAGATCGATGGGTTTAAATTACCCCAGGGGTCTGCCTGTCCCTTCACAGACTCACCAGGCTTTCATGGCTGGCCCTATGTCCCATCCCTTCCACCCTGGACTGGATGCAAAGCCAATCCTAACCCCCAGCCCATCAGCACAGAGCACAGATCAGGCTAAGGAATAGTGCAGTCCCCATCTATCCTGCAGATGATCAGCTGACCACCATTCTCTGCACGATTTTCCAGGCTTGTTTACAGAAGTGTTCTTATATGGTGGCTGGTTTGGGCCATGATCCAGCCAAGATTCTGCCTTGCCCCTTAAATTTGTTATTTGCCCTTCCTTTTGCTGTAGTCAGCCACTGTGCCAGCCAGGTCAGGGCTAAATATCCACATTTTCTTAAGTGCTTTCCAAGGGTACTGTATTTATTCCCTTCAAAATATTTACTCAGATCCTTCTGGTAGCATTTGCTTTTTTATGTGGGTAAGGATAAAACTCCCTTCCTTAAAAAGCTTCTGTCTATTTAGCCTTAACAGAGAGAGAAGAACAATTGACCTTTCATGGGATTTTTGAGCAGAGACCAAGGAAGAGGAGGAGGAAGAGGAGGAGGAGAATCTCTACCTAGACAAATGTTGGCATCTGGCAAATGTGACAGAGTTCAGCTTGTTGCCTGTCTGTGATTTACAACCTGAGGCCATAATCGTCCCACGCAGGCGGGAGGCCATTAGGTTTAATCCTGGCATCCTTGTCCAGAGAGAGGCACAATAAAGAAGGTGATGTCTTTTATTGGACAGTTCTCACTATGCCCACTTTGTCTTTTCCATCCTTCGGGGCCAAACGGGTGGCTTCAAAGCAGCACTCTTGCTAAATTGTTCTTAACTTTGACAAAGTACGGTGAAGCGTGGCAAGTGTCTGAAACTCTTGTGGCCTTTATATGTGGTATCCAGGATTATTTCTTTAAATGTGGTGTTGGGATAGTAGAAAATTATGCTCCTGCTATCCTGCACTAGCCTGTTGCAGATCTCAGAGCCTAAATTCTGAACCTTAGAATCCAGATCCTGAGAACCAGGGAATTAGCAGCAGTGTGAAAAGGTATCAACACACATCACTTTTCCCGATCGCTGCATTTCCAGGGCAGGAAAAGTTTGTCCTGCAGATATAGATGTGAGAAGGAACAAAGCTTGGAACATCCTCTTGACATGCATGAAGTTTCAGGTGTGACCAGGGATGCTTGAGCTCCAGTGTTTTGTTTTGTTTTCCCTTTCAGATTTTGATATGAACTAACCAGAACTGCAGGGGCGCGGGTGGTGCTGTGGTCTAAACCACAGAGCCTAGGGCTTGCCAATCAGGTCAGCGGTTCAAAACCCTGCAATGGGGTGAGCTCCCGTTGCTCAGTCCCAGCTCCTGCCCACCTAGCAGTCCGAAAACATGTCAAAGTGCAAGTAGATAAATAGGTACCACTCCAGCAGGAAGGTAAACGGCATTTCCGTGCGCTGCTCTGGTCCGCCAGAACCGGCTTAGTCATGCTGGCCACATGACCCGGAAGCTGTCTGCGTACAAACACCGGCTCCCTTGGCCTATAGAGTGAGATGAGCACCACAACCCCAGAGTCGTCCGCGACTGGACCTAACGGTCAGGGGTACCTTTACCTTTTTAACCAGAACTGCACCTCTCAAATGAATGTACAGATTGGGATATTCATCGTCTTAGGATTTTGCACTGTTCTCAGCTTAACAAAGGGTCCAAAATGTATATTTGGGGGAGGGGAATATATTTCCAAATGCATTTTTGGAGAGACTTTTTCTATTTGATCCTGACCAACAGTCAGTCACTGGTTGCGCTTCTTCTTTTTTGGCGATCACTCGTCACCGAATAAGATTGTCTTCCATGAACACAGTTTTAACAATGAGTCCATAAGTGACAGTGGAGGCCAATTCTGGATCCACACATCCTTCCACAGTGGGGACATAGGTTTCCAGGTAGGAGTTGATCACAGTGAGAGTTTGCCAAAAGTGCCTTCATCTTAGCATGCTTCTCCTTTTTGTCCTGAGTTCAAATGTCTTCAAACCCATGACACCTTTGGTAAAGGCTGTTCTCCAATTAGAGAACTCACAGGCCAGGGTTTCCTAGTTGTCAGTGTTTACACTACTTTTTTAAAAAAAGATTTGCCTTGAGAGAGTTTTTTTGTTGACCACCAGTATTACACTTTCCATTTTTAAATTTAGAATAGAGTAGTTGCTTTGGAAGATGATCATCAGGCATCCGCAAAACATGGCCAGTCCAACGAAGTTGATGTTGAAGAATCATTGCTTCGACACTAGTGATCTTTGCTTCTTCCAGTACACTGACATTAGTTCGCCTGTCTTCCCAAGTGATGTGTAAAAAAAATCGGAGTCAATGTTGATGGAATCTTTCAAAAGACTGTGTGCTGGCCCCAAGGGTTTGTCCATGAAGCGAGGTCCAAGTCCAGTCCTGGGTCTAGGGGTCCAAAGGAGGTCAGTCCGGCGGGGAGCGAGGCAGGGAGCAGGTCAAGGTCCAAGGCAGGTGCAGGCACAAGGTTGCAGGTTGAGCACACGCTTGCAACTAAGTTGCTCACGCAACTTGGGCTGGGTCTGGCTGGCTTTTATCTGGCCCTATGCTTAGGGCGGCCCCGATCCTCCGGAGACTCGCCTCTCCTCCGGGCCTGGAGGCGAGCACTCCTCCTGAAAGCACTTAGCTCTCTTCGCCTCTCTGTCCTGAGCCTCTGCAGCTCAGGAGAGGCTGGTGGGTTACTGGACCCAGGGGCTGCCTCAGCTTCCTCTGAAGAGGCTGGGAGTGGAGCACCTGCAGGCAATGGGTCCTCCCTCCCATCAGGAGCCAGAGCAGACTCTGCTGATACCTGCACCTGGGGATCCAGCACAGGTGGGGATCCTTCAGGCTCAAGCCCTGGCCCCGGCTCAGCTGGTTCTGGAGGCGGGGAATCCTGTGCAGGCTGGGATCCCTCAGGTTCAGCATCAGAGTCTGACTCCCAGGCCATCACAGACTGCTGGCAGGGTTGCTGGCATCCATCTGTCTCAAGAGACAATGGAGTGCGCCTCTGGTGGTGAAGTCAAACTGCTGCATTAGCAACACTGAAGTGACCTTGTATCGGAAACAATCCGGAAGATATTGTTACGAGGAGATAGTGGCATGTCTTTGAGTTATCCCCATATCCGAGCCGCGCCCCAAACTTAGCTTCTGTTTGACCACAGGTGTTGCTAATTAAGATCAAGCTCTCTATAAAAGGCAGGCATGTGGGATGGAAAAGAGAGCCTCATCACAGACCCAAGACTAGGGTGCTGTGAGTCTACATGCTTATGTGTCCTTGCTATCCACTTGAGGGGCTCCTGGGAGCAGATTGATGACGTTTTGGGTATGTATGTTTTTGTTTGGTATTTGTTTAATAGAGCTGCTTTGGTTCCCCTTCCACCTCCTTCTTTTGTCCTGGTATCCTTAGAAAGAACCGCTGCATTTGGCAGAACAGACCTCCCCAGGGCGCAAGCCTGGGTAGTGTCAATGGAAGTCCTGGGCTTCCAGACGACAAGACCTTCCTCTCAGTCTTGCTGATGTGGTCCAACAAAAAGCAGATCAATATGCTTGGCACCAACTGGGCTGCAGGAGTTGCCGGAAGGAGGCATGCAAAGCACCATCCAACCGTCATAAGGACTCCATTCTGGATTTGTGCAGGGTTTACTCATTAGCCTTTTCTTCTCCCAGAGATATCCTGCAAGGCAGCAGAGGTTTAGGGTATGAGTTTTTATTGTCCTGGAGAGACTACCTTTCCAGATTGATGAGCAGTATCTGCCCCTCACTTCCCTCTACAGAACTTGCAGAAACTGCCTTCTTGACCACTGGACGTATTATTGATCTGCTCAATCCAGTGGTGACTGTTGTCACTTGTGGGGGAAACACTTCTGCCTGTATCACAAGAGTTTCTGTCTGTTAAGAAATCCTCCTAGAATGGACCCTGTGCAATATTATAAAGTGATGACTACATTGGTGTGGATCCATCTGGGATTAAGTGCCTTCAATCCTCACCCTCTGATTTTGCTCCTACAACATTTCCCCCACTCCCATAGAAAGAAAATAAAGGCTGGGTTTCGGAAGAAAAAGGCTCCTGAAATAGATGAAATTTCCCCAAAGCCTCAAACTGCCCCACCAATAAATAAATAAATACTTCTTCTAGCCCACCTCTGGTAAAAAAAAACAACCCAGTTTCAAAGTTAATTCACAGAGGGCATTGGGAAGCTCAACAATCTCTACCTAGGATGCAATTGTGCAAGGAACCCCAGCTATGCTGGTGGAATTTTTTCGATGTATGTTTTTTTGGGACCACAAAGGAGGCAGCAGCAACCGCATCACTTGGGATACTCGTTGAATTTGCTTCTGCCAGACTCTACTCCTTGATTTTGAGGAGCTGTTTTCCCCCAGATACATTTTCTGGAGTGGAATTCAAAATGTCAGGATTAGTTACACTTCAGGATGCAGAGTTCTGGAATTTTGCAAGTGAGATGAAGGAGCTTGGGGAGTTTCTTGACACAGCCCAGATAACAGCTTTGTCCCTTGAATCTGTTGAGCATGTGAGTTGGCCTGGCATAGGTCTTGGACTTTCAGAGGAGTCAGTTAGTGGTGACAGGCTTTCCTCGGCTGGTTGCAAAGAGCACTGGACTTCTGAGTAGGCCTCCTACCTTCCAGTGTTAATGTGCCAGGCATGCTGGCTCCAGAATCCTCCTCTGAGGGCCTTCCCTTGAACGTACACTTCCCCCCTCTGTGGACGCATCATCGTCAACTTCTCCTCACACCATTGACCTGTCAAGATTCTTGCTGGGCGAACAACGCAGGGTGTTCAATCCGGCCGTGACCCCCAGGAACTGGCAGCTGCAGACGTCTGACCTGCTCATACATCCCTCCGGGGTTGGCGTGCTACTGGGCTTCAGAAAGGCGATTTGTCTTTGTTTCATTTAGGGATCTGACAGAGCTTCAGCAACTGCAAGGTTTCGTTGCCAAGCCAGACGAGGTCAAGCTGTGCAGAAGCAGAGGCAGCCTTGGGACTCTATTCTAGGGACAGCTGTGTTCAGGGCCCATACTGGACAGAAACAGATCTGCTGTGCATGGTGCTGATTTACTGCAGTGTACTGCTTGATGTGTGGTTGAATAATATTATGTCGTTGTTGTTGTGTGTTTTTATTTAAATGTCATACTTGGGGGGGGGGGTTTCTTCTCTGAGAATTCAGCTAAATTCAGGATATCAGAAAGTAAAGCCAGAGTTTTGTTTAGTTCATTGCAGGGGCCAGATTTGAATGTGAAGCTTCTTTTTTATAGTTATCAGTCTTGTCCATTAAGAAACTCTTTGAATTGTAGTTCTGTGTGGGGAGTAGGGGTCTCCTCACAGCTCTCAGAAACCTTTACAAACTAGAGTTCCGAAGATTCTGTGCGACCAATCATGACTGGTTAATGTGGCATGATACTATACCCTCCAACATTTCTCCAATGAAAATAGGGATGCCCTATTCTATTCTATACTACTTTGTTGTTGTTGTTGTTGTTGTTGTTCAGTCGTTCAGTCGTGTCCGACTCTTCGTGACCCTATGGACCAGAGCACGCCAGGCACGCCTATCCTTCACTGCCTCTCGCAGTTTGGCCAAACTCATGTTAGTAGCTTCGAGAACACTGTCCAACCATCTCATCCTCTGTCGTCCCCTTCTCCTTGTGCCCTCCATCTTTCCCAACATCAGGGTCTTTTCCAGGGAGTCTTCTCTTCTCATGAGGTGGCCAAAGTCTTGGAGCCTCAACTTCAGGATCTGTCCTTTCAGTGAGCACTCATGGCTGATTTCTTTAAGAATGGATAGGTTTGATCTTCTTGCAGTCCATGGGACTCTCAAGAATCTCCTCCAGCACCATAATTCAAAAGCACCAATTCTTTGGCGATCAGCCTTCTTTATGGTCCAGCTCTCACTTCCATACATTACTAGTGGGAAAACATTACTATACTACTACTACTACTACTACTACTACTACTACTACTACTAACAATAATATTTATATCCCTCCCATCTGACTGGGTTGCCCAGCCACTGTGGGTGGCTTCCAACATATATAAAAACACAAACATTAAAAAAAACTACCCTATGCAGGGCTGCCTTAAGATGCCTTCTAAAGGTCGTACAGTTACTGATCTCCTTGACTTGGGTTGCATAACTCCGTACCCTCCAACATTTCTCTGATGAAAATAGGGATGTCCTAAGGAAAAGTGGGACATTCCGGGATCATAGCAGAAACTGGGACGGCTTCTGTAAATCTGAAACTGTCCCTGGAAAATAGGGACACTTTGAAGTATCTGTGATATTGCATTAAATGTATAGTGCAGTCAGAAGCAGGGTCACACCACACAACCAAATGAGAATGAAAGAAATGCTAACGGAAGCCTGCCAAACTCAGAGAGGGGTGTTCCTTTATTATTTGACAATATAATACTCTTCCCCGTGATCCACAGCTGTATAGCTATTGAACAATTTGTTTAGTGTGGAGGAAAGGCGGAGCAATGGGACTGAACTGGAATATGATATTCCTAATTTCCTTGGCCAGTAGTTCCACCCAAAGGACAACTATGTGTGTATGAAAAGTGTCAGGACGCCTGGAAACCTGCTTGGCAAGACATCTTCCTGGTCCCACTTGTTTGGCTATTTCCCAATAACGGAGCTGTCAGCTGTGCTGCTAAATTTTGCCATCGTCAGGGGAAATGTGGGGAGCCTGGGCCAGGAAAGCGAATATAATTTCCATAAGATTACCAATATTGCTCTCTAAATTGCAGCCTTATTCATCGTGGGCAAAAGGGTGCGTATTTATATGGCTGTAGCTGTGGTGTAATGGATGGAGCATGAAACAAGGACTAGTGGGATGGACATACAAATCTACCCTCTGCCCTGATGCTCACTAGATGATCTTAGACCAGTCATTCCTTCTTACTTCCCTTACTTTGCATGGTGGTTGTGAGGATACAATGAGAAGAGGTTACCCACATACACCATGGGTGGGGAGGTGGAACCATACCCCCGTACCATCATAGGCCAACTTTGGCAGGTGGGTGGGGCTACCCATGTGTCAGTCACCTGACACCAGTTAATTGGCAGTGCCTGAAGACCCAGCATGAGCTGTGCCTTTACCTGCCCTACATCTGATGTCATATATAATGTTAGTTGTTCTGCTGGTGGGAGTGGCTTGCCTGAAATGGCCTGATGGGCCAAATGGGCCTGATTAGACCCTTGGGTTGAAGGTTCCCCACTACTGATGTACACCACCTTATTCTTTCATTGCAGGGGGTTGGACTAGATGATCCGTGGGTACCTTTAAGCTCCAAAATTCTATGATTCTATGAGACGAATGGGCAGAGGAAGGAAGGAAGGAAGGAAGGAAGGAAGGAAGGAAGGAAGGAAGGAATACTTTGGGCTTCCATAGTGGATGTATAATGGTCCTTTTGAAATATTTAATAGAAGTAGACAGTAGAGGCATGTAGACTCAAACAACCTCCTGTTTCCCCCCCCCCCCCTCCAAGATGGCAAAAGTTTTGTTCTTTCTTTTGTTCTGCAGAACAGATTTCTGCAAGGCACTTTGGTTGCTAAGGAAAATCAAAGTTAATGTACAATTTTATGCTGTTCATAAATGACAATGTTTCCTTGTTGAGAATAAGCAGTCTTGTTTGAAAAACCTTTGTGGCTCTAATTTCCAGCCTAACAAAGTTAACACAGCAGCCCTTCATTTCTTATTGACAGAAGCATTAAAGCAATCTTACTTTTGAAAAGTGGGTTTCTGAATCTGGAGTTAGGAACTAAACAGGAAGGAGACAGTTCTTGAGTGGGTGGGCAACGCCTCCCCCATTAGAAGTATGTTTTAAGTCTATAGTTGCTACCAAATTTTAGACATTCTTCCTTAAGCAAAACATCTGAGGAATTTTGAGCGAAGCCAAGAGTTCCAATAACAGCCGAACTCCAAAGCAGCTTAACTCGTTAGGGATGTGTCAGGAGAATTACAGAACTGCTATTAGCATCATCCTTGCATTGAGTCCTACCCCCTCTGATTTGTAATATAAGTTATCCTATGTCCTCACATCATTATACCATGCCAAGTCTCCACCCTTGCTAGTTACAGCCAATTAATGTGCCACACACACACACACACACATATAGTGTGGTGACATCAAGACACAGGATGAACTTAATTACTTTTTGCAGAAGGAGAGAACTCAACCCAAGTTTGCTTATTTTTAGGGTGGATCAGTGTGTTGTCTGTAAGTTCTATTGTAAGACTTCTCCCATAGACATCTGGTTGTCCCTTGTGAGAACACAATGCTAGTCCAGATGGACCTCTGGCCTGATCCAGCACTGCTGTCCTTGGGTTCTATTAATGTAAGGTTTCTCATGTGAGTTCTTTAACAGCTATCCTGTCTATCTATGTTAGCTAGATTTCCACAACAAATTGATCACTGTAGACTGAATTTGACCATGTTTACGTGGGCATTTTTTTCAGCCTTTCATTTGTTTCACTTCTCCTGATCAGATAAGCTCCTTATCAATAGTTGGATTCTACAGATATCCAGTAACATCTGTTGGGGAAAGTGCAAGGTTCCATCCCCTACCAAGGTTTGGGGCTGCACATTCCTTCTAGTAAGGAATTTGCTAACATTAGAATAGATTTTAAAAATATCACTGGCTAGAAGTGAGGGAAATGTCTGCATTCTGGAAATAAGGTCATCCTGAGTGGGGGTGATACTGCAATTCACCAATGGAGAATTTGTGGCCCTCAAGTTGTTGCTGCAATCCAGTTCCCATCAGCCTCAGCTAGAGAAGAGCTGTTCACATTCTAATGCATAGGAACTGAAAAACAGTTATCTTGTTAAAATTGCACTTTTGTCGAGCGGTTCTTCAACCAAATGGTGTGTACAAAAATGAGCATATATGAGGAACTTATTGGTGAAGATAACATGCAGAAATACATTATGTTGGAGGAAGTGCTGGTTTTTCGTGAGCTCTTTAAAAAAAATCACACATGAAAAGGAACTGAACTAAAGACTAGACAATGGACAAACTCCATGAAACTGAAATTGATAGATTTCCCCACCCCTATCCCAAACCAGTGCAGCCAATGGTCAAGATAATGGGAATGGTACTCCAGAAACTTCAGGGGAACTACAGATTCTCCTCCCGTGCTATAGTTTCCAGCTAAAATTAAAATTATAGCTTTGATTGTTTGCTTTTTGAGATGATGCATTCTGAATTCCTGTGAAGAGTGTGTGTTTGCAGCATGGGGGGGGGGAGGCGGGCAAACACCCATTAGCAATGTATCCATTACCCCAAGCTTCTTATGTTTCTCTTGTAATCTCCTTTGGTTTATTCTGGTAAAACCTGACAGCTACACATGTCTGACATTCATTGTAGTCCAGTTCCCGAAGGAGGTTTTTTTTTTTTTTTGACAGATGAAGGCTTACTTACTGTTGAAAGGAAACAAAAAACAAAGCAAATCTGAAAAGAAAGTCTTAGTTAATGCAGGAGAAGGGCACTGGGTTTCGTTTGTCTGTTTTAGTAAAGATTATGTGTTTAGAGATAAAAGCATTTCATACTGCAAAAGGAGGAGGAAAAATATTCAGACTTTTACAGATGAGAATAGGGACCTTTGTGTACTGCTAATACCCTAGTTTTTCACATAACTGATTCCTCTATGGCAGGGGTGGCCAACTCCCAAGAGACTGTGATCTACTCACAGAGTGAAAAACTGGCAGTGATCTACCCTCTTTTTGGGGGTTCAGGTCAAAATTCTTGAGTTTCTTCAGGGAGGAGGTAAAATGTTGAGCTTTTTTTTAGGGGAGCCACAGTTGTTCAGCTTCTTTGGGGGGAGCCAATGATCTACCAGTGATCTACCGCAGACGTCCAGTGATCTACTGGTAGATCATGATCTACCTGTTGGACATGCCTGCTCTATGGGATCATCCATTTCACACTGTGGAATAACATTCTCCATCTTCTTTATTTATCAGCTGAACAGTAATATTTTAGGGTAGCCAATTGTAGTGCCCCCTAATCATCGTTTCTGAACATTGACCATTATGACTGACACTGACGGCTGAGGCTGATGTGGTGGGAGTTGGCATTCTTTCACAATTTTTATGGCTTTAGAATAGGATTATACAAATTTATAGAGAATAAGGCTTTCAAGGGCTACATAGTAAAATTATTATTATTTAATAGGATGTCCCTATTTTCTTTGGAGGAATATTGGAGGGTATGCATCAGAGTTTAGGGAAAAAATGGCCTCTATATTATGGGAGGGGGGCAGGTTTTTGTGTGGAAAAACAATTATGTGGTTTGGAAGATACGAAGAGAGAGATGATGATGTGTTCATAGAATCATAGAATTACAGAACTGCAAACCCCAAGGCTCATCTAGCAGGAAACTCAGCTAAAGCATCCATGACAGATGGATCCATGTTGATTAAGGGCAACTGAATGGTGCAAGGCCTTTCTTTATGGGGGCTCTGATGTGGTGGGGGTAGTAGTGGATTTGCTTATTTGTAGGAATGCTTGCTGTTTCTTGGGGCAGCACTCCCTACACTTGATCTTCTTATGATATCCTCACAATATTTATCTTATTGACAAACATATAATTAGACCATAAGCAGAAGAGAATTTGTCCATGGAGTTTTCTTGGCAGGGATACTGGAGTGGCTTGCCAGTTCCTTCTCCAGGTGGATCACATTTAGTCTAAACTCTCCGCTATGACCTGTCCATCTTGGGTGGCCCTGCATGGCATAGCTCATAGCTTCCCTGAGTTGATGCTTTTGAATTATGGTGCTGGAGGCGACTCTTGAGAGTCCCATGGACTGCAAAAAGATCAAACTTATCCATCCTTAAAGAAATCAGCCCTGGGTGCTCACTGGAAGGACAACTTTTGCCAACTCATGAGAAGAGAGGATTCCCTAGAAAAGACCCTGATGTTGGGAAAGATGAAGGGCACAAGGAGAAGGGGATGACAGAGGATGAGATGGTTGGAGAGTGTTCTCGAAGCGACTAGCATGAGTTTGGCCAAACTGCGGGAGGCAGTGGAAGACAGGAGTGCCTGGCGTGCTCTGGTCCATGGGGTCACGAAGAGTCGGACATGACTGAACGACTGAACAACAACAAGAAGAGAATTTTGGGGAGCGAAGAAAGGTCATATTAATTTGACTCAAGCCTGCAAAACCCATTTGGTTTCAGCTGCCAAGTTTGACTGGAGGGACCAGAAAAGGCCTTTAGACGCTCATAATTAGTGGAGCATTCTACTGATCTGGTCTTCTGCTGAAGCACTGCAACATTCTGGGCCTTTTTTGTTTTGCTGCTCAATTTTTGCCTGCGTTCTGCGCCGAAGGCAGAAGCCAAATGACAATAGCAGATGTTGGCCTGCCTCGCCTTTAATTTTGCCTCTGGAAATAGCACTTAGACCGGAGCTCCAGCTGGCACTGATTGATGTGCTGCCCGATTGGCACTCGTTCTGTACAGGCACAAGTGGCTGAGCTGTGAAACTTACAGGCTTAGATTTTATAGGAAGGCACTCAGTCACTGTAATTGTTTGTCTGTTCCCTATAATTTACAGCAGACGAAGCGGTGATAAAACACTAGCTGGTTTTAGGTGAGCATGAGTGGTTTCATACCATCTTCCTCCTTCTTTTGATTTCCGTTAACACGACCTTAGCTATTCAGCTAAAAGTTACTGAAAGTTGTTTTTCTTTTCTTCCTGCTTTTGCGGCTGCAAGGGATGTTTTTCTGCAGTAAATAATCAGGTGTATAATTTACATTCTTGGTGCCACACAAGACATGCAACAATGTTCGTAAAAAAAACAGGAACATTGCTGCCCGAGGACAGCACACTTAAGATCTTAGGAACAAGAGGTTTTATCAATATTAGTACAGAGTCACCACTTAAATTGAGCAAACCAGGTTCATAGTTCCTTCTGACTGTGGGTGCTGCATTTTTACCCCATATGTTTTAATAATACATATACAAAATGGCATGAAAGTTGAAGGTTGTATCCAACACAGTCAGCAAAAGGATTCACACTTGGGCAATGGACCATTCTCCACTTAAAAGGTAAAGGTAAAAGACCCCTGACAGTTAAGTCCATTTCCGAACGACTCGGGTTGTGGTACTCATCTTGCTTTACTGACTGAGGCAGCGTTTGTCCACAGACAGTTTTGGCCAGCATGACTAAGCTGCTTCTGGCGAAACCAGAGCATCATACGGAAACACTGCTTATCTTCCCGCCAGAGTGGTACCTATTTATCTACTTGTACTGATGTGCTTTCAAACTGCTAGTTTGGCAGGAGCTGGGACCGAGCAACGGGAGCTCATCCCATCATGGGGATTCGAACAGCTGACCTTCCAATTGGCAAGCCCTAGGCTCAGTGGTTTAGACCACAGCGCCACCCGTGTCCCATTCTCCACTTATTCTCCTCCAAATCTGTTCTACAGGTTCCCTCAACCCTCCAGAGCGAATTTGGGGAGGGTGTGAGGGGGAATGGGAAATCCTGTTGAACAAATTGAAATCCTTGTGCTGACAGGGTAGGACAAGGTAGTTGAATACTACCCTAAATATACAATAAGAATAGTAAAATGTACCGAAGAACCCAATCATGGTGACAACAACCTGTATAGATTTAAAATATCAATGCACAGCTGTTTTCAGGGTATTGGACTGTGAGCTTCCAGGGGGCTGTAGTATGGGGAGGAAAGTGGAGGAATCAGACAATGGCAGTGCAGCTTCCCTCTTGAGCATTTTGTCAAGGAGCCAAAGGTAATCCACTGGGATGTGCTTAAAATTCTAAGATGCCATTTCTCACAATATTGGCCTATTGGGCCGGGGAAATCACAATATACATTGGAGCAATACTTCTATCAGGCCAACCATAATATCACAAAATAGCAAGCAAGCTTTCAAGTCCTGAGAAATCTTCATTAGGCTGAATGCTACCCCTGTAGTGTGTTTTTAGCACGTAGCCTAATGAAGAATTCTGGGAAATTCAAAGCTTACATACTATTTTGTAGCATCTTGCTTGACCAGGTATGGCCCTAATGCATATTTTATACAGTCGTACCTTGGTTCTGGAACGCCTTGTGACCTAGATGTTTTGGCTCTTGAATGTCACAAACCCAGAGGGGAGTGTTCCAGTTTGCAAACGTTTTTTGGAAGCCGGACGCCCTACGCAGCTTCTGCGGCTTCCGGTTGAGTGCAGGAAGCTCCTGCAGCCAATTGAAAGCCGCGCCTTGGTTTTCAAACGTTTTCAGAAGTCGGACCGACTTCTGGAACAGATTCCATTCAAGAACCAACGTATGACCGTACTTATACTAATGTCATAACTTTCCAACATTTCTCCAGTGAAAATAGGGATGTCCCATTCCACAAGGATAATTTTACTATTTTTACTCCACACATCTTACTGGGTTGCCCCAGCCACCCTGGTCAGCTTCCAACATATATAAAAATATAATAAAAATATGAAAAAAACAACTTCCCTATACAGGATTGCCTTCAAACAGTTTGGGGGGCGGAAAACTCCATACCCTCCAATATTTTTCCAATGAAAATAGGGACATCCTAAGGAAAAGTTAGACATTCCAGGATCAAATCAGAAACCAGGATGGCTTCTCTAAATCAGGGACGTCCCTGGAAAATAGGGACACTTGGAAGATCTGTAATGTCAAAGAGGGCCCCAGGGCCGGATTTAGGTTTGATGATGTCCTAAGCTACTGAAGGTAATGGGGCCCTTTATATGTGATATTTTAGGGAGCAGGCTAGCAGGCGGGGCCCATTACTTACATCATAGAAGCCTACACAACACAAAACAATGTTGCTGTGTGTATGTATGTTTTGTTTTATTTGTTTTTTATCTTATATTTTGGAAATGTACATCCAGTTTTTCCCCCTTTAATTTTTTTTGGGGGGCCCCAAGCTATAGCTTGTTTAGCTTATACGTAAATCTGGCACTTGCAGGAGCCCCTTGTTTTGTGTGTTTGTGTGTGTGTGTGTGTGTGTGTGTGAGAGAGAGAGAGAGAGAGCGCTTTGGTTTGGAGAAGAACCAAAGCATTATGTAGAAGAGAATACATTGTCTAAAATCTGGCCTGTAAATCATTTAGGGAAACACAATGCTAGCTTTAAATGGCTGAGTTTCCTGAAGCTGCATAAAGCATTTTTATTAGAATACCGTAAGTCACCAGTGAGAAACAAAGAGGAAACTGTCACTTTGCGTTGTCACATTCTCCATAGAAATGGATTGTATGAAGTCAACAAGTTCAGACACCTGCTAAGAGACATGCAGTGACCTGTCAGAGCACAGAGTTGAAATGGCTAGTTCATTGGAAAAGGTATAAATGGATGTAGCTGCCTAATCCTGAGTGAGACCAATGAGCTGCCTAGATCAATACTGGGTACTCTGACTGGTAGTTGCTCTTCAGGGTTCCAGGGAGAAGTAGTTCCTAATACATGATGTCTGAGATTTTTCTTTAAACTGAGATGCTGAAGAATGTGGAGCCTGTAGTCTACCACTGATCTATGGCCTCTCCCCCCAAGTAGCACCCCTCGCACCCCAGATGGATGACCGAAGCTGGAATCTGGAAGGAAACAATGGACTCATTATTCCTGCCCCTGATCTATGGGGAATACCAGACAACCCAAAGCACAAAATCCCCCAGTATCGATTGGTCTCACCTAATAACCCAACCGAGCTTGCTGGCAATCCTTCCAGTTAATTAAAGGCCACAAGACCTTGAGTTGAATCTTGTAAGCTTCAGTGTGTGCTGTCTCCAAGGCACATATGTTTCCATAGCAATGACCTCACCTCTGCCTCTATCGGTGTCTGGCCTCCTGTTTCTCGTCACCCTTCATTTCCTCAAATCAATTCCAGTTCCCGCTCCTTTGATGGCCAGCTGGTAGGGACAAGGAACTTGTGCGCCTTAGATCAGTGCTTGTTAGTGAGGGAGGAGGATTGTTTTTCTTGGCGCTGGCTACTTGAGCTTGCGTTGGAGGATAGGAAACTGCCTCACGTTGAGGTGGAATGTTTGAGAGACTGGATTTTTGTCCCCCATGTCTCAGGTGCAAATGGGGAATGGGGCTGTTTTGGTTTCCTGTTCAATTTGATCCTTTCTGATCAAATCGTTCTACCCCGAAATATACAATCTGAAACACACCTATTCTTTGAAACTCACAGTTCTCCAAATTTTGTGGTGTGGTTCTCTAACCAGAAACCATGTCCAAAGATGAGTAGATTTTGTTGTTGTTCAGTCATTCAGTCGTGTCCGACTCTTCGTGACCCCATGGACCAGAGCACGCCAGGAAACCCTATCCTCCACTGCCTCCCGCATTTTGACCAAACTCGTGCCAGTCACTTCGAGAACACTGTCCAACCATCTCATCCTCTGTCGTCCCCTTATCCTTGTGCCCTCCATCTTTCCCAACATCAGGGTCTTTTCTAGGGAGTCTTCTCTTCTCATGAGGTGGCCAAAGTACTGGAGCCTCAACTTCAGGATCTGTCCTTCTAGTGAGCACTCAGGGCTGATTTCTTTAAGAATGGATAGGTTTGATCTTCTTGCAGTTCATTGGACTCTCAAGAGTCTCCTCCAGCACCATAATTCAAAAGCATCAATTCTTCGGCGATCAGCCTTCTTTATGACCAGCTCTCACTTCCGTACATCACTACTGGGAAAACCATACCTTTAACTATACGGACCTTCGTCGGCAAGGTGATGTCTCTGCTTTTTAAGATGCTGTCTAGGTTTGTCATTGCTTTTCTCCCAAGAAGCAGGCATCTTTTAATTTCGGGAGTGCTGTCACCATCTGCAGTGATCATGGAGCCCACGAAAGTAAAATCTCTCACTGCCTCCATTTCTTCCCCTTCTATTTGCCAGGAGGTGATGGGACCAGTGGCCATGATCTTAGTTTTTTTGATGTTGAGCTTCAGACCATATTTTGCGCTCTCCTCTTTCACCCTCATTAAAAGGTTCTTTAATTCCTCCTCACTTTCTTCCATCAAGGTTGTGTCATCAGCATATCTGAGGTTGTTGATATTTCTTCCGGCAATCTTAAATCCGGCTTGGGATTCATCCAGTCCAGTCTTTTGCACGATGAATTCTGCATATAAGTTAAATAAGCAGGGAGTAGATTAGGGGAAGGTATATATATTAGTGGAAGTATATATACTGAGGTCCAGTGCCAAGGGGCTTCTGGCAGTTCCCTCATTGTGTGAAGTGAGGTTACAGGGAACCAGGCAGAGGTCCTTCTCAGTGGTGGCGCCCACCCTGTGGAACGCCCTCTCATCAGTTGTCAAGGAAATAAACAACTATCTGAATTTTGGAAGGCATCTGAAGGCAGGCCCTGTTTAGGGAAGTTTTTAATGTATGCTGTTTTATTCTGTTTTTAATCTGTTGGGAGCCACCCCGAGTGGCTGGGGGAAACCCAGCTAGATGGGCAGTGTATTAATAATAATAATAATAATAATAATAATAATAATAATAATAGAAATTACTTTCAAATATATATACGCAGGCTGGGCAAAATGTTTGTAAGGACTTAAACAAACAACAACAACGCTGCAAACTGATGCAGAAATGCCGAGGACTAAGTTTAACATTGGCAAAATAGAAACTGAACGAGGTTTATCCACCCTTAGTCTCAGGGGGACTGTTTATGGGCATGTCACTTGATGACGCATCTGCACACCCATTAAAATGTGGCACAGGAAACCGGAGTCGTCATATAGTCCGTGCTTGTAATGCAGAATGATGGCATCTGCAGAAAGAGCTATTCTTGAACACTTACATGTGGCAAGGGCAGGGACAGAAGGGTCAGTCTGGGGAGGCAGTCTCCACCATTGCTCCTCTGACAGCATCGAGCTTGGGGAGAAGGTTGTGTAAATGAAGCAAGCATTCCACCTTCCATAAAATGCCCATCGGACTTGTAGGGCTGAAACTTAATCCTCAGTGGGGTAAAAGCTGAGCTTTGTATGGTACATGGGAACAGTAATTGCTCAGTGCACCTCTAGGAAAGAAAACTCTTATTCAATGAGGAAAAGACTGGAAGGAAAAACTATGCTGGAAATAAGTGTGTTTGTGCGTGGAAAGCCTGTGCTCAGCTGGTGTTCCATTTGGGGGTGTTTCATGGTGCTTTCTTGCTATTTGCGATTGATATGTCGCCGCCTGTTCCTGTGCCTTCTTCCTGCCTGCGTGAGTCACCAGGCAAGCATGTTGTCTGCTTTGGTGATTGATCCCATTCTTAAGGATTGCCTTGCAGCCAAAGGAGGTCAGTGGACAGGGCTGTAAACAGTCCCATAAAATACATGGAAATTCTGAGGGTGACCTCATCTAGACATCCGAAAGGCACTTGGAAATAAGTGAAGAAGTGACCTGCCACCCTATAAAGGCAGGTCTATTTTGTCTTCTTCCACCATACCTGCTTCCTGACTGCTAGTGCATATTGATAAAGACTGATAAAGGACTCTCCTTCCTTGGAGGTTTTTAAGCAGAGGTTGGATGGCTATCTGTCATGGACACTTTAGCTGAGATAACTGCATTTCAGGATTAGATGACCCTTGGGGTCCCTTCCAACTCTATAATTCCATGATTCTATGACTTCATGCGTTCAGGCATAGAATCATAGAAATGTAGTGTTGGAAGGGACCCTGTGAATCATCATCCAACTCCCTACAGTGCAAGAATATGCAGCTGTCCCATACGGGGATTGAACCTGCAACCTTGTTATTATCAGCACCATGCTCTAACCGACTGAGCTATCCAGGTCATGTGCAAGACATCACTACTACTACCTTGGTTTACGAACTTAATCCATTCTGGAAGTCCGTTCTTAAACCAAAGTGTTCTTAAACCAAGGCGTGCTTTCCCATAGCAGCGGGGGACTCAATTTACAAATGGTACACACTCAACAGGAAGCGAAACATGTTCTGCTTCCAAGGCAAAGTTCACAAACCGAAACACCTACTTCTGGGTTTGCAGCGTTCTTAGTCCAAGTTGTTCATAAACTAAGCTGTTCTTAAACCAAGGAACCACTATATTCATGCCTTAAGGCAGAACTCAACTCAGGGAGAGGCATGGCTGCCGGATACTCAGGTTGGCAGTAACAGGGTTGTGATGGCCTGAGTTTACCTTCCATCCCTAGCATTTTCCATACATGCTGAGCGGGTGCAGGCCATTTATTTGTTTGTTTAAAACATCATCTTTTTTCTAACTCTGCTCTTCAGCCAAAAAAAGGCTCCCACAGCTGCTTAAAAAGGTAAAGGGACCCCTGACCATTAGGTCCAGTCGCGGACGACTCTGGGGTTGCGGCGCTCTTCTCGCTTTACTGGCTGAGGGAGCCAGCGTACAGTTCCGGGGTCATGTGGCCAGCATGACTAAGCCGCTTCTGGCGAACCAGAGCAGTGCACGGAAACGCTGTTTACCTTCCCTCCAGAGCAGTACCTACAGGTGAAACTTGAAAAATTAGAATATCATGGAAAGGTTCATTTCTTTCAGTAATTCAACTTAAAAGGTGAAAGTAATATATGAGATAGACTCATGACATGCAAAGCGAGATATGTCAAGCCTTTATTTGTTATAATTGTGATGATTATGGCGTACAGCTGATGAGAACCCCAAATTAACAATGTCAACTTTGGGGTTTTCATCAGTTGTACGCCATAATCATCACAATTATAACAAACAAAGGCTGGACATATCTCGCTTTGCATGTCATGAGTCTATCTCATATATTAACCTCCAGTAGCTAATAAAAACAATTGCTTATATAAATGGACTTTTCCACAATATTCTAATTTTTCGAGTTTCACCTGTATTTATCTACTTGCACTTTGACGTGCTTTCGAACTGCTAGGTTAACAGGAGCAGGGACCGAACAACGGGAGCTCACCCCGTCGCAGGGATTCAAACCGCCAATCTTCCGATCGGCAAGCCCTGGGCTCTGTGGTTTAACCCACAGCGCCACCCATGTCTCAGAGCTGCTTACAGATCACAAAAAAGGAAGACTGCCCAAAGACATACCATCTAAAAAAAAGACATGGCACGAAAGGGAACTGAATTGGGAGGGAAGAGGTGTCCTGATAGTGACTATCTGGAATGGAAATATTTCCTGGAAAGGAGGAGCCAAACGTTTGTGGTCTTCCAAGAAGGCTTGTGGAGAAGTCATGCGAACACCAGCTCTCTTATTTAGCCGATGAACTGAGTGGCTGATGTATCTGAATGTAGTGCTCAGCAGTTGAGTTGCCCGTTGACTAAGATCTTGTCCCATGGCAAACTTGATGTAAGGTGTACACTTACTTTGAACCAAATTTCTGTCACACCATGACACTCGCCTTCCTGCTCCACCCTTGCTCCATGCCACAGGCACAATACATCATGCTGGGCTGGAAACCCATTTAGAGCTCCTTCAGAGCGTACAGCCACATTTTCCTTAATGCTCGCCTCGGCTCAGCAGGCCCCATCCTTTAACAGGCGCAGAACACTGTTGACGAGTCAGGACAGGAGTTTCTCTTTGGAGATTCCTTTGCTGTGGATTGGATGGCTTTGAAAGAGAATCAGACAAATTCATGGAGGGTAAGGCTATATCAATGGCTACTAGACGTGATGGGGATCTTCTGACTCCACTGTCAGAGGTGATATGGGAATAACATATGATTATTATGTGGGGCAGGGCTTACCTGGGCCCCCACAATATTTTATTCAAGTTGGCACCCCTGCCCCTGACCATTAGACATACTGGTTAGGGTTGATGAGAGCTAGAGCGAAATATACTCGGAGTCAAGTGCAATTTTCATGCTCTTTATTCAGCTCATATTAGTGAGGAATGCAGTTTCCCCAAAATGTCTGCATTATATACACTATTTACACAATGGGCCCCACTTGATTGGCTAATTCTGGGATACTCCTGTATGCCAATCGGGTTGCGGATTCACTTCCACCTGGAGTTGGATTGGGTGGCTCCTGTGGACCAATCAGACTGCTGCATTCTGGATCCTATTGTTCTAGGACCAATCAGACTTCTGCATTCTGAATCCTATTGTTCTAGGACCAAACAGACTGCTGCATTTTGGATCCTATTCAACTCAGCACATAGCATAGAGTCTCTCCACCCTAAGGTATTTGAAGGCCAATCGAGTCTACGTTCTGTTGAAAGTACCATAAGAGTGGAAAAGAGGGCCTTTGAGTTTGTCTATCAATAGCACCTGGACAGCTGATTGATCCAGTGCACGTCACCTGGTCACAGTTGTCCGTCCCCCCCAACCATAATGAGATGCATTATATTGCTATCATATTCATTATTTCTAAATTTTCATCTATACATATAAACCATCATATTCCATGCAAATTTTGTCATCATTTTTTGGGGGGATGATTTTCCTCTTTTCTTTCACTCTGTAATTGGTCAATCTGCTAATAATAATAATAATAATAATAATAATAATAATAATAATAATTATTATTATTATTATTATTATTATTATTATTATTATTATTGTGTGACACCTTCACCCCATAGGGAAAAGCAGGTGACCGTCAGATCCCACTAAGCAGACGTTCTAATAAATACAGCTCTGTGTTCTGAACATTTCTTGACAATGTGGCAAAAGTGCCATTTCGCCCCTCACATTGGCAGAAATGCGGTTAAGCACAGCCTGCTGTGCAGCCTTGAGCTGGATTCATCCACCCACGATAACTTGGTGCAATTGGTTGATGTTTCCCATATGCTAACAAAATGCCTACAGCTGTTGGGATAATAGAAGTGATTTATCAGCAGCCATCCGGCTGGCCCATTTAATAATGGCTTTCCTGGTCTAGGAGATACCTGTAGCCAGCAAATCTGTCTTGGTGCCAGGTTTTTGGTTTTTGTTTTTGGATAACTTTTGTGTTGAGCAAAGGCTCTTTGCGAAAACAGAGGAAAAAGGAGAGAAAGAAAGATGGACCCTATTGACAAAGAGCGCACAGGGATTATGGGAAAATGATGGTGTCACAATGGCAAGACAGGGACTCTCAATTCATAGAATCATCTAACCCAGTGGTGGTGAACCTTTTAGAGACTGAGTGCCCAAACGGCAAACCAAAACCCACTTATTTATCGCAAAGCACCCAGAGTTGTTGAACTTTTCGTTGAGGTTTTTTTGGGGGGGCTCCCCAAAGTTGTTGAGTTTTTTTGGGGGTGCTGCTTGCTGACCAAAATTTTGGAACTTTTTTCGGGGGTCGCAAATGTTGCTTTGCTTTTTGGGGGACACACTCCAAAGCTGCTGAGCTTTTTTGCGGGGGGGGGGGGGGAGAGAACAGAAATAAATGATGAATAATACCTTTGCTGGAACTAATGTGCAGCACCGACATCATCGTCTGCCAAAGCGCCAAAAAACCCAGCACAATACGGGTTCAAAAACGAATGCTGTTATGCCCAATCAGAAACAGCCACTGACACAGCAAATTGAAAAACAGACCAGTTGCCGAACATAATCTCCAGCTAACAGCAAAA
The DNA here is from genome assembly GCF_009819535.1 of Lacerta agilis. Lineage (NCBI taxonomy): Eukaryota > Metazoa > Chordata > Lepidosauria > Squamata > Lacertidae > Lacerta > Lacerta agilis. The sequence goes on along the minus strand of NC_046318.1, from coordinate 79,381,186 downwards.
AAAATAAAAATTAAATTAAATTAAAAAGCTTCCGGGTTTTAACAGCGGACACAAGCTGTAGTGTGGGGGGAGGGGGGTGGGAGAACAAATGGGGGGGGGAACAATAACAGTGTGGATGGGCCGATGGCGCACATGCCAGCAGTGAGGGCTCTGCGTGTCAAGACTGGCACACGTGCCATAGGTTCGCCACATGGCTACTCATTAAAGCCTCAGGAAATGAATTGTTATCCCTGGAAATAGATGGGTTGTTGGTTCCCAACTTCCACTGTGGAGGCTGGGTTTATTTTAAGGAAACTGGGGGGATGGTGCACTGATCACTGTGCTCCACTTTCCTTCCTTCTGTCTTATTTACAACCTGTTCAGGAAGTAGCACTGCCTGTCAGCTTCCTGCTTCTTAGTCTCTGTGTTGCCCTTGTAGAAATCAGCAAGAAAGGGGATGAGGAGTGAGATATACTCGGAGTCAAGTGTGAGTTTCATGCTCTTTATTCAGCTCATAGTAGCAAGGAATGAATCTTTCCCCAAAACGTCTGCTATATATACATTATTTACACAATGGGCCCCACAGGATTGGCTAATTCCGGGCTACTCCTGTAGGCCAATCAGGTTGCGGATTCACTTCCTCCAGGAGCCTGATTGGCTGCTCTTACAGGCCAATCAGATCGCTGATTCACTTCCACCTGGAGCTGGATTGGGTGGCTCCTGCGGACCAATCAGACTGCTGCATTCTGGGTCCTATTGTTCTAGGACCAATCAGACTGCTGCATTCTGGATCCTATTGTTCTAGGATTCAGCTCAGTACATAACAAGGAGAAAGCTGGAATTTTTTGGCTCTGCCTGTCATTGACTCTGGCACTATAAATTCATTGGGTTCTCTGCCTTTTGTCCTACTGGTCACAATGTGCGCCCGCCACCACTGATATTCCATTGTTCATTAAATAATTCTGCTTGGTCCATTTTCACCGTTATTCAGAAATTAGCCTTTGCTCTAGGGAAAAACAACTTAATGTTTCCATAGATGCTTAGCTGGGAGTGGCCGCCAAGACCATATAACACTGGTCCCGAAAGACCTACATTGGCTCTTAGTACATTTCCAGGCACAATTCAAAGTGTTGGTGCTGACCTCTAAAGCCCTAAACAGCCTCAGTCCTGTATACCTGAAGGAGCGTCTCCACCCCCATCGCTCAGCCCGGACAATGAGGTCCAGCTCCAAGGCCCTTCTGGCGGTTCCCTCAGTGCGAGTAGTGAAGTTACAGGGAACCAGGCAGAGGGCCTTTTGGGCTGTGGCACCTGCCCTGTGGAATGCCCTCCCATCAGATGTCAAGGAAATAAGCAACTATCTGGCTTTTAGAAGACATCTGAAGGCAGCCCTGATTAGGGAAGTTTTAAACGTTTGATGTTGTATTATGCTGGGGAATCCCAGCCAGATGGGTGGGGTATAAATAATAAATTATTATTATTATGAGATTATTATATTGGCTGGGAGGAAACAGAAAGAAAGATTAGGAGACACAATTGCAAAACGTAAAAAAAAAGTTGTAGCTGTTGAAAGAATAGAACAACATTAAAATCAGACCAGAGTCTCTGTCACACATTCTCTAGCAATTAGCAACCAGGCAGAATGCACCTAAATCCTCTGACATCCATAGTAGAGGTACACTTATTTCAAATGTAGATGGTTCCTGGCCACCGCAAACAAGCTTGCTATGTGTAGGGTAACATATATGCTAGCAGTGACAATGTTATGGACAATGGTATTGATTACTTTTTGGAACTCCATACAGTTCTGACTGCCAGGACTCAGCTATACATCTGTAAATAAAATGTTTTACGTGTGTTTTAAGTGCAATATACAACGTGACACTAGATGGTGATAATGAGCCTTATGGAAAATTCAATGTATTTTTTTAAACACTTTTTTAAAAAGTGCTTTTTCAAAGCAGTTTTTATGTTTCTAGATTCCACCCAAAGAGATTTCATTTTTAAAATGATTTGGGAGAATTTTTCAATTTTAGGTTCTGCAAAATTGTGGTTCTAGAGATGGATATGTTTTTATTTATTCTAGGGTTGTCTTGGGTTTTTTTGCGATTTGTATTTTAATATCCCTTTGTTGCAAAGTTTGAAAATTCTGACTGCAAGAAGGCGAATGAGTGTTATTGTGCAGTAATTCAGCTCCCGCAGATGGTATGCTCTGAAAACCTCCAGAATGAACCTTGTTCTCCAGAATGGACCCCATTACATGATTACCACTAATCTGATGCTAATATTAGAGGCAACATGTTTATGAATTTTGATTGCTGGGAATCACGAGCGAGGGAGAGCACTTTATGGACTTCTGGCCTTGTGAGCTTCCCAAAGGCACCTGATTAGCCCCTGTGAGAACAGGATGCTTGACTAGATGGGTCAAAGTTTCCATTTAGAGGCCTGAATAATTACTTTATTTTTAATGTAAATCTTTTGCTCCCCTTTTTCTTCTCAGATGTGCTGTGCCCCAGTGTCCACGTAGAAGGAGACAGGTTCAAGCACACCAATGGAGAGACTGATGATATTCCAGGTAACGGGATGCTATCTGCAATATGCCTGTTGTCTTTGTCCATGGAGTTTTCTTGGCAGGGATACTGGAGTGGCTTGCCAGTTCCTTCTCCAGGTGGATCACATTTAGTCTAAACTCTCCGCTATGACCTGTCCATCTTGGGTGGCCCTGCAAGACATAGCTCATAGCTTCCCTGAGTTATTCAAGCCCCTTCGCCAGACAAGGCAGTGATCCATGAAGGAAGCAACTGGCATGAGTTTGGCCAAACTGCGGGAGGCAGTGGAGGATAGGGGTGCCTGGCGTGCTCTGGTCCATGGGGTCACGAAGAGTCGGACACGACTGAATGACTGAACAACAACAGCTGCAATATGCTTGGGGTTGGGAATCTCAGTTTCCATCTTCAGTTGGCCATTGAAAAGCAACCAAATACACTATAGAGCCAGTTAAGGGAGTCCAGATCCTGAGGTGGAACATTTGAAGAATTTCAAGAGAAGCTAAAAGGGTTTCAATAGGAGAAGTAACACAGTGGAAGAAGTTAGTTTTGCTATGCTAGTGTAGCATCCATAGTCAGTTTTCTCAGAAGGTTTTCTTTCCCCACATATTTGGTAAAAGCATTGATAGAGTTCAGCCTACAATTAAAACTGAGGATTCATTTTGCTCTGGAGGATTTAGAGGGATTTCTCAAGAGAGGTTGCACTTCTGTGCTTCCAAGTATTTTTTAAAAGCAAGAAATTGTGTGTGTGTGTGTGTGTGTGTGTGTGTGTGTGTTTCACCAAGAGTCTAGTGGGCAGACAATGATTGGTTTACCAAGATTTGGCTTAGTCTTAGTCTCAAAGGGCAGTCCCGTAGAGAGCAGTTGCAATTTTGGGGCTGGCGGTTGTGCAGCAGAGTAAATAAGTTTGCGATTCTTCCTGGAGCAGGAGGTTCTGACCTCTCCTCTCGCCGCCTGTGTTTTCTGCAAAGCAGAGGAAGAGTAATGAAGTTAAAGTGGAGGCAAATGGAGACACATTGTTCTCTGGAGTTTCTTTTATTAGTATTTTTTATTGCGGGCGCATATCTACAGGGGCCCACAAACAGAGAGAGAGAGAGGGAGGGAGGGAGGGAGGGAGAGAGAGAGAGAGAGAGAGAGAGAGAGAGAGAGAGAGAGAGGAAAACTGGAACAAGGAGTCTGAGTCAGTGTTAATGACAAAGCATTATGCAGCAACCTCTGGGTGAATTTAACATACTCCTCATGTCTCTGATCCGATGCACAGAAACACCACTAGGGATTTAACAAGCATAGTAATAGCAAGTCGTGACTCAGGCTGAAATCCTGGCTGCAGGTCAATGCCGGGACTGGAGGAAATGGGATGGAAAATAGCTCCCGTGCATTGGTGGGTTTTTCTGTTTTGTCTTGTTATTTTCCATGCAGCATTTATTACTGATGCTCATTTTAAGCAGAAACTTCCTTAGAATGGCAGAGGCTACAGAGAGAGGAGTGCTGGGGGTGGGAGTGGGAATTGCATAGGGATTGTCTTTTACCCGAATTCGGGGTGACTCACTCAATGGGGTTAGAATTTTTATTTTATTTTATTTTTTAAATAAAACTGGTTTTGGATAATTGGGGGGGGGGTTCCCCCCTCTTTCTTCTTCCTCTGAGAACATCTGAAGCAGGCATGTGCAGAAACCCTCTGAGAAATCTTACTCTACTCAATAGCTATCGTTTTGCCTTCTTTGAAATTTGTAAGATAGGGACAAGGCTGTCTTAAGCATATGCGGCGCTGGGGTGCAAAGATCCGCCCGACGCCCCCCCCCCCATTGCCCAGTCCCAGGCGTGCAGGAGGGCGGAGCTGGTCGGCTGCCTCAGCGACTCACTGGCTCGGTTGCCCCCCAACTCATGGCACAGAGCCGCCCGCAGCAGAAGAGCCTGCCGTGGCACTCTGACCAACGGACGGGCTGTTCCCCGGACTCAACTCTTGGGCCCCGGACTCTCGGCCTGCTTCCCCTGAGAGCCCGGCGCCCGGGTGCCCTGTACCCCTAGCTCCTATGGGTAAGACGGCCCTGGATAGGGCATCTCAGGAGGAACACCCCATATTTCACTGGTAAGCTGTATACACCCCAGTTATCCAACACAAGGGATTGCCTGAGGAATGGAGCCTATGAGTGGAATCTAAGAGTTAGCCCATTGATTTCAGTATGGTGTATTCAGGTACCAGCCTATGTTTATAATCAAAACTGCTCAATCCATCTGGGATTTTCTCTCTTAGGTCTCTGTAGGACAAGCCATTCCTCCATACATAGATTGCTGGGGCCAGCAGAGGGGAGAGTAGCTGCCAGACATCTATAGGAGGGCCAATGGAACCTAACAAGTGTTGCTTAAACTGGCTTTAAGGTTTATCATAACCTCCAACATTTCTCCAATGAAAATAGGATGTCCTATTCTATTATTATTATTATTATTATTATTATTATTATTATTATTATTATTATTATTATTATTATTACTATATAATAAGAGCCAGTGTGGTGTAGTGGTTAAGAACAGTGGACTCGTAATCTGGTGAACTGGGTTCGATTCTCCGCTCCTCCACATGCAGCTGCTGGGTGACCTTGGGCTAGTCACACTTCTCTGAAGTCTCTCAGCCCCACTCACATCACACAGTGTTTGTTGTGGGGGAGGAAGGGAAAAGGAGATTGTTAGCCACTTTGAGACTCCTTAGGGTAGTGATAAAGTGGGATATCAAATCCAAACTCTGCTCCTCCTCCTCTTCCTCCTCCTCCTCCTTCCCCAGCCGCATATATAAAAACATAATAAAACATCAAAAATTAAAAATTTCCATATACAGGGATCCCTACAGATGCCTTCTAAAGTTTGGATCACTACTTATCTTCTTGCCTCGGGGATCACATAGCTCCATACATTTCTCTGATGAAAATAGGGGTGTCCTGAGGAAAAGCAGGACTTTCCAGGGACAAATCAGAAACTGGGGTGGCTTCTATAAATCTAGGACTGCCCCTGGTAAATAGGGACACTTGGAGGGTCTGGCACTATAGGACGATACAGTGCAGGGCTGGAGATGAATATGGTTTGGGGAGAGAACCAAGCTAGGAAGAATTCCATGGGGCATACAGAAAGGTCCAGAGGGCTGCATTTGTCTCACAATCCTGAGGTCTCCCACCCCTGAGATATGCTGTCCCCAGATCTTCAGCTTAAAGTAGTGTAGGTCTGCTTTGAAGACTGAGGGCTCTCTTTCCCACCCGACAGATGAACAAGAAAACAATCCATCTGCCTGGGCCTCTGTGCTTATTTATAGCTTGTTGTGGGATGGCCAGGGGCCTTGCACCCAGTGCTGCTGGGCCAGTGTGTAAAACCTAATAGCCTACAATTATAGCCAGGGATGGCTGCGATTGCTTGTCGGTGCCTCTCTTTCTGCTGGCCTGTGGTCAGCAGAGGAGCAGATTGGATTCCTAAAATGCCAGTGACTCACCAGCTAATTATAATGTTCTCCAAGGGGCTTTATGTGTTTGACGCTGGCAAAGAGGAGCCAGTGGTCCGCTGATCCTCAAAGGAGAGAGGCACATTAAACCAGCACTGTGCTGCAGCAGACCTCAACTGCCCTGATGGTTGTTCGCCCGCCTCGGAACAACATTAATTCTGCCCTTCCTTTGCACTCTCTGCACTGGGAAGCCCTCAATATTGAAGTCTCGTTAGCTAATCTCCCTCGCAATGCTGATAATCTGCTCATGCATAGCTGCAGGCCTTTGGAATGGATCCTTGGCTGCAAAGAACACATGTTCAGGAAGAGCTATTTCCTGTGAAGCCGTACACATGAAAAAAAAGGATGACATCCCCGGCCGGTTAACCTGTGTGCAAGGCCCTTTGTTAATCGATAATTTGAGATCCCCTCCAGCCAGCCCAATTATACATTGTTTGATGTGTACACTGTGTGTGTATGTCTCTGTGTGTGTGTGTGTGTGTGTGTGGTGTGTTGTTAGAGAGAGGGTTTTAGGGAAACTTGAGTAGCTCCCTGACTTGGACCTCAAAATGGCTAGGGTACTTCTCCAGGGATGCGGGTGGCGCTGTGGGTTAAACCACAGAGCCTAGGGCTTGCCGATTGGAAGGTCGGTGGTTCGAATCCCCACAGCGGGGTGAGCTCCCGTTGCTCGGTCCCAGCTCCTGCCAACCTAGCAGTTCAAAAGCACACAAGTAGATAAACAGGTACCACTCCAGCGGGAAGGTAAACAGCGTTTCCGTGCTCTGCCCTGGTTCGCCAGAAGCAGCTTAGTCATGCTGGCCACATGACCTGGAAGTTGTACATAGGCTCCCTCGGCCAGTAAAGTGAGATGAGCACCGCAACCCCAGAGTTGTCTGCAACTGGACCTAGCAGTCAGGGGTCCCTTTACCTTTACCTTTACTTCTCCAGCAACTTAAATTTGGTACACATAAATACTGCACCCACTGTTTATTGCATTGCATTTTGGATTGCCTTTATTTCATTTACATCCCTCCTTTCCCCTCAGGGAGCTCAAGATGCCGTGCATGGTTCCCCTCCATCTCATTTAACCCCTACAAAGACCCTATGAAGTAGTTTAGGCTAAGAGGCAGTGATTGGCCAAAGCTTACCCAGTGAGTTTCATGGCTGAGTGGGGATTCGAACCATGGTTTTGCAGGCAGGGGCGTACCGTGGGGGGGGGGGGGCTGCTGGTGCAATGGTCCCGGGCACATTTTTCTGGGAGGTGCTCTTTTGCAAGGCTGGGTTGATCCCAGCTCTGCAAAAGTGGCTTAAAGCTGGTGTCACATAAGCTGCAAGAGGCTTCCGTTCTTCCACTCACTCTGGTCTCTAACCTAGTCAACTTTTGCCTCTGGCCCTGCACACCTCTGGCATGTGACTCCTGGATGGTTGCCCATACTAGAATGTGGTCCTCAGGATGAAAATCATACACACACACACACACACACACACCTGCTTTACCCAATCAGTACTTTTTTTGCAAGCTGAGAAACTTTTGATCCAATCACCTATTATCATTTTCTCATGAAATGCTCCATCTGTCCTTCTGCACCTGGAGGAGAGAGAAAATTCATAAATACAACCTGTTGATATACACTCTCATAGAGTTTCTACAGCGAAGCCAAGCTATTATTTTATATTAGGGCCAGTTGGGGGCTCTTAGAGTCAGGGTAAGTAATATATTGGCTGCACTTTATTAGAGCAGTTGGGGCCAATGGCAATATGTCAGAGAATTCTCCCATTAAAATTGTTCCCTGGGTCTTTCAAGGGGTGAAGCTGTAGGGCAAGGGATGGTAATAAATGCCTTATTTCATCTGCTGATTGAAAATGGAGCAAAGCACCAAGGGGGAAAAAAAGCTCCCAGAAACAAAGAAAATACCTGCAGGGCAATTACCGTAACCTGTAATATAGATGCAATTACAAGCTTGGCGAACGGCCAGAACGCACCTTCCCACTGTGCCAAACACGGTATTGATTTTGGTTCTCTACAAAGTAGTGGCCTTAGAAGGAAGCTTAAAGTTTAGTATAGGGTGCACCCTCTGTGTCAGATATGGACCTGTTTACATGCACAGTTATTCTAGGATAACAACCTCAGAACTCACTTTGATGGACTCCATCAAAGCAATAGATGAGAAAACAACCCCTGGTGAGATCAGGGGTACTTTTCTCACCTCCGTTTTACACTGCTGTAAGTTATTTTGTAAGGTTGTTGGCTCTGGTGCGGTAAGTTCACTGTTCCTCTGTAGTTCACAAACACTGAAAGTGGGTGTTCCCCCACCTACAGATAATTTTTTTTTGATCTGCATCAATAGCATCATTACCGTTATTCTGTGTTTGTGTATGCACTTAAAAAATGGTTGGAGGATGGATGCCAGCTAACAGATTGAGGTTGAATCCTGACAAGACAGAAGTACTGTTCTTGGGGGACAGGAGGCGGGCAAGTGTGGAGGACTCCCTGGTCCTGAATGGGGTAACTGTACCCCTGAAGGACCAGGTGCGCAGCCTGGGAGTCATTTTGGACTCACAGCTGTCCATGGAGGCGCAGGTCAGTTCTGTATCCAGGACAGCTGTCTACCAGCTTCATCTGGTACGCAGGCAGAGACCCTAACTGCCCGCGGACTGTCTCGCCAGAGTGGTGCATACTCTAGTTATTTCTCGCTTGGATTACTGCAATGCGCTCTATGTGGGGCTACCTTTGAAGGTGACCCAGAAACTACAACTAATCCAGAATGCAGCAGCTAGACTGGTGATTGGGAGCGCCCGCCGAGACCACATAACACCGGTCTTGAAAGACCTACATTGGCTCCCAGTACGTTTCCGAGCACAATTCAAAATGTTGGTGCTGACCTTTAAAGCCCTAAACGGCCTCGGTCCTGTATACCTGAAGGAGCGTCTCCACTCCCATCGTTCTGCCCGGACACTGAGGTCCAGTGTCGAGGGCCATCTGGCGGTTCTCTCGCTGAGAAGCCAAGTTACAGGGAACCAGGCAGAGGGCCTTCTCGGTAGTGGCACCCGCCCTGTGGAACACCCTCACCAGATGTCAAAGAGAAAAACAACTACCAGACTTTTAGAAGACATCTGAAAGCAGCCCTGTTTAGGGAAGCTTTTAATGTTTAATAGATTGTTGTATTTTAACATTCTGTTGGAAGCCACCCAGAGTGGATGGGGAAACCCAGCCAGATGGGTGGGGTATAAATTGTTGTTGTTGTTGTTGTTGTTGTTGTTGTTGTTGTTGTTGTTGTTGTTGTTACTGTATTAAACAAACAAAAACCAACTGAATAAGGAAATAAATGGAAATGCTCATAATTATAAAGTTCTTATTGTTGTTCTCACATAGTCCTCTTATAGAAACAGGACTTAAAGTTTTGTGAGGCTCTCCTTCCACAAAGGCACACAATGAAATTAAAAATAGTGTCCCCTTTAGGAAGTGGAGAACTCTGAACTCTGACTTGCTTGTCCTCACCTCAGCTTGTCCCCACCTCTTCCCCATCTTTGTATCTTTCCTTTTTGACAGGTTTTGACCTGATGGGATTATTCAGTGTGAGGGAGATATTTGGAATGAAGGACAACGGAATCCACAGCTCTTACGTTCGGCTTGGCAGCTTTCCCATTGTCCAGAAAACAGAGTAAGACCCTTTCCTCATTAAGTAGAAGTCTTGACCAAAAGATGTGGACAAACCCGAACACCCACATAATCCAAGGAGACAATAAGGGATCTTTAAAACATTTGCTACAAACAGCTGGGCCAACAGTAAATCTTTAAGTAAAATCATAAATCAATATATTTGTAGGAAAGTGGAGATCTTGTTTGAAATTTGGATTGAGTAGGAGCCCTTTGATTTTGGAAGCCAACAGAAGCAGTGGCTCGTTCCTTACAGCCAGCTGTGAACAGAGTCTCCTTGCCAGAGGTTCTTTGTAGCCACTTTTATTTCCTATTTGCACAAGGCACATCCATTTCGGCTTCTTCCTTTCCAGTCCAGGCTGCCAACCACCATTATAAAAGCGAGATGCCAAAACAGGGTGTTTCTGAACACCTGGTTGTTGATCTGTGCCCAGCACCAGAGGAGGTCCCAAGGTTTGGCAGCCAGTGTGGCGGTCTGCAAGCATCCAAGATTTGCAAGATTTCTATCAAGTGCTTCCTCATTGTGTAAATTGAGAAGGAGCCTTCATAGACAGGAGTATTGGGAACTGTGCAATTGTGATGGGTCATATAACCTGGTCTCCTGGCTGCCAAATAAACTGCTCTTAAATACTGAGTTGAGCTAAAGATTCTCAGATCAACTTTTGGCTCATTTTTGGTGTGTGTGTGTGTGTGTGTGTGTTTGTGTGTGTGTAGATTTACTCCAAAGTGGGAGAAAGCTTAGGAAAACCCCAAGGCATTTTATAGATGAAATTGTGTGTGTGTTTATTTGTGTGGATTAAAAAAAATGAATTGTTGTTATTGTTTATGTTTTTATTGTTAAAACACTTCAAGATTTTTTCATGGGAAGCAATGTATAAATGGAATAGACTCAAATACAGGTGAAACTCGAAAAATTAGAATATTGTGGAAAAGTCCATTTATGTAAGCAATTGTTTTCATTAGGTACTGGAGTTTAATATATGAGATAGACTCATGACATGCAAAGCGAGATATGCCAAGCCTCTGTTTGTTATAATTGTAATGATTATGGCATACAGCTGATGAGAACCCCAAAGTAGAAATTGTTAATTTGGGGTTCTCATCAGCTGTACGCCATAATCATCACAATTATAACAAATAAAGGCTTGACATATCTCGCTTTGCATGTCATGAGTCTATCTCATATATTAGTTTCACCTTTCAAGTTGAATTACTGAAAGAAATGAACCTTTCCACAATATTCTAATTTTTCAAGTTTCACCTGTAAATAAAACAAGCAAAAAACCCAATCCAGTGTGCAAGTTCAGTGGCCATGGATATGGATTGATTCCTTAGAATTAAAAATGGGAAATCCTGGATGGAAGGGGTGTGTGTAATCAAATATCCTTGAAGGGGTAAGGTCAACTGAGCAAAGGAAATAAGTCATGTTTCCTGTCTGGTAAGGAATGACTGGGAAAAACTTTGAAAATGCATCATTCACACTGATGCATCTTCAACTAATCCAAATTTTGCAATCTGCCAGTGGGTTGGCGAATAGGATAGGATGCGGGGAATTGGATAGGATGGGGGAAATCAATACCAGCTACAGTACTGCATTCTGCAGCTCTTGTTAACTCTCTTCATTATTGAAGGTTGTGTATGGGATATTGTTTTTCAGAGTTATAAAGGTGTGATAGAGTCACTGTTTTCCATTATACATGCATCCCTTATTAACTGGTGTGATCAATTAACTAGTTAATTTACTTACTTGCAGTTCTACCATGACATTCTGTGGTCAGATTGATAGTGTTCCAAGGCAAGCAGAATCGGAGACCATAAACGGAAAAGAACGAGTGGAATAAGGAAAAAAATATTATGATTATATCAGAAACAATGGATTTATTGTGCCACCACAGATCTTTGAACACCTTCTCGCCCAAATGTACACAGCCCAAATGCTTCTAATTTCTTTCTCTTGCCCTCCCCCAGAGACGTCTTCCCACAAGGCCTTCCTGATGAATATGCCTTTGTCACTACTTTCAAGTTCCGCAAGACTTCCAGGCGAGAAGACTGGTATATCTGGCAAATTATTGACAAATATGGCATACCTCAGGTAGGAGGTGTAACTCTTTCCACTTTGTGGAACATGTTTTCTCCATTCCCTCCTGCTGCCCTTTCCATTTTGTTGTTGTTGCTGCTGCTTTTATATTATTATTATTATTATTATTATTATTATTATTATTATTATTAATAGCAATAATATTTGAAACAAGGGTGACCTGTCAGGAAGGCAGATCATGGCTGGCTTTTCCATGAGGCAGTGTGGGCAGGTGCTTGGGGGCGGGGGGGGGGCAAACAATGTGTTTGGCATTCCACCTGTGTCCCCTAAGCTAGCCTGCTCTGCACCTTCCTTAGCTATCTCAGGTATAGTGGCTGGTATTGTCCCATCGCCATTGTCAAAGCAAGATTCAGCTCCAGTCTAGTTGACTTCTGTACATGGAATCGGGGAGGTGGCCAAATGTCTTGGACCAGCCCTGGATTTTACCGCGTTTCAAAGCAAGGCATGGCCATTCAACAAGATGGAACAACCTGCGCCAGATAGCACCGGATAGATAAAAGCAGGAATTGGTGAGGCAAGGCTTGACCAAAAGTGGTCGTGGCGTTAGGACTCAGGTAGCAAAAATGATTTGGGTCAGAATGTCACCGTTTCCTAAAGCCAGCTGTATTTCTGACTCCTTCACCACCACATATTGCTCAAGCAGGCCTTGGGCTGATTGTGATCTGATGCCCTTTTAAACGTGTTGTGTGTGGGGGGTGGGTATTGTTTTGTTGTCGTCCTTACTTTATTATGTATTTTGTGTGTGTGTGTGTGTTTTTAATTGTAATTTTATGTTATGAACCTCCCTGAGAGTGTGAGATTTTAATGTATTTTGATTTTTGTAGGAAGCCGCCCAGAGTGGCTGGGGAAATCCAGCCAGATGGGCGGGGTATAAATAATACAGTGGTGCCCCGCTAGACGAATGCCTCGCAAGACGAAAAACTCGCTAGACGAAGGCATTCGTCTAGCGGAAGGCTGCCCCGCAAGACGAATTTGTCTATGGGGCTGCCTCGCAAGACGAAAATTTTTCGTCTTTTTTTTTCGTCTAGCGAAAGCGCAGCTGTCATTGCCGCTTTGCTAGATGAAAAACCCGCTAGACGAAAATTTTCACAGAATGAATTATTTTCGTCTAGCGGGGCACCACTGTAATAATAATAATAATAATAATAATAATAATAATAATAATTGATTATCTACGGTTGAAGGGTGGTATACAAATTTAATAAAAAATAATAACTGATTGGGCATAGTGGGAGACAGGAGGATGGAGTAGGTGGTACTCTGGGAAGTCTTTACCCGGGGGTGCTGGGCACCAGGGGCCCGTCGCTGAAGTCGCCTAAGCGTATTGTATTGAGCTGCTTTGCGGGGGCAGTGGTACCTTTGACACGACTGACCACGTGCCGCCTGCCTGCTAATGGTGGTGCAGAGAGAGCTCTCTGGAAAGTCTCGCTCACCAAAGCTGAGAGGAGGGGGAGTGACAGGAAATGGGGAGAGACAGACAGAAAGAGAACATGCCTATCTAGTGACAGGAGCGCGCACAGGCTCTGGAAGAAGAACTCGTATATGCGCGCTCGCAAGGGCCCTCCCAGCTCCTCTAGAAATAAGGTTGTTCCCACAATGGAAGGCTGCCCGAGATGGCTCTCCCATGCATGCGCACAATGTCCGCCCGTCTCGTCTCTCAGACACCACAGGCGGAGGAAGCCGCTTTGCCGCCTGGGGAGGCAAACCCGGGGACACCTGGGGGCGTGGCTTCCTCCACACCGCGCATGTGCAGGCGGCGGATGGGCCGCAGGGTGGGGCGGCCTTGCTCCTCGGTTTGCCTCTCACCGGCTCTTGAGGGGCGTGCTCCACAGCGCTTCTCCGGCAGACTTCAAGGAGAGCTGAAATCACTAGTCCTCTCCTCTACCTGCTTTCGGCCAGCAACCGAGTGCTCTGGAACGCTGAGATGTCGCTTCAAGGAGCCTCCTGCTTTGCTGGGCGTTGCTAATATCACTTTTAGCTTCCGGGACTGGAAGCTCAAAGCGATGCTAGCAAAGCCCAGCAAAGCAGGAGGCTCCTTAAAGGACAGTAAGGCTGCCTCTGAGAAGCCGCTTCAAGGAGACGCCTGCTTTGCTAGCATCACTTTTAGCTTCCAGGACTGAAAATCTGCAGGCGGGGCAGAGGACCTGCTGAATGTCCCCCTCTCCAGGGCGGAACATGGGGCGCCCCACCCCCATCGCCCCTGCCTTCCTATGCCACTGCTCCCTATGACTTTAAGTGCATGTATGGAGTCTTTACACTGACTCCAAATGTGTTCTTTGTCTTCTTTAGAAAAGCTGGTTTTAAACAAAACACACACACACACAACTCCTTTTGGAGCCGCACAGGCATGAGTGCTATTTATCAAATGATAACAGTGACATAAGGCATAAGAAAAGTTAATTTGGGGGCTAAACTAAATTTGGGGGCGCTGGGCGGATCTTTGCGCCCCAGCGGTGCATATGTTAAAGATGGCCCTGTGGTACTTTTGATCTGATCAAAAGCATAGCTCTTTTAATGTTCTTCCAATGACCCACATCTGCCAACCTGACATCCCTCCTTGCATCTTGCATCTTTTACCATCGGTTTGTGTATTGCTGTCGCCCCCCCCCCCCATAAAGGTGTCTATCAGACTGGATGGTGAAAACAAAGCCTTGGAGTACAACGCTATCGGACTCACCAAGGACGCTGTGAGAGTGGTCTTTCGACACGGCCGCGTCAGCGACCTCTTTGATCGCAACTGGCACAAAATAGCGCTGAGCATCCAGTCCGACAGCGTCTCCTTGTACATCGACTGCAAGCTGGTGCAGACGCTGCCTATTGAAGACAGGGAAAATATTGACATCCAAGGGAAGACCGTGATTGGCAAGCGCCTCTACGACAGCGTGCCCATTGACGTAGGTACCAAGTATGCGGATTTTCCAGTTAGGAAAAAAAAGGGATTGAGAGGGAACCAAAATATCTGCCTGCTGGGCCATTCTACTGTGATGTTGTGATGGCAAAATCTGTTTCTTCTTTGACGTCGCTGATTTCTAGAGATGTCAGTCCGTTAAATATATTTTGAGGGATCTGCCATTTGGGCTGCTTCCCCCCCTTGCCCGCATTAAATTGATACATTCAGTTGCAGGTAAGCAGAGATGCATTTTGCAGGAAACCAATGATTGCTCTTTTTTAAAAATGCTGCTTTTAACTGTCAGATACCTTGCCATTTGGCAAACAAACCAATTGCTTGTTAAAAGGAAAGGTCGTCCTTTTTATCTTTTCTGTCGGAGAATGTGAAATTTCAAATTTAGAAATACGATATTCCAGAAAAAGTCAACGCAACAAAACCATAGTGGTTAAAATAATAATAGTCAAGTGGATGCTAATCAGTATGTTGAAGTCTATTTATTATTATTATTATTATTATTATTATTATTATTATTATTATTATTATTTGGTGGCATGGATTTCAAAGGAGTCCTGTCACAGAGGGCAGGAATGGCCATTTAGAGATTCTGAACACTGGATGATGAAAATGCCGGCCCTGTTATTTTCGCCAAATTATTTTGTGCAATATGCATGCCCACCTCCAGCTTCCATACCCAACGCAGTGTCAACATCCTTCATACTGATTCCAATTATCCACATACCTTCTACAGCAGGGGTCCCCAAACTAAGGCCTGGGCACCGGATGCAGCCCAATTGCCTTCTAAATGTGGCCTGCAGATGGTCCGGGAATCAGCGTGTTTTTACATGCGTAGAATGTGTCCTTTTATTCAAAATGCATCTCTGGGTTATTTGTGGGCCATAGGAATTCGTTCATATATATTTTCCCCCAAAATATAGTCTGGCCCCCCACAAGGTCTGAGGGACAGTGGACCGGCCCCCTGCTGAAAAAGTTTACTGACCCCTGTTCTACAGTCTCCCTACATGTGTTGGACTTCCCATCATATCTGGGCAGCATAGACATTTGCAGTTCCGTTCCCACGTTCTTTGTTTTTGTGGGGAAGTCGTATGTGGCCTGTATGAAGTTCTTCTCTGTTGCACATCACCCAGGTGATTGCGTTCCACAAACACAAACCCAAAGGGAGCAAAGGCTGCTAGTCTGCTTCCTCGAGTCCTGACTTTCGTGATTTCCTTTTTCCGTAGTTTGACCTTCAGCGGATGGTTATTTACTGTGATTCACGTCATGCTGAACTGGAAACTTGCTGTGACATTCCCTCTGGGCCTGTAAGTTTAGATCTATTACGTGTGTGTGTGTGTGTGTGTAAAAGAGTGTGCACATTCATTGAAATCTGCTATCCAAAATGGAGCTATATTCTAGAACTGTACATTAAGAACAATAATGAGGAGTAGTTTTTATAGTCTCGTGGAAAAAAGGGAGATAACAAATAGGTAGGGTAATATTATGTTGGGGTTATGTGATTCAGTATGCAAGTGGCGCTGTGGTCTAAACCACTGAGCCTAGGGCTTGTGATCAGAAGGCCGACGGTTCGAATCCCCACGGCGGGGTGAGCTCCCATTGCTCAGTCCCTGCTCCTGTCAACCTAGCAGTTCGAAAGCACGTCAAAGTGCAAGTAGAGAAATAGGTACCGCTCCGGCGGGAAAGTAAACGGCGTTTCTGTGTGCTGCTCTGGTTCGCTAGAAGCGGCTTAGTCATGCTGGCCACATGACCCGGAAGCTGTATGCCAGCTCCCTTGGCCAATAAAGCAAGATGAGCGCCGCAACCCCAGAGTCATCTGCGACTGGACCTAATGGTCAGGGGTCCCTTTACCTTTACCCGTTATGCTTCATTATGATAAATGGGCTTTTCAGAAGAGTTTAGAAGACTGCTGACAAGTCTTCATTTTTGATTTGCAGGTAAAAGAGTACGTTTTGCAGGTTGAAGTCTCCCCTCTTTCACACACACACACACACACACACACACACACACATGACTTAGATTGTGTGAATGTTTTTCTTTAAAAACTAGCACTATCCTGCTGGGTGTCATTGATTCCCCTGACATTCTCTGATTTGGTACCATTTCCCCCCCGTTCTTTATCCGTGTGTATGTATTGGTCATATGGGTGATCCCAGTCAATAAGAGAACATGCCCGTAAGCATGAGGATGCCCGGTGACACATCATTGACCAGATTTAGTTGATGGGTGATGTCATTGGGAAAAGTGAAAACCATTTCAATGGAAGGACAAAATAAATGAACAAGTGAACATCTCTGTAATGAGTGCAGTGAGAGGAGACAGCAAAAGGGAAGTGTTTATTTTTGGAGGGTGGAGATCAAGAAAATGTGGGTAGGTTTCAGCTCAGCTGCAGTTAAACTGCAAATAATTTAACAAGAAACACGTTCCTGATATGTACTATTCCTGACCTGTTCTGGCTACAGTGCAAAGTGAAGGTTGTTACAGATGCTCCTCCCCTTGAAATAACAACCACTCCTGGAAGCGAATATGTCGGCCCTACCAAGACAGTCAACTGCTCCTGTCCACCTGGAGAAAAGGTATGTATTTGAATCAGAAGTGGGGTTTTTCCCCAAGTAAGACTTTCATTGTAGTAATTGATATGAATATAATATCATGGCTTTATCATTAATCAGCACTATTAACTCTGTGCATGAGATTCTGTGCATGTGGATTCTTCTACCAAAGGCCACCTTCCCATACGTTGGAGACAGTTGTATATTAACATTGTGTTTTGTGAGGTCTATGCCTTATGACTACTGCCCTAAATAATCTCTCCTGGAGGGAAGTTGGGCATAACAAGGACAGCAAATTTTCTGATAATTCAAACAGGAAGGAAGGAAGGAAGGAAGGAAGGATTAGTAGGAAGTATTAGTTTTTTATTGTGCAATCTCATCCTGGTCATCCCATATTAATTTATTCTCATGGTGCTCATGTTGGCTAGCCAAGTGGTCATATCAGGGGATCTCAGGATGAGGGCTAGTATATTATCTAAGATAATAAAGGGGTTGTCAACCTTTTTATACCTAATGCCCACTAATGCGTCTTTCTTGATGGTAAAATTTCCTTACCGTCCACCAGCGCTCGATGGAAGGAGGATTCAGCTTGTGCCGTAGAACCCCCTAGTGCCCACCTAGAATCCTGAAATGCCCGCTAGTGGGCGGTAGGGACCAGGTTGACAACGCCTGATC
Source organism: Lacerta agilis (assembly GCF_009819535.1). Lineage (NCBI taxonomy): Eukaryota > Metazoa > Chordata > Lepidosauria > Squamata > Lacertidae > Lacerta > Lacerta agilis. Next base: position 79,363,316 of record NC_046318.1, on the reverse strand, counting down.
TAAGGCAATGTACTTATGTATTTCATGGTTGCTAACACACACAATTAAGGCTATATTTACGTGATAGAAGCAATGAGAAATTATGTTGATAAATAATATTTCTCTCTCATTTCAGGGTGAAAGAGGTCTACCTGGGTTTGAAGGTCTTAGAGGCCAGAAGGTTAGTTTTGCCTGAGGGACCAACAAGACTTTGTTTGTTTGTTTGTTTATAAAAACTTTATCAATTCAAGTTAAGTAGCTTCTGAATCTAAAACAGAATATGAGCTCTAATTGGGCTGCAATTTTTTTGTGGGAAGGCAGCTGTATTGCTGCCATGAGTTCCTGTTTTCACAACAGTTTCCTCTTAGCTTATAAAATGCTATGGCCCTGGAAATTATCATGCATGCACACTTCCATCACACTCACACTGCACGATGGGTTCCATGGGCCATTGGATTTTAAGCATATTGTGCTCCCCGTTGCCTGGTTAATTGGATTCCAGCAGACAACAAACCTCAGTAGCAGAATTCCACAACAAAACACTCAAGATAATTTTTTGGCATGTATAATATCCAGGCCCTGGAAGCTTTCGTGCATGTTGTTCTTGACATCCATTGCCTTGAGAGACAATGGAGTGTGCCCCCGGTGGTGAGATCAAACAGCTGCAATCCTGGGCAGTGTGTATGGAAGTCCTGGGCTGCCCAGACAAGAAGACCCTGCTCTCTCGGCCTCACTGATGTAGTCCAAAGGAAAGCTGAGCAATATGTTTGGCACCAGCTTGGCTGTAGGAATTGCTGGAAGAAGATGTACAAGGCGCCATCCAAACCTCTTAGGGACTTGTTGTAAGAATTTAAGGGAATTATCCCAGTAAAGGGTCCGATTCCGGGTGGAATCCTGAACCTCGGCAGGACGTTATTTTGAAACCCCTGCCTGCGCAGAAATGACAGAGACCAGACCAGAGTTCTAACAAAAAGCAAGGTGGCTAGTTAAGCCTGAAGTTTATTAAAAGCTGTGGCAACAGTGTACTCCCCTCACACACAGGCGAGCAGGGAAGGACCCAGAACAAAGGTGTGTCTGCACTTATATAGACATTTAAGTTTCCCACCCTTGAGTCCAAGACCACCCCCAGAAACATCATACATGCATCACACAAAAAGGCAGTCCCCAACAGAATTCTGAGTGTGGTTGTTTATCTCCTGCCTGGCAGGTTATATGATAATGCCTTCTCTGATTGCCTTTCCTGGTAGTCTGGGCATTCCTTTGAGGTGGTAAATAGTTCCTGAATCTCTTACGCATATTGATAGTGTGCTCAGCTTAACAGATATTCTCACCTGGAATACTGTGTCCAGTTCTGGGCACCACAGTTCCAGAAGGATACTGACAAGCTGGAACGTGTCCAGAGGAGGGCAACCAAAATGGTCAAAGGCCTGGAAACGATGCCTTATGAGGAACGGCTTAGGGAGCTGGGTATGTTTAGCTTGGAGAAGAGAAGGTTAAGGGGTGATATGATAGCCATGTTCAAATATATCAAAGGATGTCATATAGAGGAGGGAGAAGACACGGGGCAATGGATTCAAACTACAAGAAAGAAGATTCCACCTAAACATTAGGAAGAACGTCCTGACAGTAAGAGCTGTTTGACAGTGGAATTTGCTGCCAAGGAGTGTGGTGGAGTCTCCTTCTTTGGAGGTCTTTAAGCGGAGGCTTGACAGCCATCTGTCAGGAATGCTTTGATGGTGTTTCCTGCTTGGCAGGGGGTTGGACTAGATGGCCCTTGTGGTCTCTTCCAACTCTATGATTCTATGATTCTATGATACTTGCCAGACTATATTTACAGGGAGGTGTAAGTCCCAAAGAGAATTGGGAAGCTTTTCCTATTGCAGAAGAATACTTGGTCAGCTGGGATTCAAAATGGTGCTGCTTCAGACATGTGGCCCATACATTCATGTACATGTTTGCTTGGTACACTTATGAACAATTATTACATATATATATATAAGACCTTAAAATTCTTATTACAGACTCCACTCCGGATTTGGGTAGGGTTTACCTTTTAGCCTTCTCTTCTCCTGGAGATATACTGCAATGCAGTGGAGGTTTAGGATCAAAGTTTTCCTTCTCCTAGATGGGCTACCTTCCCAGGTTGTCAAGCCCCATCTGCCCTCCACTTCCTTCTCTAGCATGTGCAGAAACAGATTTCTTGGCCGTTGGACTAAGTATTGGTGCCATCCGCTCAGTCCGCCAGAACCTGTATTTGCATGCAGTGGAAGTCCCTAACTCTGAAGAAGTGTGCGTGCACACGGAAGCTCATGTTGTTGTTGTTCAGTTGTTCAGTCGTGTCCAACTCTTCGTGACCCATGGACCAGAGCACGCCTATCCTTCACTGCCTCTCGCAGTTTGGCCAAACTCATGTTAGTAGCTTCGAGAACACTGTCCAACCATCTCATCCTCTGCCATCCCCTTCTCCTTGTGCCCTCCATCTTTCCCAACTTCAGGGTCTTTTCCAGGGAGTCTTCTCTTCTCATGAGGTGGCCAAAGTACTGGAGCCTCAACTTCAGGATCTGTCCTTCTAGTGAGCACTCAGGACTGATTTCTTTAAGAAGGGATAGGTTTGATCTTCTTGCAGTTCATGGGACTCTCAAGAGTCTCCTCCAGCACCATAATTCAAAAGCATCAATTCTTCGGCGATCAGCCTTGCGCGATCGGCGAAAGCTCATACCAAGAACAAACTTAGTTGGTCTCTAAGGTGCTACTGGAAGGAAATTTTTTTATTTTTTATTTTGTTTTCACCAAGAACTTGAGATTCTTTGGCAACCCTCACCTTGTTTAGCTGGCCAGTCGAAGAGAGAGCTGAGCACAGTGTGGGGACCAATGGTGGATGAAATATCCCAGAAGGAGCATGGTGTGCCCCTCACCAGAGATACTACCTCCTCCTCTAACACCCCATACGTCTCACTGGATGTCACAGAATGACAGAGAGAAAATGAAGGCTTGCTTTACTTATAACATGAAATGCTTCTCCAGCTAAATAGTTAAGCATCATCTTTTTGCTGGTTAGCAAAAGAAGAGGGGAGAATGCCCTTTGGAAGCAAGGTTATCCATTGGTTTAAAACGGTCTAGATTTGTTTCCATTGTCCCCATTTCCATTGAAAGCAGCCACAGGACTGGGCCTTGCATTTCTCTGGCTCTATAAATAGAAGCTTCCCATTTTAATCAGTGACAGTTTAACCGATGAGAGTCCCTTTGGACAATGACATGAGAAAATTACAGTAAGAGCCAAACCAGGGGGCTGGCAGCAATAGAACAGGGTGTATTTTAAATGGCTGCCATTTCCCCAAGTGTATGGACCCAACGATGGCCTCTAGAAATGCTAATGCATCAGTTTAATATAAGTGAAATGGAATTCTTTATCGGGGTGCCTGGGATGGAAGTGAGCCTTTTAGAAGCTGATTATATTTAGGGTGCCCCATCTCTCCTCTAAAATGGTCCAAAAGATGAATGCTGATTCCTGCTTAGCACACAGAGTGGATTATCCGCCTACATCTCTGTTTAGCGGCATTGAGTGGTTCCTCTTGACACTGATGTAAAAAGCCTTCTTTTTAAAATTGGAAAAAAAGACCTTCTGACATTACTTTTTCTTTTCTATGAGCAGCCTGGAAAAAATATAGAGAGAGACTTGCTGTGAGTGATCGGCATTTTTGCAACCAGTTTTGCAGGTTGTAAATGGAACAGGAAGCATAGAAATGCACTTTATTTTCCTGTTGCATCACATACTTTCTTTGTTACTTTGTTAAAGGGCCCACTTTGGAACCAATAATTTTATGCACGCATGCCCACACTTTTGAGTATTGCACACAACATGTTGAGGAACTGTAGCTCAGTGCTAGAGCACATGTTTTTCATGCATAAAATCCGCGTTCTCTTCCTGACATCTGCAGTTTCAAAGATTGGATAGTAGATGTTGAGTAGTGGGAAAGATGGATGAAGACACAGCTCTTAAAACAACTAGCTCTTTAATTCAGCTCTGAGTCCTGGACTGAACAACAGTTTAGCCTCCTGGCTTATATAGTACTCAGTAACTTGCAACAGTAACAAACTCCCTCTAGCTACCCAATCCATGAACGGCACTCTCAATCCTTCATTTGCATGGTGGGGACCTGAGTGAGAACTGCAGCCACAGTGGCCAGAATGAGTACTGCAGTTAAACTTAATACATAACACCCCTTCCCACCAGGATGAGGTTTTTAGGCCCCCAATTCATAAAAGGTTACAACTAGGCACCGTAAGCGTATGGTTGCTAATTTCACGTACAATCTTATTTGTTTCACAATGGCACTTAAACGTATGGTTTCCACAAGTTTCAACAGCATGTGTTTTAACTATTTACAAGTACAATATACTGGTTCATTATGCAACATAATCATTAAGATAGGCTGGATGACTATGAGTCCGAGTAGACCGACGAGGTATTACTGGAGAGGCAGCCGGGCTACCTGAGCCTGGGGAACCACCCGCCACAGGTGACGCAGGTGAATGGTTCGAGTCTGAGGCTTCTGCGTCGGCTACTGTAACGGCGGCTTCAGGCTGTGGTTGTACAGGAGGCTCCGTCAAGGGTGCTGGGGAAGGTTGTCTATGCGCTGGGTGTTCTTCCTCAGCGGTACTTGGTGGCTGGCCAGACTCTGCCGGGGCCGGGAGAGGCACTGTTCCAGTATCCAAATTCCCAGCGCGGTGGCACAACTGGTCAATGTTCCGGCGCCATAACCAGCCGCAGTCCAAAGCCACCTGATACGATTTCAGCCCTGTAACCCCAACCACCACAGCCGGCATCCAGGCAATCTCTCCCGCATAGTTCCTCACAAACACCTTGTCCCCTGGAACAAAAGACCGTGGCAGGTTAGCACAGCCTGAGACTCCAGAAAGCTGCTGCCAGTCAGAGTAGACAGGACTGGATGAATATACAGACTGATACTGCTCTAAGGCAGCTTCTGTCTGACATCATAAGAACATAAGAAGATGAAAAAAAGCCCAGCCAAAGGAGGCAAAAGGCCCATCTAGTCCACCATCCTGTTCTCACAGTGGGGAGGATGAATGTATACATGATATACTGAGAAAAATAATGGCACCAAATTGCAGACTGGCCATATTCACCTGTCCGATTTCCATTCCTGTTTGCAGATGGAGACACAACCTGACACAATTTCTGAGACCTTTCCCCCATTCTGATGAAATTCTCATATATCCCTACTAGTCGGTCTAATAAAAGTCAGGGGTGGGGATCATTGCATCTTGTACTCTTGAGCTAACACTTATTCTTTTCCTTTTTTGTCAAGGGAGAAATTGGACCAATTGGACTTCCTGGCCCAAAGGGAGAAAGAGGAGAACCAGTAAGAACATTTATCAGAGCTCAGACACTATGGGTTGTTTCCTTCCCTGTTCTAACATTAGGTAAAGGTAAAGGGACCCCTCAGCAAAAACAAGACCTGGAGCTGACTGTGGCTCAGATCATCAGCTTCTTATAGCAAAATTCCAGCTTAAACTGAAGAAAGTAGGAAAAACCACTGGGCCAGTAAGATTCAATCTAAATCAAATTCCTTATGAATACACAGTTGAAGTGAAGAACAGGTTCAAGGATTTAGATTTGGTGGATAGAGTACCTGAAGAACTGTGGATGGAGGCTCGTAACATTATACAGGAGACAGCAACGAAAACTATCCCAATGAAAAAGAAATGCAAGAAAGCAAAGTGGCTGACCAATGAGGCCTTACAAATAGCGGGGGAGAGAAGACAAGCAAAATGCGAAGGAGATCGTGAAAGATACAGGAAATTGAATGCAGATTTCCAAAGAATAGCAAGGAGAGACAAGAGGGCCTTTCTAAACGAGCAATGCAAAGAAATAGAGGAAAATAACAGAATGGGAAAAACCAGAGATTTATTCAAGAAAATTGGAGATATGAAAGGAACATTTCGTACAAAGATTACCACAATTAAGGACAAAAGTGGAAAGGACCTAACAGAAGCAGAAGACATCAAGAAGAGGTGGCAAGAATACACAGAGGAATTATACCAGAAAGATATGGAGGTCTCATACACCCCCGGAAATGTGGTTGCTGACCTTGAGCCAGACATCCTGGAGAGTGAAGTCAAATGGGCCTTAGAAAGCCTTGCTAACAACAAGGCCAGTGGAAGTGATGATATTCCAGCTGAACTATTTAAAATTTTAAAAGAGGATGCTGTTAAGGTGCTGCACTCAATATGCCAGCAAGTTTGGAAAACTCAGCAGTGGCCAGAGGATTGGAGAAGATCAGTCTACATCCCAATCCCAAAGAAGGGCAGTGCCAAAGAATGCTCCAACTACCGCACAATTGCACTCATTTCACACGCTAGCAAGGTTATGCTTAAAATTCTACAAGGCAGGCTTAAGCAGTATGTGGACCGAGAACTCCCAGAAGTGCAAGCTGGATTTCGAAGGGGCAGAGGAACCAGAGACCAAATTGCAAACATGCGCTGGATTATGGAGAAAGCCAGAGAGTTCCAGAAAAACATCTACTTCTGCTTCATTGATTATGCAAAAGCATTTGACTGTGTCGACCACAGCAAACTATGGCAAGTTCTTAAAGAAATGGGAGTGCCGGATCACCTCATTTGCCTCCTGAGAAATCTCTATGTGGGACAAGAAGCTACAGTTAGAACTGGATATGGAACAACTGATTGGTTCAAAATTGGGAAAGGAGTACGACAAGGCTGTATATTGTCTCCCTGCTTATTTAACTTATATGCAGAATACATCATGCGAAAGGCTGGACTGGATGAATCCCCAACTGGAATTAAGATTGCCGGAAAAAATATCAACAACCTCAGATATGCTGATGATACTACCTTGATGGCAGAAAGTGAGGAGGAATTGAAGAACCTTTTAATGAGGGTGAAAGAAGAGAGCGCAAAATATGGTCTGAAGCTCAACATCAAAAAAACTAAGATCATGGCCACTGGTCCCATCACCTCCTGGCAAATAGAAGGGGAAGAAATGGAGGCAGTGAGAGATTTCACTTTCTTGGGTTCCATTATCACTGCAGATGGTGACAGCAGTCACGAAATCAGAAGACGCCTGCTTCTTGGGAGAAAAGCAATGACAAACCTAGACAGCATCTTAAAAAGCAAAGACATCACCTTGCCGACAAAAGTCCGTATAGTTAAAGCTATGGTTTTCCCAGTAGTAATGTACGGAAGTGAGAGCTGGACCATAAAGAAGGCTGATCGCCGTAGAATTGATGCTTTTGAATTATGGTGCTGGAGGAGACTCTTGAGAGTCCCGTGGACTGCAAGAAGATCAAACCTATCCATTCTCAAAGAAATCAGCCCTGAGTACTCACTAGAAGGACAGATCCTGAAGTTGAGGCTCCAGTACTTTGGCCACCTCATGAGAAGAGAAGACTCCCTAGAAAAGACCCTGATGTTGGGAAAGATGGAGGGCACAAGGAGAAGGGGACGACAGAGGATGAGATGGTTGGACAGTGTTCTTGAAGCTACTAACATGAGTTTGGCCAAACTGCGAGAGACAGTGAAGGATAGGCGTGCCTGGCGTACTCTGGTCCATGGGGTCACGAAGAGTCGGACATGACTGAACGACTGAACAACAACAACAACAACAACAAAGGGACCCCTGACCATTAGGTCCAGTCGTGTCCGACTCTGGGGTTGTGGCGCTCATCTCGCTTTATTGGCAAAGGGAGCCGGCATACAGCTTCCGGGTCATGTGGCCAGCATGACTAAGCCGCTTCTGGCGAACCAGAGCAGCGCACGAAAACACCGTTTACCTTCCCGCCGGAGTGGTACCTATTTATCTACTTGCACTTTGTGTTTTCGAAGTACTAGGTGGGCAGGAGCCAGGACCGAGCAACGGGAGCTCACCCCGTCGTGGGGATTTGAACCGCCGACCTTCTGATCAGCAAGCCCTAGGCTCTGTGGTTTAACCCACAGCACCACCCGCGTTCTAACATTACCATGTGCTAATAACAATAGGCATGTAATACTAAACTAGGGGTCACAAATAGCACCTGGTTGACTTATTTTTAGCTAGATTCTGGATTCAGGACTCAAAGTTTTATCTGTGAATTATAGATTCAGGACTCTGAAGAGCTAGCCAACAATAAAAAAGGGAAACAAAGTACACAAGGTTTGAAAATGATTGCATACACTTGAAATAATTGTTCAACCACTGCCTTGCAGCAGTAACTTTGCTTTCGGATCCCATCTACTGGATTATTAATTTATATCTCCAGTGAAAGAAATCCCATGCAGTGATTTCTAGGGTCACCCAGCTACTGAGTCCCGTCATGTTCCATCAAGGACTGCCTCTTCTGTGCCTTCCTTTTCCATTGGGCTACTCGTGTTTGAGATCCACTGACATTATCATTGGTTTTCCCTTAGCTGCTCTCAGAATGTCTTAGAACATCCATTGGTAGTGATAGCTCACTGTGAGAATTGTGAGAATTCTTGTGCTATAGTTATTGTGTTAACTGTGGATTTATTCTCTCCTTTTAGGGTGGTGGAGGAGGAGCTGGCTGGGCAGAGAAAGGAGAAAAGGTATGGTCATACTCAAAGCTGGGTAAACTCTAATGTTATCTATGCAATTGTTGTTGTTGTTGTTGTTGTTGTTGTTGTTGTTGTTGTTGTTGTTGTTCCCTTTCTCCAAGGAGCATCCATGGTACTTCTAGTCTCATTTTCTCTCCGCAATCTTACGAGCACCAGAATTTTGACAGTAATTCCTGAGACGAGAAATATGATTTTATGTTAGATTTCTCCCATGCGTATATGCAGTTTTACCTAATCCACACATCTTTGCAAGCGATTTCCCCTAACACAATGCATTGTTGTTATTTGTCATTTTCATGAATAGGCATTGTTATGCCCACTTTCCCTTAATACAGTGGTGCCCCGCTAGACGAAAATAATTCGTTCTACGGGTTTTTGACTTTTTCGTCTTGCGGGGCAGCTTCCGCTAGACGAATGCCGTTCGTCTAGTGAGTTTTTCGTCTAGCGAGGCATTCGTCTAGCGGGGCACCACTGTATATACTGTATACTTTTGTCCTTCTCTCTCTCTCTCTCTCTCTCTCTCTCTCTCTCTGTGTGTGTGTGTGTGTGTGGTTGGAGAACTGTGTCACAAAATTCAGAGAAGCATGAATTTTGACTGATAGCTGGCATTCAAGCTTGCGTTTTGCTTACTGGGTAACTTCCTTTTCAAAGGAAACAAAATGGAATTTCTCCCCCATCCCTAAATGGGTCCTTTCATATTGCAATTAACTGGGATCGAACCCTTGAGGCCTGCCTACTGTGGAGCTAGGTGTCAACTGGCATGTTTAGAGGAAGCCTGGGTGGCAGTACCAGGGTTTCTTAGGCACCTATTGGGATCAGCTGGCAGCTTTGAAAGTTCTGTGCATGGGCAGAGTTCCATTCATTCTCCCGATAGTTTAAACGCACACAGTATTTCAAAACCTGGGCTATTAATCAGATTACATCAAAAACTGGCAAAGACTAAGTATGAGGCTTTGTCTGCTGCATCTGTACAAAATATCATCAAATGGGCGCCAAAGAGGGTGAAGGCAACAATTGATCTGATTTACGAGCATCCAGATGTGCCGTTTTAGTCCTTTTGTGTCTAGAAAGTTCCTGGGACAGCTCTCCAACACCCAAGGGAGCATTTCAGGAGATATGCACCTGCTGGCCACATCTTGCCAACATCTGTCTGACAGGTTTGGCATCAGCACACATGTGTGCTTGTGCCAAGCATAGCTACTGTTTTCTTTTTGCTTAGAAAAAGAACTGAGCGCCTCTTCAAAATGAAAAAAGGGGTTTTTTGGATCTGTGGAGCATTCAGCTGTAGCTGCATTACAAGCTTGTTCTCACCCTCTTTCTGGCTGAATTGCCACCTAATGCTATCGACCCGTTCTTTTGTTCTGACATCAGGTGTGGGTGTTTTTATTTATTTATTCCTTTGAAAAAAGGCATTCTTCCACATTCTAGAGATACACAAAAGACCCCAAGAAAAGTTGCTGGTGTTGACAGAACACTCTGTTCTTCCCTTGAAATCCCTTTGAAGTTTCTTTGAAGTAGCAGCTAAGGTTGCTGAAAAATAAACCACCCCACCAAAATCCTACCTACCTGATGCAGCAAAAGATGTTTCTCAAGCTTTGGACTTCTGCTGTTTGTTTCCTTCCAAGTACAGAGGACAGATAGCTTCTTCCTACCAATATCACCCCTTCTCTTGGATTGCTGCTGTTTGTCAGCTCTGACAACTGTGGGGAAGAAGGTTCTGGATTATAGGGCTTCTTCCAGAACCTAGACCCAAAAGGAGCTGCACCATCCATGGTTCTTCTTAGCCTGACGACAGTATGAGAATGCTCAGCACATTTCAACCTTTGAAAATAAATCGGAATGCATCCATCAGAATTTGCACCAAAATTTGAAACATAGTTCTTGACTCACTTTTTTAAAAAAAAATAAGAAATGTATCTAAAATTGTATCTTTGGAGAAAAAAAAAATTGAAAGGTATATTTTAAGAGACAGTACATTTAACACTGTGCATTGAAGTACATATTTAAATGAATAGTTGTTGTTGTTTTGTCATTCAGTCGTGTCCGACTCTTTGTGACTCCATGGACCAGAGAACGCCAGGCACTCCTGTCTTCCACTGCCTCCTGCAGTTTGGTCAAACTCATGATAGTAGCTTCGGGAACACTGTCCAACCATCTCGTCCTCTGTCGTCCCCTTCTAGTAACCTCATTCTTTCTCAACATCAGGGTCTTTTCCACGGAGTCTTCTCTTCTCATGAGATGGCCAAAGTACTGGAGCCTCAGCTTCAGGATCTGTCCTTCCAGTGAGCACTCAGGGCTGATTTCCTTCAGAATGGATAGGTTTGATATTCTTGCAGTCCATGGGACTCTCAAGAGTCTCCTCCAGCACCATAATTCAGAATAAATAAATATTTCCATGTATATATTTACAGAGGCATGTGAATTTGCATTGGGATAGATTTATGAATAAGCACATGCAAAAGTGATGTGGATTAGAAATATGTCAGTAAGACCAACTCTGTGTTACAAAGATGTCCTCAAATGTGACATGAAGGCTGGGAACATCAACCCCCCCCCCCATGACCACAGTGCTTGGAGAAAGGCAGTCAAGCCGTGGAGCCACAGCAGTGACCAGAGAAGTGTGGGATGTAAACACAGAGCAGTTAAAACCATTGCTAGAGGGGACATGAAGGGTATCTCAGTCCTCCAACCAAAGCTTCCTTTTTACCAGTGTGGTGTAGTGGTTAAGAGCAGTAGACTCGTAATCTGGTGAACCGGGTTTGCGTCTCCGCTCCTCCACATGCAGCTGCTGGGTGACCTTGGGCTAGTCACACTTCTCTGAAGTCTCTCAGCCCCACTCACCTCACAGAGTGTTTGTTGTGGGGGAGGAAGGGAAAGGAGAATGTTAGCCGCTTTGAGACTCCTTCGGGTAGTGATAAAGCGGGATATCAAATCCAAACTCTTCCTCTCTTCTTCTTCTTCTTCTTCTTCTTCTTCTTCTTCTTCTTCTGGAGTGAGATAACTTCCTGTGTAACTAGAGGTGGGTGTGATCTCACCTGTATACAAAACTCTTGAGACCAGATGCCATCTCTCTCTCTCTCTCTGGATTCGTCTATTCAATGAGCAACGTCTTAGGACAGGATGCTCTCTTGGCTTGCAGCCGAGAGAAGGCCAGGTGAAGCCTGTTTCCTTATGGAGCTAGCTTCACACATGTAAATACATTTATCTAAGCTAGCCTGCCTTCTGAGACTATACTGCAACTGTGAGTATACTCTTTTTATACTTCTAAAGAGCACTGTATTGTGTCTTTACTTTTAAGAGGGAAGAAGGGGAATATACCAGGAATATATATGTTATTCTGAGGCTTTAGCAAGCCTGTGCAACCATTCCTGCTGTGCTTTAGAAAGGGAATGCAACTCTGCTAAGTTTGGAGCTTGTTAACACAAGCTGGGATAGGATATATTAGACAATATATGCTCATCCACATTGCCAAGCATTCCCACAAGAAGGAAGGGCTGTGGGGAAGAGCACAGAAATAAGCAATGTACCATGGTGCATATTCAGAAGCACAACCAGATGCCATCATCTTCCCCAGCTGCAACAAAACACGTCTCTCCCATATCGGTCTCTACAGCCACAGTAGGCATTGCAACCTTCCAAGAGTTTGACTTCACTCCCGAAAGGTGCATTCCTCTATTGTCTCCCGAGACAGACAGATGCCAGCAAAGATCTGTTCATCACTTGGCGCACTTGTAGCATAACAACTGGGAAGGTTCTCACCTTGGAAATTGTTCTGAAAGTAGCACTGCCCTCTGAAATCTTCTTCCACCTTTGGCATTTTGGTAGCTACTACCATCAGCCTGGCGGCAAAGGGGACCCAGGAAGTTGTGATGGCTGATGTTTGAAAAGGAAACGCTTTGCTTCTCTGCCATCACTGTTTACACTAGGAGTGGACAACCTGGTGCCCTCCAGATGTTGATGGATCCCCGACCATTGGCCAACAACATCTGGAGGAGAACCACCTTGGCTAACCCTGGCTTAAAATGACAGCAGCAATAACATGATTGTTTGAGAAGATGGGAAGACAGGTCCCATCTCTCTGTGTCATCTTTATGAATGATTATCGTAGGTTTCCCCATGAATATATGACAGTGAATCCCCGGAATTTGTTGAATATTGACTTGTTAGAGGCAAATGTGTGGGTGTCCATATATATCCCCTTCTGCTGCTCCCCTGTCCCCTCATCCAGCAAATTAAAACAGTGGGGGCATACGTATTTCACTTCTGTTCCATTTAATCTTTTTTAGCCATAGGCCATAACAAAGTTCGAGATACAAATTAGGGCCATCAATTTCAAGCATGGCAAGAATTAACATGTCAGAAATCACGGAGCTACAGCAATAGTAAAACATCAGAAATCCAATTTGCGGTCTGCGACGTGCACATCATAAAATATCTTGGGCTGCCGTTGAAAAATTAGCTACATTATCCCTTATTACTATTGGCAAGTAAGTTGTCATTTCGTCTTTGCAATACATTTTTGCCTAGCATCTTCAGAAATGGGGCAGTGAGATATATAATGAGGATTTTCTTTTATTGCTTCCATTGTATCCTCTTTTCAGATACAATGAAGAGAGAGAGAGAGACACAGAGAGAGAGCATATTGTGATAGCATATATTAAGTTAATGAATCTGTTGTATTCTAAACCAGGCGGAGGCTTTCACTGGAGGAGAAATGTGGAAATAATGCATAGATACGTTTTGAACCCGTGATTAAATTCGGACCAGTCTCCTTTCATTATATTTCAGGGACCTGCCCAAATTTGGAGGGCTTTTTGAGGCATTCGTTCTTGAAGTGTTTTTGATTGTTGGAAACACTTCAAACCAACCTTAGTACACCTTGGAGCCCGGCACGCTTCCTTCAGCGCACGTACCTCTCCTGTACGTTCTCCTTGCTGCCGTCTCCTGTGCTATTCAGCAGAGTTATCTTCTCTTATCTTCTCTCACGCAGCGGGGTTGTGTATGCCAGCATATTACAGACAACAGAGTCCGGCTTCTTTCTAATCTAGAAGCTTTATTTTACAAGGCATAAATCATTACATTCCGGGAGAGTCGCAAGCCATGTTGGTGGCTTCTCCCTTCTCCCTGTTCTCCGGACAACAGAAACAGAAAGTATCACATTACACAGTACAACAGTACACAGAGCATCCGGTGACGCTCTTCCTCCTGTGGGTGGGACAATCTGGTTGAGCTTGTTAACTCTAAAAGCTCCAAACCTCTACACCCCCTCTTGTCCCGCACACAGGGGCGTTGTAAGCTTGCAGCTTACCTCACACAAACCCTCACAGAACTCCCCATGACATTGGAAGCTCAGGGGCTTCGTGAACCCAACCCTCTGGTTCACCTGACCAGGACAGTACTTCAGCTTCTCCAAGCCGGTCTGAACGCACACGTCTCGAAAGAGAACGTCTAGGTGTTTGGGTCTGGCCTTGACTTGTCCAGACTCTGCCACCAACAAACAGAGTTGGTTGTCCTCCCAAACCATCATGGGCAGGCAACTCTGAACGCAGATCTCTTGGACCAAACACCTATAGAACTCCAGTTCCCTGCAAAGCACTGACAACGCACTGTACCTGGCTTCTGCACGAGAACGAGCAATGAGGCTCTGGCACCGGGACTTCAGCCCGCCTAGAGCTCCTCCACACTGTACCTCCATTTCAGACACAGATTTCCTGTCCTCGGAATTTGCCCAACCGCCGTCGCACCAGCGCGTGAGCTGGGGCTCACCGGTAGCTGACAACTCCGGGCAAAACTCCTTAGTCTCCTGCAAACTCTGGAGCACTCTCTCCATGCCATTCCAGGCATGCACGCTGGGATTTGCAGCCTCCTTGCTGAACAGATCCACAGCAACTGCTATGTCAGGTTTGCTCAACCATGGAGGAAACAACAGCCTCCCAGGAGCTGACCTAAACACCTCGGGGCTCTCGAACTCAGAGCGTTCCCCGGTCTGACTGTCCTCACCTAGACACGTCTCCATGGGTGTTCTGACACTAGCACATTCAGACACTCTGCACTTCCTCAACAACTGCACTACCTTGCCAGTCTGATTGAGCAAGACACTACCGTCTTCAGCTCTGTCTACCTGCACACCTAGGTAAACACCAACAGGGCTTAGGTTCCTGAGCTGGAAATACTGACCAAGCTCCTCTGCGAACCATTGCACCTGTCCCCTGGTCTCCACCAGGTAAAGCATGTCCGCACTGGACTGCAGAACTAGACCCTGTTCTGGGCTTACTCCTGCCAGAAACAGGCAGCTATCAGCACAACTCTGGCTGACACCTAGCTTTCTCAAAGCTTCTTGCACGCCTGAGGACCAATCTCTGGCTGACTCCTTCAAGCCAGTGATTGCCTCGTGCAAACTCCACACCTGATTTGGCCCGTTGTCCTCGAACCCTGGCGGAGGTACCTCGTACCTCTCCTCATCCAGGTCGGAATCCAAACAGGCACCCAAACCAAAGTGGCTCGCCTCAAAACTGCTTTGAGTCGCGACCGCTAACAGCATGCGCGTGGTTTCGCTTCTGAGAGAGGGCGTGTCCAGTACCTCGGAACAATGGACCCCCTCCTCCTGAGTGAAACCTCTGACTACTGACCTAGCCTCGCACTGCAACTCGCCAGTTGCTGCCGTCTTGAGTCTGCACACCCAACGACCTTCTGACAGCGTCGTGGTTGTGCACAAACCCAAAGACCTCATTGAGCTTACCTGCTCTACCATGGCATCCTGCCATTTCTGGGCCTCACCTTGAGATACCCATTGAACCTTCACAAGGCTTTCCGGTTCACCCTGAACCAAACAAGCACTCACGCTAGTGGCCGTGAACCTTTCGGGCAGAATCCCTTCAGTGGATCGTGCATACTGCTGTGATACCACTTCAGATTCTCCCTCTGCTCCAGTTGCACTGGATTCCACCTGCACGTCCTTGACGTCAGGCATCTCACCTACAGACTTGCTGCGCCTGTGCATCCTAACTGAACCACCTAAGGATGACATTGGCGCGCCTTTGGGCTCCTGCTTCATTCCCAAAGAACCCCCCTCTTGCACCAGGACGAGACCTGCGTCAGGCTCTCCTGGAGAAGAGTTGCCACACAAAGAGTCGCCATGCGTGGCCTGACTCCTAGTCCGTGACATAGGAGTTGTGGGTGCACTCCCAGGCTGCTGCCTTGGAGTCACCCCTAGCTGTGCTGCACCCTGGTGATGACTGGGAACTCGGCCCAAGCCACCAGCAGGTGCCAAAGCCACAGCAATACCCCCTCTTGGGGCTGATCCACCTGGACCACTGCCACCAGCAGGTGGCGCATTGGCCTGTCCAGCACTGACAGGACCATCCAGAACATCAGGGCTTCTAGGGATGTGTTCCAATCCATTCTGCTCACAAAATTCAGCACTCCTGCTGACTAGAACCTGGGTCTGGTCACTATCTGTGTTAACTAACCTCCAGCTATGCAAGCTGGGTTCGCACCCACAGAAAGACACTTTCAGAACCTTGGTATCACCCAGTTCCACCTGGAACCCTTGTGGAAGCTCTGCATCCAAGAGCATGTCTTCAGTGGCAGCATGCAGCATCCTTTGCTGCCTCTCTGCAAGACCACATACCTGTGAAGAAAGCAGGTTAGTCACACTGTGCTTACTCCCCCTCTCACTGAGGACCTGGGAACAGCCTACTCCAGTAGAAACCTGCTGTTCCACTGCAACCAGTGGTGCTGCCTCAGTTGCCTCCTTGAGCAACGCAGACCACATGTGGTGAGAGAAAGCATCAGCCAAACACTCAGAACAACACGCTCCCCCCCAGGTTAGCTTCTGGCTTCCCTTCAGAAACAGCCACATGAACCAGGGAAAAGGGACGCGTGGTTTCCCTTTCAGACGCGGGGTAGCAGGATGTCGACTCCTCGACCTTGCAAACCCTGCAATCAAGAAAGCTGTTACATGCCCTTAACTTGCACCCTTCAGAGAACTCAGGCTGCTCCAGCACACTGTCCCAGTGGCGACTTGCCAGCCTTTGGTACCACTGACACAAACATAAGTGGTGCACGGGCACATTGGCGCATTGAGCAAACACTGCATCAGTGCCACCTTCCGCTGTTCTTGCTTGAGGCCCCTCGACAGCAAACAGCCCATCCTGGCTGCATTCCATGCGTAGCAGCATCTTCTGGCCCCTGCAAGCAGAACAGGTGATTATCACAACACAAACAGCAAAAACATTGGACAGAAGGTTTGACATAAACAGATACACAGCCACGTCAGCAACCAAAGAAAACGCCAGTTCTGTCCCTTGGATCTGTCCCTTGACTGTTAGCAAAAAGTCAAGCCTTTTCTTGCTTCCAACAGTCACAAACTGTCTCTCGACTGCAGCAGCCAATACGTTGAACTGCTCTGTAGAAGGAGACTCGCAGTTCCTCACAAGTCCACCAGGAGGAACGATGACGATGCAAAGAGACGCTGCACAGGCACTCATCACTCGCAGCCCACCAGGGTTGGCCTCTCTCAGCGTTGCCTCGGTGACTGCATCACAACAGTAGGCATCCTCTTCCGCCTGGGCTGTGGTAGAGCTGTTGCAATTCTCATGGCCAGTACCACACATCATGTCCTTGGCCTTATCTTCAGCCATGCACGTCAACAAAAAACCAGGTGCAGGCTACGTGCCAAAACACAGGTCCACAGTCAAAACTTTTTACACTGGCTTCAGACTTGGAAACAGCCCCCCCTCTTCTGGGAGCAAAGCCCACGGCGATCTGGCCCCCCTCCTGCTTTCCATGGCACTGTTGCTTCTCAACAGCCATAAGCCGAGCTGGGGGCGAGCTTTCCAAAGCCACTTCAGCCAGTCCCTCCGCCCCGTGAAACTGGGCTAGGGTCTTCTTCCAGGCTTCACAAGCACTGGCCAGACCTTCCTCCTCACAGGCGTTGGCCAGAACATCAACGCTCTCAGGGAACAGCCCTCTGCATTGAAGCTGTGAGGCTGGAGGTGCTTGCAAACAAAAGCTTCCCTCCTCCTTGCTGGGAATGCTATGGCTCCCTCCATCTTGCCCAGGGGTAGCGTACTTACGAATCTGTAGCTTCTTACCCGGCTCCACAGATGGGGGTTTCACCAGAGAGGGTACACTGCTTGGGCACACCTCAATCTGGACTTCCCTGCTGCCTTCCAACCTCTGGCAGCAGGTTTTAGGCTTCTGAGCCATTCAGCAGACTGCTGAATGCTCCTGCTGGCAAAGCAAACTTCCCTGGATGCTCCATCACAGTCCAAGCCAGGGAGGCACTTCTCAGCTTAGCACACACATTCTGGATCCTTGGAACTGCTCCAGAATCAGTCCAGAATCGGGAAAAGCTTGGATCCATAACCTGAAGTGTTTTTGATTGTTGGAAACACTTCAAACCAACCTTAGTACACCTTGGAGCCCGGCACGCTTCCTTCAGCGCACGTACCTCTCCTGTACGTTCTCCTTGCTGCCGTCTCCTGTGCTATTCAGCAGAGTTATCTTCTCTTATCTTCTCTCACGCAGCGGGGTTGTGTATGCCAGCATATTACAGACAACAGAGTCCGGCTTCTTTCTAATCTAGAAGCTTTATTTTACAAGGCATAAATCATTACATTCCGGGAGAGTCGCAAGCCATGTTGGTGGCTTCTCCCTTCTCCCTGTTCTCCGGACAACAGAAACAGAAAGTATCACATTACACAGTACAACAGTACACAGAGCATCCGGTGACGCTCTTCCTCCTGTGGGTGGGACAATCTGGTTGAGCTTGTTAACTCTAAAAGCTCCAAACCTCTACAGTTCTCCTCAACACATCATCAAGGCAAGCAACAGACTTTAGGGCCCTTCAGCTTAGATCGGCTCATGTGAATATGGGAAGAACTCTGCTTGGCCAGGCCCAAGGTCCATTTTGTCCAATATCCATAGCCCATCACAGAGATTCAGTCCCCAGAGTTCCCTCTGAAGAGGCACTGTTTGATATATTACTCTGGGAATGATGGATATGCGAGTGGAATTGGGAAGTCTCCCAACAACCCTCAGTGCCCTTAACAAACTACAGCTCCCAGAATTCGTTGAGGGAAGCCATGACAGTTTAGAGTGGTGTCGTGGTACTAACAGATGGTGTTGAATGTGGCCTAAGGCATGTGTCGCAATGGCCAGGTTGGACATGTTTGACAGTACCTGCCTTTCATCTTTTTTTCTGAGCCAATCATGGATCTCTGTCTCCCACAGCTTCCATCTTTAGACCAGGGAGTTGTGTACAGGTGAATTCCTGTGTCATAACATTGCAACAGGAAAAGTCCGCCCTCTCTAGCAAGTCTTCAAGTCTTTTGGAAGAACTCACACACTCAGAAGTCACAGTTTCATACTTAGATAAAAGAAATGAGCTTTAGCTGGGTTTTTTAAAAAAATATAAAAAAATATTGCTGTAATTACAGGGTTTTAGTTTTAGTTTTATTCACTGGCTTCTGTGACCCAGAATAATGAGCACATAATTGTTTCAAGACCGCATAATTGTGCATCTCAGCAGCCGAACTCTCAGCACCGCAGGAATCGCAGGGCTTGCTCGCCTGCAGTTTTATTTTGCTTTGCATCACTTCGGAGAACAGCGCAGCTGTCTCTGTTTCTGCTTTACTGCTTCACGGGTAAAGATGAAAATCCTTTCTGGGGCTGCACTGACACCTGCTGGCTGCTTTGGCTCTGTGAAAATCCTTTTCCTATGGACCTTTCAAGCGATTATCTGGGTGGTTTGAAATTTTGTCTAAAGTTCAGGTACATGAATCAATTTGGGCAGAACTTTCCTTTTCTTTTAAGGAACTGAACCTAATCTGGGGCAAGGGCCTGGCCATGAATCTCCAATATTGCTAAAGAGGGAAAGAAGGATTCAGCATTGTCCCTCCCCTCTTCAGCAGCTGGACAGGGAAGGACGATTTCTGACTCAGAAGTGAGCTTTTTTCTTTCTTTCTGGTCTTCTTCCTTCTATCCTCCAGGGTTTCTAGGTGTAAATCTGCAGCAGTTTGCAGCTCCTGCTGATGCTCAGAGTCCATTGGAAGTCCTAGTTTTTTTGGACACAGAATTTATAGCACAGAGAAAAAGAAAATAAAAAATTAAAAAATCCTTCCAGTAGCACCTTAGAGACCAGCTAAGTTTGTTCTTGGTATGAGCTTTCGTGTGTATGCACACTTCTTCAGATACACTGAAACAGAAGTCACCAGACCTTTATACATAGTGAGAGAGTGAGGAGGGGTATTACTCAGAAGGGTGGTGAGAATGGGTGATAGGCTGATGGGTGCGGAAAACCTGTTGACGACTGTTAACAACTGCAATTACTCCTAAAGGAAAAAGCAAGGGGTGAGATGGCTAAAGATAGCTTTGTCATGTATAATGAGATAAAAATCCAATGTCTTTGTTCAGACCAGGTCTCACTGTGGTTTTGAGTTTCCAGTCTATTTCTGAAATTCCTTTGTATTAAGACAGCTACTTTGAGATCTTGTATAGAATGTCCTGGGAGATTGAAGTGTTCTCCTACTGGTTTCTCTGTCTTGTGATTCCTGATGTCAGATTTAGGTCCATTTATCCTTTGGCGCAGGGTTTGGCCTGTTTGTCCACTGTTGGCATTTGATTGCATACACAGTTTTTAGAAGATGAGCAATTAAATAGTCCTGAGATGGTATGAGAAAAAGAGTGAGCTCTGGGAAGCACATAGAAAGAGAAACATGTTCCATGAGGATCTTTTCTTCTAAAAAAAATCACAAACCGAAGTGGAAACTGGACTGAAGACTGGGGAAATGAGAAACTGAGAGAAACCAAAAAGGAAATATTCTACTCCTCCCCCCCCATCACAGTTCCTTATATCCTTGTTGTTCATCAGGACCCATTCCAGAATATCCCCAGGCTTCCAAAACATCATCTTGGGCAGCAAAGGGAGTGATCTGGGATGGGAAGACAACCCAGGAATATCTACTGTGTCAGATCAATGGTCCATCTGACCAACAGGGGCTGTCCAGAGTTTCAGACAGGAGCTTTTTCCCTGCCCTACTCACGAGAGGCCCAGGATTAAATTTGGGACCTTCTGCAAACAAAGCAGATGTTTCACTACAGAGCTACAGCTCAGAGGGCTGCCTTCTAGTTCTCTTTAAAATGTTAAAAAGCTGAGCCCCTGCCAGCTGCAGGTGACCACTTGGCTGTGGTGCAGCTGCCTGGTTGCTGAGGCCTTTGAAAAATATAACTGGGAATGCTCTTGGGAGAAGGAAGGTGGCTCTTCTCATGAGCCTAAGGGCAAGCCATTTCAGTGCTTCATGTACAAACACTGGACCACAGAGGGGGGAATATACAAAAGCACTGGCAGAAGAGAACAAGAAAATGGTAACTGGGCTGTGCATTGGAACCCTGACTGCATATCGATCTGAAAAAAAGCACATGCCATCCTACTAGGTAACACTTTATTTATTAGTAATGAGCATTAATAGTTTCATTTTGCATAGTTTTCATTTTTGGTAACATTTATTTTAGTTTTCTGTATTTCCCTTGAGTTTCCTGTATACTGCCTGCCATCTTCCATTCTGTGGACATGACTAACCAGTATACTTATATTAAGCGGTGTAGAAATGGCCTAAATAAAAATAGATAGTTACATTCCCAGTTGCAACCATTTAAAATGCAACATTGAAAACAGTTTGAAACTTGCAATAAAAAAATGGAACATCACAAAATAGTTGTTGAGAGAGTGGTACGTACACATTGTCTGACCAAATCCAATACTCTCCCCTTCTCCAGGTATTAAACTCAAACTCAACATTCATAATCAGTATTTTGAAAAACTGCGTTTCAGCATTCCATAAGTGGGGAAATAGAATTTCAAATCAATTTGATTTAATTTTCAGTTACTGCAAGAAATATATGTTAGAAAAAAATTATTAAGAATACAGTGGAACCCTGGGTTACGCACGTGATCCGTTCTGGGTCACCGTGCGTAATGTGTGCATGCCTACTTGAATGCACGTAAAAAGCCAACCTGAAAACCCGGAAGTCACGTGATTTGAGCGCTCCTGCGCATGCATGAAATGCGCAGAAGCGTTCTGCGCATCCATCGGTCGCGCACGCTCCCCCGCACTCTGAAAAACACTTCCGGGTGCGGGAATGTGCATCCCGAACGTACACAACATGGAGCGTACGCAACATGAGGTATGACTGTACATAACACACTATGATTATTAATACTCTTTAAATTTATGTATCAGCATGAATCCCGGGGTGATAAGAATTGTTCTTCTCCTTAATAATCTGTTTTCTATTTATCTCATTTTCTTCTACTGATTGCCCACTCACATGGAACAGCATCAGTATTGCCTAATTGTTTAAATTAGAATGAAGTGCAGTTGCTAAGCTGGACTCTCCTTCTCCCATATTTTTGACAAATGTTCTAAGGCCAACAATTTGTTGTGAAGAATCACTTCACCCCCGGTAGAAAGTCAACTCCCTCTTTGGTGCTGCCTTTGCCAAGATACTAATAGCATTTTAATCTAATTAACCTAATAGGTTTCTGCACCTGGGTTTTCAAGAGGGCAATGATTTGTGCAGCTCCTGTGTAGCAGCTTTGAACATTCATCATAACTGTTTATTGCAGTGGTATCAACAAATTGTTGTTGAGTGCATAGTGCATTTGCAAACAGGAATGCAATTAATATAGGCCAGAGAGAGAGAGAGAGGGAGAGAGAGAGAGAGAGGAGAGAGGAGAGAGAGAGAGAGAGAGAGAGATGAATTGGCTCTTTCATGGACTTGAAATCTGCAGGAGAACTTGTGATCAGTAATGAGTTAATGACTCTAATGGGGGGCCATTGTTTTACTATGAAAAGTTTCGCCTAATCCATAAACAGTAACCAATGGACCTGATCTAGTTTTACTAGAAGAAGTTGAATAACTTTATGCATACCTTCCAATAATTCTCAGATAAAAATAAAGAGTTGTTTATTAGATGTAATGTTAATGAAATGAATGCTATTAATGTGCAAGATTTTTGCCAAGCAAAATAGTTTCAGCCTCTAGACCATGGATGTTTCCAACCAAAATGACATCTCTGAAGCTGCTACCTGCATTTAAGAATGCAAGAAAGCAGCAATTTCTGCTCCAACCTACATCCCTCACAATCAGCACTATTTCCATTCTGCTGCAGTTTGCTTTCCACCAAATACTACATTATATTTCTCAGTATCTGCTATATATTGTAGTTAGTGCGATTTATTTATTTAAATGCAAAGGAGACTTCAAAACAATGTAATCAACCATGTCTTGTTTGGGGACGTGAAAACATCAACATTGTGAAGGAGTAAAGTCTGTTTGGGTTTCCTTGCGACAGCTATTTATAGATCAAAAACCTTGTACATTAATTGCATTCATGCAATTAACATCATGTACAGTTTGGGCCTCTTGTTAAGGATTGCTGTCACCATCCCTTCATACAGTCGCACATTATAGAAAGCTCTGGTCCTTACCTGCAATATACTGTAATTATTCTGCAGCTAGTATGCCAAATTTGGCTTTTGTGGTTCAGTATAGCCTAGAAACCTACAATTAACCTCCGGTAGGCTGTTGACAGTTCCAAATATACCCTCAAGAGCTGTCAGGTATGAAATGACCAACTGTGCATAAGCGCGTAAGAAAACCCCTCCTGGATCAGATCCAAATGCCCATCTAGTCCTGTTCTCACAGTGGCCAACTGGATGCCAATGGAAAGCCCACGAACAATGGCACTACATGGTGACATAGTGTAGGTGTTCATGCGTTGATATTTGTCCACTCTGAGATTAAACTTCTAGAGCCGCTGAGCTCTGAATACACATTAATAGCATGTTTAAAACAATTTTATACAAATTCAATAGCCATTAAAAACGCTTATACAGCAGTACAGCTTATGGTGTTTGTTTTATCCATTGTATCTAGACATACACTTAGGTATTCGACATTCAAACATATTACTTAACGCAACCTCTCCACTGAGACTATTCAGTGGTTGGTATATGGAGGTCTTGGTTTTGGTCATTAACATGTTAAAGAAGACAAACTTAAGAGGGGAAAAAGAGAGAGGGGACAAATAGAGAGGGAAAATTTGTGAGGAAATAGTGGAACACAATGCTCTAGTAACTTGTGACTAATTGGGTTGAGTACAACCTACTCCTTGTGTATCAGGACTCCATATTAGTGGCCCTGCACAGAAAACTCAAGAAGTTTCTCTTGACCCTCTCAATATATGCTGGGTGAGCTTGATGGTCCAGAAGTTGTGGACACCTGACATAGGTAATGTGTAGAATTCATTCACATGTGATGCACTGATGGCCGCCAACTTGGATGGCATCAAAAGAGCATTGGACACATTTATAGAAGGGTAAGGCCATCAATGGCTATTAAACACGATGGCTAGGTTCTACCTCCACTGCTGAAGTCAGGATGCCTTTGAAAGATTGGTTGCTGTAAACCCTAGGTGGGGAGAGTGTTCAGATTCAGTCTGTGGGCTTCCCATTGGCATCTCTTTGGCCACATTGAGAATCGATGCTGGACTAGGTGGGCCCCTGGTCTGATCATAACAACAACAACAACAACAATTTATATTTATACCCCCACCCACTCTGGGTGGCCTCCAACAAATATTAAAATACAATACAAAGTCACAGATTAAAAACTTCCCTAAACAGGTCTGCCTTCAGGTATTTTCTAAATGACAGGTAGTTGTTTATCTCTCTGACCCCTGATGGGAGGGTGTTCCACAGGGCAGCACCACTACTGAGAAGGCCCTCTGCCGGGTCCCTGTAGCTTTGCTTCTCGCAGTGAGGGAACCCGCCAGAAGGCCCTCGGTGTTGGATCTCAGTGTCCGGGATGAACGGTGGGGGTGGAGACGCTCCTTCAGGTATACAGGACTGAGGCCGTTTAGGGCTTTAAAGGTCAGCACCAACACTTTGAATTGTGCTCGGAAATGTACTGGGAGCCAATGCAGATCTCTCAGGACTGGTGTTATGTGGTCCCGGCGGCCACTCCCAGTCACCAGTCTAGCTGCCACATTCTGGATTAATTGCAGTTTCCGGGTCACCTTCAAAGGTAGCCCCATTGCAGTAGTCCAAGCGGGAGATACCAGAGCATGCACCACTCAGGCAAGACAGTCTGCGGGCAGTAGGGTCTCAGCCTGCATACCAGATGGAGCTGGTAGGCAGCCGCCCTGGACACAGAATTAACCTGCGCTTCCATGAACAGCTGTGAGTCCAAATGACTCCAGGCTGCGCACCTGGGCCTTCAGGGGCACAGTTACCCTGTTCAGGACCAGGGAGTCCCCCCACACCCTCATCGCCTCCTGTCCCCCAAAAACAGTACTTATGTTTGTCAGGATTCAACCTCAATCTGTTAGCTGCCATCAAGCAGGAGTTCTACCTAGGATTTCAGTATAGCTGGTGTATTACCACACAGTAGAGACCTATTTCTGCACTGGAGTGAACTTTTTCTGCTCGTGGTGAACAGGAGCGTAGCTTAGGCCATCAGGTGATGCTGTGCAGAGGGAAAGATGTGAATGATTCAGGTTAGAGTGTACATTTCTGTCCTCCTGGGTCAAACAGATAATTTAGTAGAATGCCTCTTCAAAGTGCTCTGCTACCTCTGGCCAATGAAAATGGGGTAGGCTACAATTTTCTTCTCAGCCAGGGACAAAGTGAAGAGGAACAGCAGCCATGCCAGAAGTGAATGGTTTAAAGCAACAGTTGACATGGGAGAAAGCTACTGATGTTTTGCAAAAGGATAGGTCTTGCACCTTGATTTCGAGTGGAGAAACAGTATTGAAGGGAGAAGATTAACAGGTCAATGACTCCTTCTATCGTGCTGCTAGGAGGCCCCTGCCAAAACTTTCACTTTGGCTCAGCTCTGAAAGGCCCAGGAGACTTTCTCTGATGCTGAAGCTGGCAACCATAAGCGAGAGCAATTACCTTCCTGTAGCCTTAAATGGCCTCAATAACAAAGCTGTGTTATCTGAGACTCCTGGGAGGTCTCCTTTGCCAGAGTGCTCTGTCACTCAGTAACTGACTCTTCCTTCATTCCCAAGACACCCTGTGCTTTTCCTGCTTCTCTTAAAGGATGAAATCACCTCTGTGGCCCAAATAATGGGTTTGTTACAGAGTGGTGGACCTGACACTATTTATATGTAATTAGCAGTTGTGAGAATGAGTTTCTTTTTAAAGTAAATAGTGTGAGGGTCTTGGTGCAAATTGGGATACTGGTGGTCGGGGTAGGTTCATCAGAATGGGATGTGAGAGAAATGCTCTTGGTCTGAATGCTCTTGGTTCGCTGTATCCTCTTTGGTTCGTAAGTGCAAAATTCGGTATACAGCATAAAATTCGCCACCCTGCGGTTTGCAGCTTTCCTTCCACAACGGTATCCCGGTTTATAGATTCCAAGCTTTAAAACAGTCCACTCCAAACACTGTTTGTGCGTTTCAACTAATTCGTCCCTTCAGGGAATTTTAGGATTGTGTTTTATTTCATATGAAGCCTTTTTAACCCACTCCGTTTTATCATTCTAGGGTGAAAGAGGAGCCCAAGGATTACCTGGGCTGATGGGCGAAAGAGGAGAAAAGGTAAGCATCTGATCAAAGCAGGGAGAGAATGAAATATCTTCCAGGAATTTCCAACTACATGTAAACTAATAGAAGTTGGACTTTGTAAAGGACTTTTCCTAAAGATCTTCTGCAGTTCAGAATAATGGCCAGCCACACAGATTTTAGCAGCACAACAATCCCTAAAACACCACAAATAACACGGCACAAAGCAACAACAATGAATCCTAGTACACATCATCAATTTTGCATCTTTCACTTGAACCTCCAGGAGACCTTTCCAAACTTTCTGTCCCTTGGCAATGGATCTGGCCCCTACAAATGTAATGGAACTTAAACCCTGAATCTTAGTATTCTTATTGACTCCCTTGACATAAGTTAACAGCTTTCCAAGCAGTTTCTTCCTTGGCAAATTACAGGTGGTACAATGCAGTACACAATGACAAAACAACTTAAATTTCAGCCATGCCCCCATAAATAAGTTTTGCAGTAATCAACCCCTTTTGCATTGCCCTTCTGCAAATTCAGAGGATGTAGTTTGAAGCTTCTAGCACTGAGAATGTTGTAAAGAAAAATGAACTTTCCACTCCACTCAAACATATCTTCCCCAGCCTCATTCGATATTGCAATAACTGGTAGAAGATTATTGTTATTTTTTGTAGTGTGAATTATATGCTATGGGTGCAACATTTTTAAATACGCTTTGAAACTTAAGCAGCTAATATAACCGCATGGTCCAAATTGAAAGTTCTTAATGAGGCATCACATGGACACAGCCAATTATGGTGCATATCACCACTGCCCACGCATCTTAATTTTTCCAAATAGCTATTTAATAGAACAGCTTTTGTTGCCAGAAGTTTCTCTTCTGAGGCTGTAGGCAGAAGGGCTTCAGCTCAGCTTTCTTCCAACATGTCCTAAATACCATAGTTGTTTGCATGCTATATTGCTGGTTTATTTCAGATTGCTCATCAGGCAAACCTGCAATAAATTAACAATATAGTTTATTGCAGAGCCAGTTAGAGGAGAGTAATTTGGAGAGGAGAAATAGTGGTTTGTGGGTCCCATTTCCTCTTGTTCAGGAATGAAGAGTGGCGCTCTCATACTCCTCTGCAATTCAATTTGCCACCTGGAATCTAAAGCGCAGCAGTCCCATATGATGTGGTTTTGTCTAGACCTGGCTGTGGATGAGTCAGAAAGGGGAGGGTGTCTCTTGTCTATCCAGGCCACTGGGACAACACCCCCTTGTCATTCTGGCAGACACTTAACTGTTAATATATACAGTGCTTAATACCAGAAATTTGGTTTGGGGTTTGGGGTTGGGCAATGAGTCCCCTCTGAGACCTCACATTAATTTCGCTTGTGGTGAAAATGATTAGACCTGCCAATGTACATTATTCATGTGCTTCTGCTTTCAGCTGGTGCTAATTTGATGCTGCTGGTGGTTGCCCATTAATGCATTTATGTTAATTCTTATTATTTCAGGGCTCCCTCGGTGCACCTGGCATCCCAGGGAGAGATGGTGCCAAAGGAGAATCTGTAAGCTTTTCTCTTCCTCTCTTGTCATCTCCTTTTTTTATTATCATAAGCCAGATGCTTCAAATCAATGTGCATTGAGTGGAGCATGTCTTGGGGATTAGTGTTGCCATTTTGAATGCATCCGAAACGAATGACATCAGGTTAATAACCTCAGCAGGCCTTCCTTTTGAGCCAAGGCAGCGGACAGACGTCATATGGATTAACTGCTCTTGGATGCTCTGAGGAAGAATGTGTGTTGATGCTCATTAGAAGGTTGTTAGAAATACTGGAGACTTAACAAAGTGTGTTGTGGGAGGTGGGGGAATCAATTCTGAAAAGCTCAGGTGTTTATTTCACTCTAGGCACAAGTTTGGCAGCAACAATTTGAGGGACTTGAGCTCAGATGGGATCTACGTACACTGTAACTGGAGCGACAAATGTGATTTTTACTTTTGAACAGTAGGCTAGTCTCTCTCTCTCTCTCTCTCTCTCCACACACACACACACACACACACACAAACTATCATAGTCCAAGCAAGCAAGCAAGCAATAGATCAGTGGTTCCCAAACTTGGGTCTCCAGCTGTTTTTGGAATACAGTTCCCAACATCCCTGACCACTAGTCCTGCTAACTAGGAATAATGGAAGTTGTAGTGTGGTGTAGTGGTTAAGAGTGGTAGACTCGTAATCTGGGGAACCGGGTTCGCGTCTCCGCTCCTCCACATGCAGCTGCTGGGTGACCTTGGGCTAGTCACACTTCTCTGAAGTCTCTCAGCCCCACTCACCTCACAGAGTGTTTGTTGTGGGGGAGGAAGGGAAAGGAGAATGTTAGCCGCTTTGAGACTCCTTCGGGTAGTGATAAAGCGGGATATCAAATCCAAACTCTTGAAGCTGCTTCTTCTTCTTCTTCTTCTTTCTTCTTCTTTCTTCTTCTCTTCTTCTTCTCTTCTTCTCTTCTTCTTTCTTCTCTTCTTCTTCTTCTCTTCTTCTTCTTTCTTCTTCTCTTCTATCCAACTCTTGAAGCTGCTTCTTCTTCTTCTTCTTTTCTTCTTTCTTCTTCTCTTCTTCTTCTTCTTCTTCTTCTTCTTCTTCTTCCAAAAACAGCTAGAGACCCAAGTTTGAGAAACAGTGCAACAAATCAAGCTAGGCAAAAGATTAAAGGAAGGTGCAAAGGGAGGCCAGTGGGGGGAGGATGTAGTTTGGCCATATGAAGAGGCTCAGAGGGGTGCATTTGACTCTAGGCTTGAGGTTCCTTATCACTAAGTCAAAGGATATTTTCGCATCAAAGGTTGGAAACATATCTCAGATCATTGGAGAGAGCTTGCAAGTCAGAGGCAGGAGACCTGAGTAGATGAACCATGTTCCAGTTCCAGTGTGCTGGTCCTGAGGGTAATGCAAGAGGCAAGGTCCAAGTCCGGTCCAAAGTCCAAGGAGTCAACGAGGGGTCAGTCCAAAGAAGTTGGGGCGGGGCAGGGTCTGGCAAGCAGCAATGTTGTGCCTGCAACCTGGGGCGGGATTTGACCGCCCTTTTAATCTCTGCCAAGGTAATGGCCGGTCCCTATCTCCCGATGACTCACCACCCTGCCTCGCCTGAAGGCGAGCACTCCTCCTGCGAGTACTCAGGTCCCTCCTTCTCCCAGCCCTGAGTCTCTGCAGCTCGGGAGACGCCAGAGGGTTACTGGACCCAGGGGCCGCCTCAGCCTCTGATGGCCCAGCTGATGGCAATGAGGTATCCTCGGCACCTGGAGCCAGGATGGGCTCAGGCCCCTGACTTGGCCCAGCTGGTGCTTGCTGCAGGGGGATCTGAGCAGACTGAGGCTCTTCAGGATCAGGCCCCAGACTAGGTTCAGCTGATGCCTGTGGCAGAGGATCCGGTGTGGACTGAGCCTCCTCCGGTTCTGAGTCTGAGCCTGAGTCCCAGGCCATCACATTCAGTAAATATTAGATCGTCACACTTCATAGATGCTTTGCCTTCGGCATTCAACCATTTATAAAAGTGTAGTTTTTGCAACAACATGCTATGCTTTCTCTTTTAAGGGAGAACCTGGGCTTCCTGGAGCAGTTGGCCTCCCTGGCCATCAGGATTGAAGGTGAGAAGAGGGATCAAAGAGGATCATGAATAAAATTATGGGCACCTTTACGAATGATTGATTGAATGAATTGATATGAAAGCCCACCCTTATACTTAGGGTGCCAAAGGGATGAGTAACTATATAACCTTTAGAAGGCATCTGAAGGCACCCCTGTATAGGGAAGATTTTTATTGTGTAAAGTTCTATTATGTTCTTATATGCAGTGGTACCTCGACTTACGAAAGTAATCCGTTCCGAAACTGCTCGTAAGTCGAAATCTTCGCAAGTCGAAGCCGCCATCTTGGAACGGGAAAAAAAATCGGTAGTCGAAAAAACCGCATTCAAATTTTCATAAGTCGAGGTATCGTGCCGCTGCTTTCCCTTCGGAAGTCGAATATTTCGGAAGCGGCGGCCATTTTTTCGCTTCGCGGAGGTCATTCGGAAGTCGAAAAATGCGGAAGTTGAGTCACTCATAAGTTGAGGTACCACTGTATGTTGGAAGCCGCCCAGAGTGGCTTGGGCAACCCAGTCACATGGGTGGGGTACAAATAAAATTGTTGTTGTTGTTGTCGTTGTTGTTACTGATTGCTCTTCCTGTTCAGTTCCTGTTTGCACTAGCTCGGTCTCACCTTAAGCATGCCCACATTTCATTGGTTGCCAGGAACACCCACCCTCCTGAACAGAGGAGAGGTGAAAAGGGTTTCTCTCTATGAATGAGTGTGGTAGTGATTGATGTTTGCACTTTCTCCCCACCACATTAATGACAGACATACCCACTCCATTTTGTGCCTTTGTCTCTTTTTCTACTCATCCCACCAATGACAACCGTTTTGTGCTATGTCATGTCCCCATGCCCCCCCCCAAATTCATTTTGTGATACCCCCCCCCACAGCAGCCATTTTTTGACTGGTGCCCATGACACATTCTCAGTATGCCTGCTGGCCCCAAAGGCTGGCGTACCCTGCTCAGTGTGTAGTTTTACCTGTGGGAATGGCTATTTCATGCTTAAAATTTGAACATGTGGTTGCAGCAATGAAGCATACTGTCACAAGGATAAAGAAGGCAGTACTCCACTGTTATGTTAACTGACCCTTACGTGTTAGGTGATGATCCAGGAATGTATTCTGAAGATGTGGGACTCACATCTTCTTCTCCTTCCTCTCCAGTCTGTTTTAAGATTCAAGCAGTTGTTTTTTTTCAGGAACAGCAGAGAGATGCTGTTGCTCACTGGATTATGGAATTGCCCTTCTAATAAGTTTGACTACTGTGATCAAAGACGCGGGTGGCACTGTGGGTTAAACCACAGAGCCTAGGGCTTGCCGATCAGAAGGTCGGTGGTTCAAATCCCTGCAACGGGGTTACTCGCTCCCCTTGCTCGGTCCCTGCTCCTGCCAACCTAGCAGTTCGAAAGCATGAAGTGCAAGTAGATAAGTAGGTACCGCTCTGGCGGGAAGGTAAACAGCATTTCTGTGTGCTGCTCTGGTTTCGCCAGAAGCGGCTTAGTCATGCTGGCCACATGACCCGGAAGTTTACGCCAGCTCCCTCGGCCAGTAAAGCGAGATGAGCGCTGCAACCCCAGAGTCGTCCGTCACTGGAGCTAATGGTCAGGACTCCCTTTACCTTTACATTTACTGTGATCAAAATCAGAGAAGATGATGCAAATTCATTATTTTCTCCAGTAAGCAAGTTGCCTTAGGTTTATTCTGCGACAGTCCTGAACTTTGTTTCTTTCTATATATTTCTCATCAGGGGTCAGATGGTCAGCCAGGGCCTCCAGGACGCGAAGGATATGTTGGAGCACCAGTAAGTTATGATATTATTATTATTATCATCATCATCATCATCATCATCATCATATACTTAACCTGCCCAATGTTCCATAAATAAGCCAACATACTACTTTCCCAACATCAGGGAAAAGACCCTGATGTTGGGAAAGATGGAGGGCACAAGGAGAAGGGGACAAAAGAGGATGAGATGGTTGGGCAGTGTTCTTGAAGCGACTAGCATGAGTTTGGTCAAACTGCGGGAGGCAGTGGAGGATAGGGGTGCCTGGCGTGCTCTGGTCCATGGGGTCACGAAGAGTCGGACACGACTGAACAATTGAACAACAACAACTATGAGTGTTCGGTGTAATTTATAAATTCCATTCACGTGGTAAATGGATGGCTGATACTCAAATGTGGCGTTGCCAGCACATAAGAACAGTTGTCGACATATTTGCACACAGATAGCTCGCCACCCTTTTAATGAGGGTGAAAGAAGAAAGCACAAAATATGGTCTGAAGCTCAACATCAAAAAAACTAAGATCATGGCCACTGGTCCCATCACCTCCTGGCAAATAGAAGGGGAAGAAATGGAGGCAGTGAGAGATTTCACTTTCTTGGGTTCCATGATCACTGCAGATGGTGACAACAGTCACAAAATTAGAAGACGCCTGCTTCTTGGCAGAAAAGCAATGACAAACCTAGACAGCATCTTAAAAAGCAAAGACATCACCTTGCCGACAAAGGTCCGTATAGTTAAAGCTATGGTCTTCCCAGTAGCAATGTACGGAAGTGAGAGCTGGACCATCAAGAAGGCTGATCGCCGAAGAATTGATGCTTTTGAATTATGGTGCTGGAGGAGACTCTTGGGAGTCCCATGGACTGAAAGAAGATCAAACCTATCCATTCTCAAGGAAATCGGCCCGGAGTGCTCACTAGAAGGACAGATCCTGAAGTTGAGGCTCCAGTACTTTGGCCACCTCATGAGAAGAGAAGACTCCCTAGAAAAGACCCTGATGTTGGGAAAGATTGAGGGCACAAGGAGAAGGGGACGACAGAGGATGATATGGTTGGACAGTGTTCTCGAAGCTACTAACATGAGTTTGGCGAAACTGCAGGAGGCAGTGAAGGATAGGCGTGCCTGGCGTGCTCTGGTCCATGGGGTCACGAAGAGTCGGACACGACTGAACGACTGAACAACAACAACAACAACAGCTCTGCTTTGGCAAGGCTTAGTTATACGCTTGGTTATTTTATCTTTAACAATACTTTCCACCAGTTAAAAGTTCACCGTTCACTTGTTGAAACCTTCCCTTGCTTTCCTTCAGTTACAGATACACATTTCACTGGAGAAGGTCATTCAGTTTTCCCCGTCCTCATTATCTTGGTTATAAAGACTTCGCAATCATTCCTTTTAGGTCTCGGAACAGCTCAGCAATCCCAATGGATGGTTGATCAGCTCATTGAGTACTCCAAGTCTAAGGCCAATTAGCATATGCAAAGGCGGTTTGTGGGAATAACATTATTGATATATTATAGACAACTGCTTAGTAGGCAGAGCACTAAATCAGCATTTCCCTAGCACAGGAACTGCAGCCCATAATGAGTCACTGGGTACAAATTGCTAGCACATCCGTGACTCATCCAAGTTTCACTCTGGGTAGTGGAGGGAACGATACAAAATCTTTTTTTTTTTCTTCCCCACTTTTTCAGGGCCTGCAGGGAGAAAGAGGCGAAAAGGGACCCCGGGGAGACAAGGTATGGATCGTGTGCGTCAGATAACTTGTCAACAATCTGAGTGGAAGTGCTGAATATTGTTCCTCAAAAAATGAATGCAAGGAAGAACTGGGAGATCGAGTGTAAATGTATGCACAGTTTGTGGCCTCGAATTATAAGGGGCCTCTAAATGCAAAAAAAGGTTACCCGTTAGATTGCTAGATCTGAGGGAGCAATCCAGAGCCTCCTAGTGCCCCTATCATCTAGGGGTGTCCCTGATTTAGAGAAGCCTTCCTGGTTTCTGATTTGATCCCGTAATGTCCCGCTTTTCCTTAGGACACCACTATTTTCATTGGAAAAATGTTGGAAGGTATGGAGTTATCCGACCCCCCAAGCCGTCTGGAGGCAATCCAGTATAGGGAAGTTTTTTTTTTTTTTAAGTGTAATATTTTATTATGTTTTTATATATGTTAGAAGTTGCCCAGAGTGGCTGGGGCAACCCAGTAAGATATTTGGGGGTGTACATGGGAAAATTATCATTATGGAATGGAACGTCCCTATTTTCATTGGATAAATGTTGAAGGGTATCGCAATCCTATGCATGAAAAGAGGGCATAAAGTAAACCAGTGTAAGTTAAGCCACCGTAAAGTTATACCAGATCAAAATATAATTCAGCAGTGGAGCAAATGCTGCTACTCTTTCTAAGCTTGGCAAAGGGAAACCAAGCCTTTCAACTAGTGTTCTACACTGGTTTGCTAGGTCATGTGACCAAGCTGAATTGGCTTGGGTTCCCACCCCTACCATGCCCTCAGAAAAGCAATGGTGAGTCCCCTTTTGCCATCTCCTGCACTGCCCACCCTGCTGCCACCACTGGAGAAGCATCACTGGCATTGGTGCTGATTATTGGTGAGATCTCGCTGATCTCCAGCTAGATCTCTCATGCTGTGTGAGAGATCTTGCCAGAAATCAGCACCACTTCTCTGCCAGTGGCAGAGGTGGTGAGGTGTTTGGCGTCCGGAGGGGCACCACCTCAAGATCTTCACCCCACCTCATGGTTGGGCCAACCCAGCCTCTGCTCAAGCAAGTTATGGTGTTGTATCTTTGGCTGAGTAAGGGTAGGGGACTTATCACAGGCTGGTCCAGGCATCAGCCAGCAGAATTGGAGATCTGCTGCATCCTAAGCTCTCATCGTGACCAGGATGTTTGGTACACTGAAGTCCAGTTTGGAGGGCCTTCTGGTGGTTCCCTCACTGCGAGAAGTGAGGTTACAGGGAACCAGGCAGATGGCCTTCTCGGTGGTGGCACCCTCCCATCAGATGTCAAGGAAATAAACAACTATCTGACCTTTAGAAGGCATCTGAAGGCAGCCC
This sequence comes from Lacerta agilis, assembly GCF_009819535.1. Lineage (NCBI taxonomy): Eukaryota > Metazoa > Chordata > Lepidosauria > Squamata > Lacertidae > Lacerta > Lacerta agilis. Next base: position 79,328,712 of record NC_046318.1, on the reverse strand, counting down.
TGTTTAGGGAAGCTTTTATTGTTTGGTGTTTTATCACATTATTATTATTATTATTATTAGTAGTAGTAGTAGTATTCTGTTGGGAGCTGCCCAAAGTGGCTGGTGAAAACCATCCAGATGGGTGGGGTATGTATAAATAAATAAATAATAATAATTATTATTATTATTATTATTATTATTATTATATTATTATTATTACCACCAGGATGGGTAGATGAGAACCAAAGAGGGACAGGCCAGAGCTGAGGCGAGGCTGCAGGAATCTGCTGTCACTATTCATAAAGGCATGTTGCACAGTCTGAGAAATGCAACTTATATAGAACCAAGCAGGGTAGCATTGGTTCCTCAAGCCACATAAACCTGACTGGACTAAATACTTGTGGTTCTAGCTCTGACGCTGCAGCATAGCCAAGATCCAGGGTGGAAATGCTCTCAGCTTCAGAGCTGATGTGATGGCCCAGGATGTATGTCCAACGCTCGAGTCCTCATTCCTATTTCTTTGCTTAGGGAGAACCAGGTCTCGATGGTTTCCCCGGAAAGCCTGGTGTGGATGGGAAGCAGGTATGTGGACAATTCAAATTGGTGCGAAACCATTTTCTAGAATTAGTTGTGGATTTAGAGAAGAACTTGCATCTTGAAATCATTCTCTCACCCCCCAAAATGTAGCCTCCTACTCTATTTTCGGTGTGCATCACAGTGCAGTCCTGTAAATGTTTACTCAGGGGGAACTTATCCCAGCTAAATAAATAATAGACCAGATTTCTGTTTCTAGATATGTATTTGAAAACCCTCCACCCTTTTCTTTAGTGTGTGCACATATTTTTCACATCTGCATATATATCCTCTCTCTCTCTCCCCCCCCAAGTTTGTTTCATGTATCAGTATCTATTTGTTAGCTCTACTTCATTGCAGGTTAGCCTCAATTATACCATGAAGTCGTCCCTTATTTTTACAAAATATTGGAAAGTATATGCTAGCATAATTATATGCTGTATCCTTCTGTGTAACCTCTTCGTCACCTTTTGGACTCAGCTATACAGCTGCAAATAAAAGGTTTTAAGTGTGTTTTATGTGCATTATGCAAATGTGACACTAGATGGTGATGGTGAGCTTATGGCAAATTCATAACAGTGGACGCTTGGGTTGCAAACGCGATCCGTACAGGAGGCGTGTTCGCAATCTGCAGCGTTCGCAACCTGCGCCGCTGTGTCTGCGCACGCGCGTGATGCAATTCGGCGCTTCTGCGCATGCGCAAAGCGTGATTTAGTGCTTCTGCACATGCGCGAGCACCGAAACCCAGAAGTAACCCGTTCCGGTACTTCCGGGTTCGGTGTGTTCGTATCCTGAAAATGCGCAACCCGCAGCGAGCACAACCCAAGGTATGACTGTATGTATTTTTTCCCCAAAACGTTTTTTTTAAAAATAAACAAAACCAAACCAAAAAAAATTTACAGCGTTATTTTATATGTGCCTAGATTCTACATTTGTGTCAGAACTGGATCCTGTCCATTTCTAACCATAACCAATAATTCTCTCTAGAAGCAGCTGGCATGGGGGGTCGGTGCCAAAACAGTGGCTTTGCTGCCGATTACCTGGATTGTGTGGGGATGGTTGTCAGCAAGGTAGAGCACACTTGGGCGGAGACCACCTGACACCTGGCATTGCTGCACACCTGCTGCACCATCACACTCTCCAGGCAAATGGCAATGATCCTGCCTTTGGAAGGATGGCTCTCTGCCCCTGCGCAACATTCCAGCTCAGGGGTCAGCGGTCTGTTTCAGCAGGGGGCCGGTCCATTGTCCCTCAAACCTTGTGTGGCCCCAGACTATTCCTATGCCCCACAAATAACCCAGAGAGGCATTTTAAATAAAAGCACACATTCTACCAGAGCCGTCTTTCCCATAGGGCTTAGTGGTGCATCGCACCAGGTCGCCAGCCTCTCAGGGGTGCCCCAGCAAGTGGGGGAGTTACGCGGCTTTGCTGGTGGCCTCCCCTTTCCCCGCACACCTGCCAGCTGTGCCCCGCCAACCATATGGCTGGCGGGCACACAGCTTCCCTCCCAAGCCTCTGCAAGGATCACTCTCCTCTCGAGGAGACTTGGGAAGGGCGCAACTTCCCTCCCAAGCCTCGCGGGGATCACTCTCCTGCAGCGGCATGGGGGAGAGTTGCGCCCCCCTCCTGGATGGCTGGCAGTGTGCAGCTACGGCCACCCCAACACTATCCATTGTAATTTGGGGGTGCTGGACGGATATTTGCACCCCAGCACCACATCTGCTAAAGACGGCCCTGCATTCTACTCATGTAAAAACACGCTGATTCCCAGACTGTCCGCAGGCCAGATTTAGAAGGCGATTGGGCCAGATTTGGCCCCCGGGCTTTAGTTTGCCTATCAAATGTTCCAGCTGCTCAATGATTTCGGTTTATTTTCCTTCCCCTTCAACTCTCTTGATGCATCTTTCTCCAGCTCTGCATTTCAAGTCCTCCCAGCTTCCTTCCCTCCTTCTTTTTCCCCCATATCCTTCATACGTTGCATCCATACAGAGCTATGCTTGCCGTGTGTGTGTGTGTGTGTGTGTGTGTGTGTCTTGTAAATTAGGTTCAGCTTGTGTTTCATACCCTTTCCCCTCTTAATTTCTCCCCTAGGTCTTTCATGACACATCATATTGCTCTCCAAATATTTAAAATGTGTGTACTTACTTCATTTGATCGATACCTTTATATTACAGTGGACCTGCTGCCCTATAAATAGTTACCTGGGGCGAAGTCCCATTGAATTTGCTGGGACTTACTTCTGCATGGACTTGTGTATGATTGTGTCTGTGGGTTAGCTTAAAGTGATTCATGGTTCAGTGGATCCCAAATTCAATCCCTGGAATCACAAATTCACTAAAAACTTTGGTTTGGAACACATGCACCCGAATACCTTTTGAGTGTTGCTTCATTCGATTTCAGGGCATCCAAGGGAGTCCAGGCCAACCTGGTCTCATGGGACCCAGAGGAGAAAAGGTGAGCTGTTGTCTGTGTAAATCTTGCCTCTGAGATGTGCTTGCTTACATATCACATATCACATCACATTCTTGTGACGCAATGTAGGCCAAATTCAGAACCCCTGTCCAAAGATTGATTTCACTATACAGTGGACGCTCTGGTTGCAAACGCGATCCATGCGAGAGGCGTGTTCTCAACCCACACTGCTGTGTCTGCGCACGCATGTGATGCAATTCGGCACTTCTGCGCATGTGCAAAGCATGATTTAGCACTTCTGCGCATGCTCGAGTGCCGAAACCCAGAAGTAAACCTTTCCATTACTTCTGGGTTCGGCGCAGTGCGCAACCCAAAAATTGCGCAACCTGAAGCGGCCGTAACCCGAGGTCTGACTGTATTCCCAATTTTATAATCCTGATGCAGCCCTGGCCATTCCCAATTCCTACTCACTTTCCCTGCCCCGTGTAAATCAGTTGGCCAGGTCGTACGAGGCTCTGCTGACTACATGTCAACTTACGTTATGCTCTTGTAGAAATGTCAGGAACTGGCGTGACAGCCTCACAGGCTGCAGAATGGCACATCAGAAATTTGATGATATATCAAATTTTCTGTTTGCAAATATAACAGAAATAAAGAAGAAAGGAACAGGTAACAATAATAGTAATAAGAAAAATAATATTTTTTATTTTATTTTATTTTATTTTATTTTATTTTATTTTATTTGCATACCACCCTATACCTGGGGTCTCAGGGCAGTTCACAGAATAAAATCAAGATATAAACCACAAAATACCTAATAAAAATAAAAACAACAACCTAATAGCCCCACCCCCAAAAAAATAAAACACACCACCACATTTTAAAAGGGCATAGGATGTAAATCGGATCAACCAAAGGCCTGGTAAAAAAGGAACGTTTTTGCCTGGTGCCTAAAGGTGTATAATGAAGGCACCAGGTGAATTTCCCTGGGCAGAGCATTCCACAGATGGGGAGCCACTGCAGAGAAGGCCCCGTTCTTGTGTTGCCACCCTCCAGACCTCTCAAGGAGGAGGCACGCAAAGGAAGGCCTCAGAAGATGATCTCAGGGTCCCGGTAGGTTCATATGGAGAGAAGGGGTCTTTGAGGCATTGCGATCCTGAGCCATAATACCATTAATGTCATTGTCAGGTGACATTAAAATAAGAGTATTCAATCAATCTGCTTTAAGCATATAAATTGATATTGGCAGTCCAAATATCCAAAGACTTATAGATGAAATTAATAGAGTCATAGATCCATAGAGTTGGAAAAGACCCCAAGGGTCATTTGTCCAACCCCCTGCAATGACCCTTGCGGTCCCTTCCAACTCTGCAATGGATGATTCCAATCACACATTCAATTATAGAAAGAGCAGTGAGATCTTCGAATCACTGGGTGGGAGATGGTGTGTCTTTGTCCTTCCAGCCTTGCAGCATAAGTCTCTTAGCTGCCATAAGGGTCAGCAGAACCCATTGTCCATCTATTAGTCCCCACACTACAGAAATAGTGAAATTCAGTAGCGCCGGAATGGGAAAGGGGAGCTGTCTCTCTCTGTGTGTTGCAGGTGGGATTCAGGTAAGGTAAAGGTAAAGGGACCCCTGACCATTAGGTCTTGTCGCGGATGACTCTGGGGTTGCGGCGCTCATCTCGCTCTATAGGCCGAGGGAGCCGGCGTTTGTCCGCAGACAGTTTTTCCGGGTCATGTGGCAAGCATGACTAAGCCGCTTCTGGTGAACCACAGCAGCGCACGGAAACGGTGTTTACCTTCCAGCCGGAGCGGTACCTATTTATCTTCTTGCACTTGACGTGCTTTCAAACTGCTAAGTGGGCAGGAGCAGGGACTGAGCAATGGGAGCTCACCCTGTCACAGGGATTCGAACTGCCGACCTTCTGTTCGGCAAGTCCTAGTACATATTGGAAATTTTGGTTTGCACAATTAAAGTGGATTAAAGTGCTCCATCACCTTAGAGCAACAAATCCAACTATTATTATTATTATTATTATTATTATTATTATTATTATCCCCCAAAACACTGCCTGTTTGCTGTAGGATAATGAAGAGGGAATGCACTGAAAGTTGTGGAGTGAATTAATGCATAATAGGAGGATGGGTAAACATAACTGCGCTAAAATCAAATCAGAGCAAATGCTTGATAAAGATCAGACAAAGCTTTACCAGTGCCTTAACTTTGTAAACTTAACTGGATTGTTTCCCCCTCCCTCTCATTTGCTTTCTCATCTAGGGTGAAATAGGGCCTCCGGGGAAGCCTGGCTCAGTGGTAAGAGCTGTTAACGTTTGATCTGTGTTGACAAAACAAGTTCTCTTGAATGGGTGCTCAGGGTCTCGAGAAATGCTAATATATGTTGGGCGTTAATGCCTGAGCAGAGCATAGAAATGCTTTCTCATAGAATAGTTGGTGAACGATTTTCCTGAAATTGATATGAGAAGGACTTGCCATACTGCATAATTTTGTGAAAGAGGCATGAAATCTTTGCCTGTTCCAAAAACTACAGAGTGGATGGTGGAAGGAAATAGAGAGGGCCCTTGGGGAGTGAGGGTAGTTTTTGCAGTACTCCGTTGCCTTATATTTCAATGATCTTACTGCAGCACAATGAGTTTTTAAACTTTTTGTTGCCTTCTTGGCTGCATAACTTCAACCAGCTGGATCTCAGGGGGAATCCAGGGCTGAACTAAGTTTCCCCACCTATGGGATAGAGAACAGGGCAGAAACCCAGACTCATCTCCCTTGTGCTACATATTTATCTTCTTCCGTTTCAGGTGCAGATGGAAGGTTTGAAAGGAGAGCAGGTAAGGTCTTTCTAAATCCCAATTTTCAACCCCCTGCATCTACAAGATGAATTTTAACAGGGAGAAATGTAAAGTACTACACTTGCCCCCCCCCAAAAAATGAGAGCAGTACATGTGAAAAGGATCTAGGAGTCTTGGTAGACCACAAACTTGACATGAGTCAACAGTGTGATGCAGCAGCTAAAAAATCCAATGCAATTCTGGGCTGCATCAATAGGAGTATAGCATCTAGATCAAGGGAAGTAATAGTACCACTGTATTCCGCTCTGGTCAAACCTCACCTGGAATACTGTGTCCAGTTCTGGGCACCACAGTTCAAGAAGGATACTGACAAGCTGGAACGTGTCCAGAAGAGGGCAACCAAAATGGTCCAAGGCCTGGAAAAGATGCCTTATGAGGAACGGCTTAGGGAGCTGGGTATGTTTAGCCTAGAGAAGAGAAGGATAAGGGTGATATGATAGCCATGTTCTAATATATAAAAGGATGTCATATAGAGGAGGAGAAAGGTTGTTTTCTGCTGCTCCAGAGAAGCGGACACGGAGCAATGGATTCAAACTACAAGGAAGAAGATTCCACCTAAACATTAGGAAGAACTTCCTGACAGTGAGAGCTGTTGGACAGTGGAATTTGCTGCCAAGGAGTGTGGTGGAGTCTCCTTCTTTGGAGGTCTTTAAGCGGAGGCTTGACAGCCATCTGTCAGGAATGCTTTGATGGTGTTTCCTGCTTGGCAGGGGGTTGGACTGGATGGCCCTTGTGGTCTCTTCCAACTCTATGATTCTAAGAATGATCATGCTGACTAAGTCAGTATGATAAAGTCAACCCAAACTTCAGAACCAATAAATCTGGGCTGAGCGGTTCAGAACCTTTCCCACTCTGAATAAGGTTTATTTTGAATCAAAGGAGATACCGGCAAATTGTTTATCTTCCCCTAATAGGTTTTATCCAAGGGTTGCAGTCTTCCAGCCCACACAGTTGTTGCTAGTTCACGAAAACTCCGAAATGAAATTGCTTTGTCTGTTTTCATTACCCAAGGAGAGCAGAGAAGGGAGGAGGAGACACCCTTCAGTGATGTTGCTGTCGATGCACTATCTATCTGGAGTCGGTTTCAATTGTTGCTCCAAAGTTTATATTCTTCCGTCCCCTCTTTTAAACCTACCATAGTTCAGAACTAGCAAAGCAAATAAAGGTACTCTGAGAAACAGTATATTGGGTGAAATCCTTGGCAGGTTTACCTGGACGTATGACCCTTCTAGGATCAGATTGTATGTGAGAGAAACAAATGCTGGTCCACCATTCCTTAGCAACTTTTCAGAAACGTGAGCAATTTAAATTGTGGAGAGTGATCCCTTTGTTTAAACAAACTACTACTTTCCTGCATACAAATCTCTTAGTGCCGCTTTAGCACAGGGGTGAGGAAACTGTGGTCCTCCACTTGTTCCCAGGCTCCAATTCTCATCAGCCCCAATCATGACGGCCAATGTTCAGCTGTCATTCAGAGGTAGGGTTGAGCCACTGTGCTAGCTTCCTGTGGCAAGTGGGTCACTGCTGCTTTCCAGGAGGGGGAGGGAAAGGATGAGGTGTCTGGAAGGTTGGCACAGGGTAAATGCACCAGCAGCAGTGCCATGTTGGCTCTGCCAGTGTGTTTGCACCACAACAACCTCCCCACCACTTAGTCCCTCCCCTTCTCCTTCCTGGTAAGCAAATGCCACCCACCTGTCAGGAAGGCAGCACAACAGCTCTGCCCCATCCAGTGGACCACTTCTTCCATGCACCATCACGAGCTGCTGAGATGGAAGGAATGGAAAGTCTTCATGTTTGCTCAGCCTCGGGTTCTGGCGAATCTCCAAAGGCAGATAATCTGTTCCTATGGAGCAGCCTCCAAAACACCGAAATGCATGTTTGCATCAAGTGGACTTCACATGTAGATTTAAACTCATAAATTGATAAGAGGATTGATAAAGGAAAAGGAGTACAGGAGAGGATGCAAGGGAGAGAGGGGAGAGGGAGAGGGAGGGAGGGAGGGAGGGAGAGAGAGAGAGAGAGAGAGAGAGAGAGAGCCAGTGTGGTGTAGTGGTCAAGAGCGGTAGACTCATAATCTGGTGAACCAGGTTCGTGTCTCCACTCCTCCACATGCAGCTGCTGGGTGACCTTGGGCTATTCACACTTCTTTGAAGTCTCTCAGCCCCACTCACCTCACAGAGTGTTTGTTGTGGGGAAGAAAGGGAAAGGAGAATGTTAGCCGCTTTGAGACTCCTTCAGGTAGTGATAAAGTGGGATATGAAATCCAAACTCTTCTTCTTCTATATATCTATCTGTATTCAGGTCTGATGCAGTCAACATATATATATATATAATATATATATAATATATATATAATATATATTATTATATATATATATATATAATATATATATATATATATATATATATTGTCCAGTAGCACCTTAGAGACAAACGTATGTTCTTGGTATTTTTTTAAATATATCTATCTATCTGTAGTTTGGCATCTTTGTAACTTTTTTGCAATAAGTTTTAAATGTAGGCAGCTGTCCACAGTTGAGCTTCCTAAATTGCCTTGCTCAGATCAATATAATACACTGTTGAAGGAATTCATTTTAAATGCAACATAAAGTATTTTTTTAACCTAATTTTAATTTGTTTACAGGGAGCTCCTGGCCCACGAGGTTCAGTAGGCCCTCCTGGAACTCCAGGTATCTCAGTAAGTAATTTGCTACCTTCACACCCTGAGTTGCTCATTTGTTCATATTTTTAAATGTCTTGTGCAGTGATGGAGTATGCAGAGTCCTGAACATGCTCATGTCTGGCTTGTTGGTTTGATTCTTAACTAGGGTGTGAGAGGTCTTTGGTCCAAACCATGGGCAAGCCCTGGATAAGACGGCTATATCGTTAATGTGAGATATTTGTTGACCCATGGTTCTTGCTTCAGATACAAAGATCCGAAGTTCCAGACAAGCCCATGCAACCGATACAAAAGACTCCAGTAGCATGGAAATTGTACTTAAATTTCAAAGGAAGATCCTTTGACTTTAAGCCCACTGCATGCTTCAGAACTCTAACCTGAGATTCAGTGCAGGGAAGTCTCTGCATCTGCACAGAGGCAGTTCCCCTTGCCTTCAGGGACAGAGGACAACAGACAAAGCTAAATATATGATCTAGAAGAATCAAGCCATGTTTCAAAATTGTGACACCAGTTCCTGAGATATCTTGCAGATCACGAATAGAGCAGTAAACATTAACACCAGTAAAAGGAGGTGGAAGGGAAGCACAATGGGCTGTTGAGCACACGTTGCATGTGGAAACTGGTAATTTGGTGATGCATTTTCTCTCTCTTCAATTTTATCTCTTGTTTAAAATAATATGTTGTTGTTGTTTGCAGGGACCCCAGGACCAGAAGGAAAACCAGGACCTGCTGGCTTACAAGGTCAAAGGGTGGGCAATGCTTCTACTTATGCGTGATCTGACTTGTTAGTGGGGGGATGCCTAAATTGTTTGATAGTGTTTAATAGACTACTGTCAATAATTCTCACTGCCCTCCCTCCCTATTTGCCCAAAAGGGGGAGGGGAGATCAGTTATACACATGTTGTGTTGTTATGTTATGTTGTAAACAAAACTCCAAGCTTGACGGAGAGCACAGTCCCATTTTGAGCATTAACCTTTGTTCCTATCTGTGCAGAGAAGGTGACCAGGATGAACAAGGTTCCTTATGAGGAACAGTTGAGGGAGTTGAGGCTGCCGTATATGGAGGGCACCCAGGTGTTATTAAATTAATGGTTCCTGTTACTTAGCTTTTTCTCCCCCTCAAAACACACACAGTTAGTTTGCCATTCATTTAATTTAAAGCAGGCCATCATTGAAAACCCAATTTATAAATGTCTTTATTGGGGAAATGTAAGATTTTGGAAATGTTTCAGTGGACTTGGATGCAAATTGTCAGGAGCCATCCTAATGAAACGGAACATGGGGGAACAGCCTGAAATGAGTGGGGGATGGATCTTGCAAAAGAGAAAGCTCTGCTGATCTAAGATGAGGGCTTGAAAAGGAAATGTCTGCATCCATAAAGGGAATGAGTTTCCCCTTGATTCTCTTCTTTTATTGGCAGCTCTTAGGAAGCAGATCTTACTGCATTCAACAAATGAGCACACAGCTCTGTGATTTAGATGCCATTCCCACTGATGGCAGCTCCTCTCACAAGATCTGCAGCCTTGACTCATTAAAAGGCAGCATTCCATCAATGGGCCTCTGACATAACAGAATTCACTTGTCTTAACAGCCCCCTATGACTGATTTTGCCATTAAGTGTAATGTCTTCGGATCTGTACTTCTGTGTATTATCCAACACGCTGTCAGAAGAGGGGTTTCCATTGAAAGATGAGACATGTCATCAGCTGCGAACAATGCTCAGCAATGCTCAGCATTGTTGTAACCAGGTACATACAGTAAATGGTACCTGCATCTAGACCTAGCTGCTTGAGCACATTTATGGCATTGTGACATCACACACTGGGCTTGCTGCTGGGGACTCATCACAGCCCATCACTGATGCCTATCCTGGGCCCTTACGAAACCAAATGTTTCCCAAACCTCATTACTATTGGGAAGCTGGGTTTGAGAGGCACCATTTACAATCCCCAGAATGCCCATGATGTAATGCTGCCCCTGGGGATTGTGGGGAATTTTAATGGTGCTCCACCCAAATGGTCCTTTCACAAAGTCCCATCACTTTCATTTCCAACTAAGAACCTCACCGAAGCTGCCACTTTAATTGCCCACAGTTCTCAAGGGTGATGTTGGGTCAGGGGCATTGTGGGAAACTTCAATGATGGACCATTGCTGCCCACTACTGTTGGGTAATCCCATTAGGAAGGTAGAGTAGCCCCCTCAAACCTAGAGCTGGCCTTCCTTGAGCTGGAAGTGGTGAAAGCTACAATCTGGAGTGCAGCAGGGAGAAAAACATTGCTATATTTACCACCCAAATAAGGAAGGCATATGAACTGGGGCCACCTGCAATTATGGAAGTCCCCCATGTATTGGAAAATCTGAGCTTCTACATTCATTCATGAAATTTATTGCGCTAGCTGAAGGCCATGGCATTGTTCACAGGGGGAACAAAAGGAAAAACAGCAATAACCATAAAAACATTTTAAAAAAACAAAAACATTTAGCACTACCAGTGCAATAAACCACGGTCAAGCCTCCTAGAGATTACCGGTATTTGTTGCATAAACTAGAATAGCAGGGAAATCTCAGGTCAAATATGCCAGCTTAAATGTCCGAATCCCCTTTGCAGCTGACCGCTTTTCCCTGATTTTAGCTGCCAACACATATAATGCTACTCTATAAGTTACAAAGTCATCAGTATTGCTCAACAGCCATTTCACCCTTTCCACTCTGTTAGAGTGTATTCCATTCATAAGCAGGGGTTTTTATAAATCGGTCTCTTGGATCTATGCATAGCGGGCATGGCAATAAATAATGGTACAGATCCTCTACACAGGGTTGCCCACATATACACAGTCTCTCCCCGTACTGTACTTTGCCATACCGACCATCCAACACCATTGAGGGCATCGATTGGAATCGTAATTCTGTAAAAGCGATTCTTAGTGCGGCAAGTGGGTGCTTTGTCAGATATCCAGCTTGGGTGTGCTCCGTTTTAATAAGTGGGAACCATGGTGAACTTTTGGTAGAGCTGAGCTTCTACATGGCAGAGACTGTCACGGTTGGAGGCAGCAAGGCCTCTAAATACCGGTTGATGGAATTCAAAGGAGGGGAGAGGGCTCTTGTGCTCGGGTCCTGCTTATGGGTTCCCCACGGGCATCTGGCTGGCCACTTTGAGAACAGGATGCTGGAGTGATCCAACAGGCTGTTCTCGCATTCTTATGAATAGAATCATTATCCCCACTTTGCACAATTGTCCTCTGACTCAGGGAGAGCAAGAATGTCAACAAGGGTAGCAGAGCTGGCAGGCTAATTCCCATCTCCCCAGTGTGATTATTCCAATGCACATCAGAACACCTAATTGGGGCTCTGGAGAATATAGCACTTGCACTGATTTATTTATTTTTTTAACATGAAAATTTTCATTTCTTGTAGCAATTATCAGGGCCTGGTTTAATGTTGGCTCTTTCCAAAGATTCATTCCCAGTATGATGGAAGTTTGTCAGCACTCTCATCTGTCAAATATTAGTGGGAGTCATCTACCTGTTGCACCAACCCTGAGCTTTGCACCGGGAATAAAACTTGGCAGAGCAGTCCATCTAGTCTTGGCTGTCAATCTTCAGTATTTTCTTCTAGAAGCATTCACTCTCAGAGACCTGGACATTCAAGGATGGCAATTTCCCTATTAAAATAGGAGGAATTGGCCTGTTTACAGAATGGCCCTTTGTTAGGGTTCAGAATAACCCAGCTCAACCACAATAGCATCATAGGAAGCTTATCCATTTAGCTCAATATTGTCAACATCGACCAGCAACTCTCCAGTTATCCGAAGAAGGTATCTGAAGAAGTGTGCATGCACACGAAAGCTCATACCAAGAACAAACTTAGTTGGTCTCTAAGGTGCTACTGGAAGGAATTTTTTATTTTTTATTTTTTCAGCAACTCTCCAGTTCTTGAGATGGGCCTCTTCCAGTCCTAACTGGACATGCCATGGATCAAACCTGGGGACTTTTGCAGGCAAAGCATGTGCTGTGAATCTGAGACACAGCCTTCCCCATTATAGTTTGCTAACCTTCAGTACTGTGCGGTCAATGGACTAGGGAGACTAGGCTAGACCCCCCCCCCCCAAATGTTCCCCTGGCACCTCCCAAAAGCCCGGGAAGTTTCTGCCTGGCTTAAGGAGGTAGGCACGATGCTCACACACAACATCAGGACATCAGAAATCACACACGTGATTTCGGCCCCCCTCGCCAATCATCTTTGCAAGCTGGTGCCTCTGGCCCTAACTGTTTCTGTATGAAAAATTTCACCGCACATCACTGCTAACCCTCTGCATCTAAAGTATCTGGATTTAGATACACCTGACACATGCAGACATGGCCTTAGGGCCTAGACATGTGTCCAAAATCAACCAGGTACAGTCTTAACCAGGGTCCCACAGAAGCCACTTTTCTCTGTTTTTACAGTGAGGGCACAAGTAAGCACACAGCAAGATGGCGACTCTGATAATGGATGACTTTAGGGGACTTACTCCAGATTCTTAGAACTGTTGAAACTGTATCCGATTCAGTCTAAGTTTCCACCATCTGGTTAAGAGTTTTCCCGTATGAAATTAACCTTTGGGAGAATGCAACAGTTTAGGCCTCTCCTATATTCATAGCATCACATAATTTATACATACCAAGCTGGACCAAATTTTCTTAATTAGTGTTCCTAACTCTCTGGGATCTAAATGTAAATTCACTTTTCTCCTGGCACAATTCCATCCTGCTTTAATAATGGGAATTGTACCAGGTTACCAAGAAGGAAATAATTCAATGAACCCCAAGATAATAAATCCTCATTTAGAAATGAGATGAGACCATCCCTCACAGATTTTAAATCTATACCTGAATGATAAAGCGATTTATTTAATTTATCCCCTTTGCTGCTTCACTCTTCCAAAGCAAAAGGATAGCAGGTAAAATGGTTTGCGAAGACAGCGGTGCAAAATTCCTTTTCGGAAGGAATATATAATTATTTCCCAAGTTGACGCTGCTCATTTGGAAAGGTAAGCTGTGCAAAATTGCCTCAGACACAAATCCAGCAAAAGAGCACAGATGGGGACGCTCCACGGGCTTGCCAGAAAGTTTTTTCTGATCATCTAATTCCTCCAAACTGGCAATTAGATTTTGCGATGGCTGAAACATAAATCTTGAGGAATGAGCCGCTGCGATGCACTCCCTCGGTGAGCTTTCATTAGCTGCCTTGTTCCATTAGCCGCAAGAGAACACAGAAGAAAATCTCTTGGACCCAGGGCTGGATTAACTGCTAAAGGCAGAAAATTCTGAAGTGCATCACTGGTTTAGTGCCTCCAAGGCTCCATGCATGTCGTTTTGCTATCATAGCAGGACTTCTGTTTCATCTCATTTACCCACGTGCCCCACAAATGTGCTCTGGAGGGTCCCCCATCTTGAGGATGCATGGGATGGGGGGAGCTGATGCATGGGATGCAGGAGCATAGCAAGGGGGACGGGGGACGGGCAGCCCCGTGTTCCATAATGGAGGGGTGACAAATTATCAAGGAACAAACACTTTTTGGAAAAAATGATTTTTTTCTGATTTTTTTTTAAAAAAATGCCTGCTCCAAAGGTCTTATCTTACTATACTAGGGATTATATAGCTATATATGAAATTTCATGCATATCAGTTAATATCTTGACCCTCCTCCACCAAAATAGCTGTTCACTTGGCTGTTTTTCCTATGTCATGAAGGCTGAAATTCCAGTTCAGAGAACACTTACTGTTCCCAACCCTAACCCTGTGGAAAGCCATCTAATTAGACTTTAATTTGATTTTGAGATGTTTTTAGGAGGTAATTTAATTATTGCTTGATTTTATACCAATGTTATGTATCTGATGTTAGCCACCCTGAGCCCGACTTTGGCCGGGGAGGGTGGGATATAAATAAAAGGGGTTTTTTATTACTTGTTATTATTCCTTTGTAAGAAAATATGAAATAACGTAAAACCATTTTTGCGGGGGGTGGGAATCAATGGGGGGGTGGACAAGAAATTTTCCGCACCGGGTACCACCTGACCTTCCCATGCCTTGGGGGGGGGGGGTTGACAATTTTTTTTTTGCCCCCGGGCACCAATTTAGCTTGCTACGCCCCTGATGGGATGGGAGAAGATGCTTCCTTGTGTGCACAGAAGTCAGTTGTACCAGCGGCACTGCAGCGACCTACTCTTTCCATCCCCATGAATCCTCATCCCCTTCCTCCTTCCCATGATGTTTACTGACTTTTGGCAGGGGGCAGGGTAATTAAAATACTTCCTAACCTGCCAAGGCTAGAAAATTCATTAAACAATTCAACAGTCTAATGAGAGAGAAAAACAAAAACCCTGAAACCAATAAGACAGAGTGAGCAGTCAAGGAGGAGGAGGTAAAGACAGTAATGATTAAATGGGCCCGGGATTTTGGTCATCCTATCCAGATGAGTGACTGGGAGTATCTTTGGAAAGTAAATATGAAATTTACAGCTTGTTATACCATCAATATAATGGACTGCAAAAAGATCAAACTTATCCATCCTTAAAGAAATCAGCCCTGAGTGCTCACTGGAAGGACAGATCCTGAAGTTGAGGCTCCAGTACTTTGGCCACCTCATGAGAAGAGAAGACCCCCTAGAAAAGACCCTGATGCCGGTAAAGATGGAGGGCACAAGGAGAAGGGGACGACAGAGGATGAGATGGTTGGACAGTGTTCTCGAAGCGACTAGCATGAGTTTGGCCAAACTGCGGGAGGCAGTGGAGGATGGGGTGCCTGGCATACTCTGGTCCATGGGGTCACAAAGAGTCGGACACGACTGAATGACTGAACAACAACATACCATCAAGGAAAACCTCATGAAGATGCAGTTTAGATGGTACTTGACGCCGTCAAAGTTATCTAAGATGTATTAAAAATATATCGAACAAATGTTGGCGGTGTGGTGTATCCGAAGGAAACCTGATTCATATGTGGTGGATCTGCCCAAAAATTATAAAGTTTTGGATTATTATATATGATGAACTAAAAATACAAGAACAATATTTCCGAAAAAACCCTGAGGTGTTCTTACTTGGGATTGTAGGCAGAGAGGTACCAACAAAAGTAAAAGAAATCTTTCTGTACGCAACTGCGGCAGCGAGAATTCTAATTGCGCAAAACTGGAAGGGTGAGAGGGTTCCTTCAAAAACAGAATGGCTGAACAAATTAGAATTTGCTGAATTGGTTCAAATGACAAACAGGCAAACCAATGACAAACCAATCCCCCCCCCCCCAAAATGGGACATGTTCAAAAACTACTTTTAAAAATATAATGGTTGTGTGGCTTCTTTGACAGAATTTGAATGATTTCTGTATATATGAATGAAAAGGTTCTAAAAATCAGTAAGAAACTTTAAGATGGTATAATTAGTAAAATGTTAAGTTTTGTACAACAGGAAAATAGTCAAGGTAAAAGCATTGGGGGGGAGGTCTAATGTGTATATATGTAGGAGAGTATGGTGAATTGGATTTTATTTTGAATTGACACTGTTTTGTAATCCCCCCTCCAAAAAATACCATATATAATTATGTTATGTTATCAAGTAAATTCAATAAAATTAAAAGAAAAAGAGAAACCGACAGAGTAAGCAGCAGCAAAATCGGCAACTAATCAACGTTTGGAAGAACTGTTTTAATACCCCCATATGAAAGTAAACATAGGTAATTATGGGATGCCTTTGACAACTTCATGGCAACAGTCGCAAAAGGCCTATCGATGTTTTTGTGTCATGGATGAGGAAATTTTGTTAGATTCACATTTTGATGCGGGAATACCTGATTCAAACTTCCAGAACTGAATGTACGGAAACAGCTATCCTTCATAATTCACACGTGTCCAAGATTTTGCAATGTAGTTCTGCATGTGGTTGGCCACTGTGAGAACAGGATGCTGGTCTGGATGGGACACCAGCTCAATTTCGACAGGCTCCTTTTTGTGTTCTGTAAATGTCTGGTTGATGGTCTGAGTTTAAAAAGAGTAAAACTATAATTGCCAGGAAAGGTAAATCGTATTTGTTTCGAAAACAGCATATATTTCTGACTGTCAGGTTGCCTCCTGTTTATTTAAAGGGTACATTCACAGGCTCTGAGTAGCACAACATATTTGCCAGCTTTGTCTATCTTGCTCTCAGGCAGGATGTCATTTTGTACTGTTACAGGTGGGTAGCCGTGTTGGTCTGCCATTGTTGTTCAGTCGTTCAGTCGTGTCCGACTCTTCGTGACCCCATGGACCAGAGCACGCCAGGCACCCCTATCCTCCACTGCCTCCCGCAGTTTGGCCAAACTCATGTTAGTAGCTTCGAGAATACTGTCCAACCATCTCATCCTTTGTCGTCCCCTTCTCCTTGCCCTCCATCCATCTTCCCAACATCAGGGTCTTTTCCAGGGAGTCTTCTCTTCTCATGAGGTGGCCAAAGTACTGGAGCCTCAACTTCAGGATCTGTCCTTCTAGTGAGCACTCAGGGCCGATTTCCTTGAGAATGGATAGGTTTGATCTTCTTGCAGTCCATGGGACTCTCAAGAGTCTCCTCCAGCACCATAATTCAAAAGCATCAATTCTTCGGCAATCAGCCTTCTTGATGGTCCAGCTCTCACTTCCGTACATTACTACTGGGAAAACCATAGCTTTAACTATACGGACCTTTGTTGGCAAGGTGATGTCTTTGCTTTTTAAGATGCTGTCTAGGTTTGTCATTGCTTTTCTCCCAAGAAGCAGGCGTCTTCTAATTTCGTGACTGCTGTCACCATCTGCAGTGATCATGGAACCCAAGAAAGTAAAATCTCTCACTGCCTCCATTTCTTCCCCTTCTATTTGCCAGGAGGTGATGGGACCAGTGGCCATGATCTTAGTTTTTTTGATGTTGAGCTTCAGACCATATTTTGCGCTTTCCTCTTTCACCCTCATTAAAAGGTTCTTCAATTCCTCCTCACTTTCTGCCATCAAGGTTGTATCATCAGCATATCTGAGGTTGTTGATATTTTTTCCGGCAATCTTAATTCCGATTTGGGATTCATCCAGCCCAGCCTTTCGCATGATGAATTCTGCATATAAGTTAAATAAGCAGGGAGACAATATACAGCCTTGTCGTACTCCTTTCCCAATTTTGAACCAATCAGTTATTCCATATCCAGTTCTAACTGTAGCTTCTTGTCCCAAATAGAGATTTCTCAGGAGACAGATGAGGTGATCCGGCACTCCCATTTCTTTAAGAACTTTCCATAGTTTGCTGTGGTCGACACAGTCAAATGCTTTTGCGTAGTCAATGAAGCAGAAGTAGATGTTTTTCTGGAACTCTCTAGCTTTCTCCATAATCCAGCGCATGTTTGCAATTTGGTCTCTGGTTCCTCTGCCCCTTCGAAATCCAGCTTGCACTTCTGGGAGTTCTCGGTCCACGTACTGCTTAAGCCTGCCTTGTAGAATTTTAAGCATAACCTTGCTAGAGTGTGAAATGAGTGCAATTGTGCGGTAGTTAGAGCATTCTTTGGCACTGCCCTTCTTTGGGATTGGGATGTAAACTGATCTTCTCCAATCCTCTGGCCACTGCTGAGTTTTCCAAACTTGTTGGCATATTGAGTGTAGCACCTTAACAGCATCATCTTTTAGGATTTTAAATAGTTCAGCTGGAATATCATCACTTCCACTGGCCTTGTTGTTAGCAAGGCTTTCTAAGGCCCATTTGACTTCACTCTCCAGGATGTCTGGCTCAAGGTCTGCCATAGTCAAAACAAAATCGAAAATTCTGAAGAAGTGTGCATGCACACGAAAGCTCATACCAGGAACAAACTCAGTTGGTCTCTAAGGTGCTACTAGAAAGAATTTTCGATTTTATTTTGTACTGTGTTACGTCTACAGGTATAATTTTTTTTTCCTGGGGAGTCTCTTCAGTTGCATTCTAGTATGAGATCGTTTATATAATCTGGCAGATCTATGTATCTTTATAATTATTTGTTAAGCTCTCCCCAGGATTGGGACTTATGATAGAGAACTATTGCTGCTGCCTGCTTTTTGAGGGTAATCAGATGTTCTGTTCAGGGCATTCTCTTGTTCTTCCCAAAAATGCACAGAAGATTAAGAAATTAAAAACATAAAAAGAGTCTGCTGAATCAGGCCAATTGGCCCATCTAGTTCAGCATAGAATGATAGAGTTGGAAGGGACCCTGAGGAGCATCGAGTCCAACCCCCTGCAATGCAGGAATATGCAGCTGTCCCATATGGGGATCAAACTCGCAACCTTGGCATTATCAGCACCATGCTCTAACCAACTGAGCTAGCACCATCCTGGTCTCACACCGGCCAAGCACATTCCTTTAGGAAGCCCACAAGCAGGACATGAGCTCAACAACCATCTTGCCCGCTGTGATTCCCAGCAACTGGAAGTCCCAGAATACCGGCTCTGACCGTGGAAGTAGAACATAGCTATAGTAGCTGCTGATAGCCTTGTCCTTTGTGAATGACCGCTCCCCACATCAAATGGGGGGCACCTTTTGTGTGGTCACGTGCAGCCCCCCGGATCCCAGTGCGGCTCCTGGTAGTTTGGGCTGGCTTCATCCTCTCAGGCTGGATTCCTGGAGGTCTCCGCCTACCTCAGCCAATTGCCCAATCCCGCCTGGGGAGGCGTTGCCAGGGGATTGGCCAGGTAAGGGGAGGGACTGCCCTGCCCACACAACAGAAGGTGAATCTTACCTGCAAAGCGGCAGTTGGCTCCACCCTGCCCTCCCTCAGTTAAGTCTTCTTTTGCAGGTTAACCTCTTCTCCACAGGTACACAGGCC
This sequence comes from Lacerta agilis, assembly GCF_009819535.1. Classification (NCBI taxonomy): domain Eukaryota; kingdom Metazoa; phylum Chordata; class Lepidosauria; order Squamata; family Lacertidae; genus Lacerta; species Lacerta agilis. The sequence goes on along the minus strand of NC_046318.1, from coordinate 79,309,380 downwards.
CTGCTATGTCAGGGTCGCTGTTGAAGGGCCGGAAAGGAATTTTCCTGCATTGGCAGGTTTTGCCTTGCCTTTCCCCGTAGCAAAATGTCACAACTTTGACAGTTTCAGGCCTTGGGCGGAATCCTTTAGTCTATCTTCCTAAATGGGGGGGTGAAGCGGTGACCCATGCCCCCCTTGTGTCGGTGATCCCAAGGTTCCCCGTTAAAGGGGTCTTGAGGGGAGGCATTGGCCATACGCCGAGAGGTTGTCATTGCTGTCCCCTGCAATGGCGGCGAAATGGTGGGGGGCAGGCTCTCTGCTTGAACATATGTTCTCCAGAGCCAGTCCAATCCCACACATTCCGGATAACCCTGAAGGTCTCCCATATCCCCGGCTGGGGCTGGGAAGGATAAACGCCCAATGCCTGAGCCAAGTTCTCCCCTACATCTGAATCTTAATAAAGTCGTGGCCAATGTTAATCCCATAGCACGTTGTCTTGAGTCATTATTCCACTCGGGGGTCGCCTGGGGCAGGGGAACTCCACTTGTCCACACAAAGAGCAAGAAGAAGGTATAGACTGGTGACAATCAAAGTCTGCTCCAGAGGGTCCTCTTAGACTTCTGCTTTGCTTATGGGACAGAAATTCCCTACCCTTTCCCCCTTGTAGCCCCCCCATGGAAATTCAAAATATGCTCTGGTGCAGATTTTGAGAGTCCATGAGAAAGGAAGGGGAAGTCCCATAGTGTTAGCAGGACTCCCGTTTAAAAACGCTTGCGGTTTATAACACAAGTATTTTGTGTGTGGACTTTTGGTGCATTCTTTCAAAAGTCCACAGAACGTGGACAGAAATGACCTATGACTGAGCACCAACGAGGCTGAAACAGAATGGCAATAGCTGCTTGGCCTGCCCAATTTTGTAGTCATTTTAACATTGCCATTTTTGAAGTTGTTCTTGGTGTAATTTTTGTGTGAATCACCTTGGGAACCATTCATGGGGGGAAATGGGCTCTGTCAGAGTGGCATACTATCTATGGTGTCTGTCTGTCTGTGTGTGTGTCTCATGAACCTCATTGTGATGAAAACTTCCTGCGGGGGCAAGTTGAGAGACTGACCCCAAGACGGACGAAGCTTCCATGCCCTCTGGCTTCTGGAGTCCAGGGGCACAATGTAATATGCGGTTGTTCCCAGCTTGAAAACAACACACACAAGCCTTTTGGCTAAAAACCTACTTTATGTAGATTAAGAGCAGAATGTCTCTGCGTAGCAGCTCATAATTCAGAGCTGTCTCTTAAAGCATCTTGCATCTCGATGCAAAACAGAAAGTAAAGTACATATGTAAATTACAATGACATCACATGTGTGGAATGATTGTTGGATTTCCCACAGTGTGAAACATGACTCTTAAGTCAGGTGCCTCGCTTCTTGCAGCTCGGCTTGTACTGATATCACAACATCCTCCCCCGATATTAGACATGTAAGAGCGGCAAAAGTTAAGGCATCATTAAAAGAAGTAAACAAACAGTATCATATACACAGTATGAATCTGTTGACTTTGTTCCATCCTTGGAACTCTCTGAGACTGGTTCTACAGTTTGAGCCTTTGATAACCAACTCTCCAGGGGACCAGAGCATTTGCTCTGTGTGTGTTGGCAGAAACAGTGTTGAACTTTGCAACCTGTTGTGGTGGCTTTTTCACACCTGTGAAATGAGCCTGAGTGTCTCTGTTTTGAGTGCAAACTACAGCTACATTTGCAACAGCTGAGATTGCAAACTCTTGGAGTAACGTTTGGGCGCCTGACCCTTTGTTACTCTCTCAGATCTACGCATAAGATGTAGATCCTCTTTGCTGAGTTTCTCCTGAACAGGACTTTTTGGAGAAACTTTACCAATTGTAAACAGTGGCTCTAAAGATCCTAGCACATCATCTTCATCTGATGGCCTGGAACTAGCACGTGTTCTCTCAATGACAGTTTCGCCTGTGTCGGAACTAGCCGTGGTTGAGCTTGCACTGCTACTGCTGGTGTCAGAATCCTCATATGTATTGACATCAATGGGAAAGCTTTGGAGAACCTGTGTCTCCGGCTTTATAGTAGGTTCTACCTCCTGAGTAAGAATTACTGTGTTTGAGGAAGGCAATAGAATTCTGTATTGACCTTCTCATAGCCCATAAAAATGCCTTGGATGGTTGCACCTTCAAGTGATTCCACCCACTTCTGAGAACCAAAACCTTAAGATGCTTAACAGAAGGTTTTCTGTGAAACAGTATCTCATAAGGTGAGCATTCCATTCCTTTTGGAATACTCCTGACCCATGCATATGTGAAGGCAGATAGGCTTTCAGCCCAATTCTGGTCAGACAGCTTTGCACTTAGCAATTGCGCCTGCATACCCTCACGTAATATTGTGTTAATTTTAACACACAAATCTTTGTTCCATGATGATTGGCTGACAGCAACTTTGTGCAGTCTTCATCTGATGGCCTGGAACCAAGAGGTCTTAGTACCATAGAAACTGAAGATGGAACAAGTTCATACTTTTTTTTTTGAGACAGAAAAATCAAACAAGGGGACATGGGTGGCACTGTGGTCTAAACCACAGATCCTAGGGCAGAAAGGTTGATGGGCCCAGCCTAGTGGGGATGTCATGCCCCAATCCCTGCTGAAATAAGCAGGATCAGGGTCCAGCTTCCATTGGGACGCAGGCGGCACTGTGGCCTAAACCACTGAGCCTCCTGGGCTTGCTGATCAGAAGGTTGGCAGTTCAAATCCCTGCGACGGGGTGAGCTCCCGTTACTCAGTCCCAGCTACCACGTCAAAGTGCAAGTAGATAAATAAGTACCGCTCTGGTGGGAAGGTAAACGGCGTTTCCGTGCGCTGCTCTGGTTTCACCAGATGTGGCTTAGTCATGCTGGCCACATGACCCAGAAGCTGTCTGCAGACAAACGCTGGCTCCCTTGGCCTATAGAGCGAGATGAGGCCACAACTCCAGAGTCATCCGCGACTTGGACTTAACGGTCAGGGGTACCTTTACCTTTACCTTTAATCAAACCAAGAACTGAGCTTGTGTGCCATCTCTGATGTGGTTAGTAACTTTTTAAATATTCTGTTTCATTTTCAGGGTAAGAAGGGTGATCTTGGCGTTCCAGGAGTTGATGGATTGCCTGGACCTCCGGTAACTAAATGGCATAATTATACACTTATTTTCAAAAGACCTGGCTTTTCATTTAGTGTTCAAGGAGAGCCATTTATAATATATATCTTATAGCTAGCCTTGCTATGCTAGTTATTGGGCAGAAAATGCTGATAAAGCATTCAATTTAGCATTCACCCATTCCAGCTTGCAATTTGCTGTTAATTCCGAGTGCACAGAACTCAAAGCCAAAGTATGGTAACTGGGAAGCTCCTTTGTTTTTCCTCCTTCCAGGCCAGCATTGGAGTTTAAAAGGTATACTGACCTCTTCCTACCCCATGTTGACCCTAGTTTATGCACATCTCCCTTTCCCCAAAACATTCAAAGAAATTTCAATGAAAGCAAGACCACGTAACGTGAAAATGAAATAAATTTGTGGTTGGAAAGACATGCATCGCCAAGGTACATTAATAAGAGATTGAACCTGGTGCTGCCTCTCAAATGCTGTTTCCTCTTCAAGCTGCTCCTACAAGCCATGTAATATTCTGTAGAAGCACCATAAAGACAAGTTCCCACTTAGTGGCGATGTTAGTGTGTTGCCGTAGCAACAACCAAGTATCCTCTGGCACCTTAAAGATGAAGGCTGGGCCATAGCTGTCAACTTTTCCCTTTTCTTGCGAGGAATCCTATTCGGAATAAGGGAATTTCCCTTAAAAAACGGAAAAAGTTGACAGCTATGGGCTGGACTCTTATGTGTACTTACCTGGAAGCAAGGCCCATGAGCTGTGATTCCTGCAGGAGGTTGGACCAGAAGAAACTTTGGGTCCCTGTCCAATTCTGCAATTCTATGATTCTACGATGTTTTGAACTCAGTGGGTCTTACTTCTGAGTAGCCACCCAGAATATTGTACTTTAGCATGATGCCATCAGGTTTCATAGGCCAGGACATGTGATGAAGTAAACCTTCTGGACCATAAGAGTTTATGCCGCCATAAAAGCATAATCTTTAAGGTTCCACAAGACTCTTTACTGTTTTTTTTCCTAAAAGGAGAGTTCGTCAAGATAAGAACAAAAAAACAAAAGAAGTGGGAAAAGGACCGTTAGCCTGCAATTCATGATGTAGAAAAATGCTTGAACATTGTTTGTGTATGTTGTGTGTGTTTAAACGTGAAACTCGAAAAATTAGAATATCGTGGAAAGGTTCATTTCTTTCAGTAATTCAACTTAAAAGGTGAAACTAATATATGAGATAGACTCATGACACGCCAAGCGATATATGTCAAGCCTTTATTTGTTATAATTGTGATGATTATGGCGTACAGCTAATGAGAACCCCAAATTAACAATTTCAACTTTGGGGTTTTCATCAGCTGTACGCCATAATCATCACAATTATAACAAACAAAGGTTGGACATATCTCGCTTTGCCTGTCATGAGTCTATCTCATATATTAAACTCCAGTAGCTAATGAAAACAATTGCTTAAATAAATGGACTTTTCCAGTATATTCTAATTTTTTGAGTTTCACCTGATTTGATTCAGGTCACAGTGCTGGAAAGCAACAAAAATGAAAATAAAAGCTTTTCAGCATGAGGCGAAGAAATCACAAACTTCTACCCTTCCATTAAGTTACAAATTTAAACAAATGGCTCCTTGCCTTCTTGCCGAAAACTTGCTCTGCTCTCCAGAGGGAACTGCTATGTAGAAATACAGTCATGTTCCACATACTGATAGCCTCTGGGCACTTCTGGGTACTCTTGTTTTGTTTTTTTGTTTAGTAGAGAAAGCTATTTATTTTCTGAAATAATGTTGGCCCATGGCTCATGAGGCCACCTCGCTTAATAATCTGGGACTTGGCTCAGTTGTGGTATTATGAAGCAAACACTTAAGATGATTAAAAAGGCAAAGGAGTCAGCTGAACTGGGCTGTGCTGTGTAATGGCCGAGTATTTAGCATTTTGCTGTAATTTTCCAGCTATTATATTAGTGTCCAAGGCCAGTTTTGAGCAGACAATAGCTATTGTGCCTGCCGTGGTTTCCCATTAGCATAAGCACCCATTAGCATAAGCATCCTCACGAACTTAGCACTGTTGCTTCAGTTCAAATTCCCTTGTGAGTGTATGTGTGTTTGTGCACTCATGTGTGTAAAGGAAGATTTGCTTTATGGGAATTAAAGGGACCTTTTAAAAAAAAAGAAGTTTGCTGCAGATTTACCTTCTGGTCCTATGCATGTTTACTTAGAAGTAAGCTTCTGAAGTCTTCCGTTCTTGTTCTTCCTCTCCTCCTCCTCCTCCTCCTCCTCCTTTTCCTATTATTAGTATTAATCCACCAATCTGAGGTCCCACAGCAAGTTGCAACAATTAAAACACAATATTTAAAAGAGTTTCAAACAACTCTTAGCCATGTTCAAATATATAAAAAGGATGTCATATAGAGGAGGGAGAAAGGTTGTTTTCTGCTGCTCCAGAGAAGCAGACACGGGGCAATGGATTCAAACTACAAGAAAGAAGATTCCACCTAAACATTAGGAAGAATTTCCTGACAGTGAGAGTTGTTCGACAGTGGAATTTGCTACCAGGGAATGTGGTGGAGTCTCCTTCTTTGGAGGTCTTTAAGCAGAGGCTTGACAGCCATCTGTCAGGAATGCTTTGATGGTGTTTCCTGCTTGGCAGGGGGTTGGACTGTATGGCCCTTGTGGTCTCTTCCAACTCTATGATTCTGTGATTCTAACTTTTTAATTGCAAAAATGAGGTGTATCCTAAAAATACACATCTCAAGTGTCAAAAGTGAGAGTCAAGGGGTTAATGGGGGGGAACCCCATCTGAGTGAGTGAGTGAGACTTTCTTCTGGGTGCGTATGGCTGTGCTGTAAGATTCTTTAGGGATCTAATGGCATTTCCTGTCCTATTTCCTTTTTCCTTATTATTCCTAGTCAAAGGTTTTGTGTAAATGGATGGCTCCCCCATAAGTGTAGCACAAATGCCTTTTGACATTTACAGCGTGCCAACATTCTGCAGGTGCAATGTAACACATTTTCTTGAGCCTCCATGGAATTGTGGGCCACCTGTCCTATATTTTATTATAATTTTCCATCAAGTCGTTCTCTTTGTCCTTTGACGACCCTTTTCCTATGTACAGGTGAAACTCGAAAAATTAGAATACTGTGGAACGGTTCATTTCTTTCACTAATTCAACTTAAAAGGTGAAACTAATATATGAGATAGACTCATGACATGCAAAGCGAGATATGTCAAGCCTTTGTTTGTTGTAATTGTGATGATTATGGCGTACAGCTGATGAGAGCCCCAAATTAACAATTTCAACTTTGGGGTTTTCATCAGCTGTACACCATAATCATCACAATTATAACAAACAAAGGCTTGACATATCTCACTTTGCATGTCATTAGTCTATCTCATATATTAAACTCCAGTAGCTAATGAAAACAATTGCTTACATAAATGGACTTTTCATGATATTCTAATTTTTGCAGTTTCACCTGTATAATCCCATATTCTACCCAGAGTTTCTTCACTGAATTTAGCAGACTATTGAATACAATACATGTTCATTTTACCAACCCTACCTATTTTGGAAACCGTTCCTTTCTTTGCCTGCGTTGACAATTCTTAAAATCCAGCTGCTTTCCTTAATCTGTTTCCAGTTAGCATGCTTCCTATGCAGACCCACAGCTGAAACGATCTTATATGACCAATTTTCTCAACCAACTCCTGTCATGAACAAATGCAATTACACTAGAACCAGGGTTATATCCAGCAGAGTTCTACTCAGAAGAGATGTACTAAGATGAATTGACCTAAGTTCATCGTTCCCTTTAATGTCAAGGGCTCTGCAACTAATGCTGCATGCAACCCATTATGGAATACTTGCACTATTCCAAATTGCTCCCATTGCTTTCATATATTAATTCCCGTTGGCTTTCCTGGCAAAACCCAACACCTAGGGAGGAATTCAATACCACCCTAATTTAGAGTTGTTCAGTGGTGTACTAGTTGGTGTACTAGGTGAGATGGCTTGCACGAGGCAAGGCAGAAGAAAGCTAGCAAGGTTCTTGTGACTGTTTGCACACAACATATTTTTGCAGTCCCGTTACTTCCTGCTGCGCAAGCTGTTCACAAGAAACTTCCACTAGCACATCTGTTGCACGGAACCTCATAATTCCATCCTTACGCTAGCACAACATCTGGGAGCCAGGGAACATTGGATCTGGGACCTTACATTCTAAGAGGGCAGGAATTTCCCGTGTTCGATGCATATTTGTTTCAATAAGGTTTGCTCAGATGAAGAGACTCAAATATAATGGCTTATTCCAGATTCCCATTATTGCTTATTGCTCTGTGAAAATTTTTGCAGACGTTAGGGTCTTTCCAACAGTTGGCTTAACAAATGTGTAACTGCTTCTCTGGTGGCGGTAGGGAACTGGAGAATTTATCTAAGAAATCTTGCTAGTTTGATTGAATCCATTGGTGTAATGTGATGACTAAGGGAATTGTAGTTGATTAATCTAATGAGTGGTGATCAAAAGGATTTGCAGCTCAATGGTACAGCATCCATTTTCCTTGCAGAAGGTCTTAGGCACAATCCTTGGCATCTCCAGGTAGGGCTTCAGGAGGATCCTGTCTGGAACCTTGGAAAGTCACTGCCAGTCCTCAGAGGAAATAATGAACTAGATTGGACCAATGGTCTGGCTCAGGTTAAGGACCTTTCCCCTTATGTTCTAACAAATTGATTAAATCAGCACAGATTAAATTTTCATAAGACTAGTAGCCCCTGCTGCATGAAAGTGAATGTTCCTGCATCTCCTATTACTGGCAAGCCATCAGCAGTTTTTAAAAATAACTACAGATTAAAAAAATATTGTTAAAGTATTGCCTGATTAACTGGAAATGCTAAAGTTTTTAGCTGATTAAAAAAAGATTTACATTTATCACCGCAGCAATGTATTAATCATGCATTGCAGCCCTAATTTGAAGCTCTTTTGGCTTCCCTTGAAATTTATTGAATGTTTCTCGCCTCCCAGTTTCTTTTGGTTTTTCTTTTTCTTTCAGTGGGAAATGTAGTTCTAAGACACATCAAGTCTTTGCTCCCCTCAGATCCCAAGCAGGGCATTTGGCCCTAGGGGGGAACAGGTGACACCATCAGTACAATTAATGAGCAAATAGAAACAGTGTTTCCAGCTCCTACAGCTGCCATGGAAGTGTGTAAACCCCAAATTCCAGAAACAATTTGTCCGTAAGTGAGTGCGGAGGCCAATTCTGGATCCACACGTCCTTCCACAGTGGGGACATTGGTTTCCGGGCGGGAGTTGATCACGGTGTGGATTTGTCAAGAGTGCCTTTCTCTTAGCACGTTTCTCCCTTGCGTCCTGAGTTTGAGTGTCTTCAAAGCCCACGACACCTTTGGTAAAGGCTGTTCTCCAATTGGAGCGCTCACAGGCCAGTGTTTCCCAGTTGTTGGTGTTCATACTACATTTTTTTAAATAATTGCCTTGAGACAGTCTTTGAACCTCTTTTGTTGACCACCAGCATTACGCTTTCCATTTTTAAGTTCGGAATAGAGTAGTTGCTTTGGAAGACGATAATCTGGCATCCGCACAACACGACCAGTCCAACAAAGTTGTTATTGAAGAATCATTGCTTTGACACTGGTGATCTTTGCTTCTTAACTACTACACCACACTGAGAGCCAGTGTGGTGTAGTGGTTAAGAGCGATAGACTCGTAATCTGGGGAACCGGGTTTGTGTCTCCACTCCTCCACATGCAGCTCCTGGGTGACCTTGGGCTAGTCACACTTCTTTGAAGTCTCTTAGCCCCACTCACCTCACAGAGTGTTTGTTGTGGGGGAGGAAGGGAAAGGAGAATGTTAGCCGCTTTGAGACTCCTTCGGGTAGTGAAAAGCGGGATATCAAATCCAAACTCTTCTTCTTCTTCTTCTTCTTCTTCTTCTTCTTCTTCTTCTTCTTCTTCTTCCAGTACATTGACATTAGTTTGCCTGTCTTCCCAAGTGATGTGTAAAAGTGTATTACACTGAGTCAGACAATTGGTCCAATCAAGTTCATTACTACCTACATCAGGGTTTCCCAAACTTGGGTTTACAGCTGTATTCGGACTACAGTTCTCATCATCCCTGACCAGTGGTCCTGCTAGCTAGGGATGATGGGAGTTGTAGTCCACAAACAGATGGCGACCCAAGTTTGGGGAACCCTGGTCTACATGGACTGGCAGTGACTTTCCATGGTTTCAGGCAGAAAGTTCTCCCATCTAGCTCAGTACTGTATACAGTGACTAGCAGTTACTCTCTGGAATCTCAGTCAGAAGACTTTCCCAGCCCTACTTGGAGAAGCCAGGAATTGAACCTGAGATCTTCTGCAAGCTCTGTCACTGAGCTAAAGCCCTCTTAGGCATATCACACATTTTCAGCACTCAAAACTATCACTCTATTTTCATCACTGGATATTTTCCCTCTTCCGTTCTCTCTCTCTCTCTCTCTCCTTGTTACAGTTTTGTTTCTATTCCTGGTCCTTTTGCCCCCTCTAGTGACAAGACGCTCTAAAGCAACATTTGCAGTTTTCAAATCTGTGCGAATGATACTTTCCCAAAATAGTTTGAACATCTTCGTTCTCAGCTCCTACTATTCCCTCCTCCCCTGCCCTGTCTCCATTTTACTTTGTTTTGTCTAATTCAAGGGTAGGGTACCTTACATCCCGAACCCTAGAGGGCAAAATTGGCAGGTGGGCAAGACCCTCGACACACACATACACAAACCCAACAGGCGATGCTGTGCTTTGAAGTTCCAACTATTGGGACTTCAAATCACAGTGCAGCGCTCTTCGAAAGTCCCTTTTACTAGTGAGTGGACAATACATCCTACTGTTTGAGCTGTTTCCTCTCAACTGATATCAATCCCCTCCATCAGAATGCCATCATCTGTCTGGCAGGTGGCCATGGTTGTTTCTTCTTCTTTTTAATGACCTCATAAGCCAGATTTGGACACCCCTCCCCCTTGGGCAAAAATTGTCCTCTGGGGTGGAGAACCTGGGATTTGAGGCACATTCAAACCTACTTTTTCAGTTAGACCAAGGGTGCAGAACCTCCACCCTTGATGCAATTTAAAAAGGAGAAGGTTTGAATGTGCCCCAAACCCACTCACTGCTACATCATCTGTTAATTTTATGGAAATTATTCATCATGAACAGACCAGGTTGCTAGCGTGCTACTGAAATCAAGTTAGAAAACACAAGGTGAAAATGGAATGCAATAATTTTTTTTAAGGTGCAGGGATATAAAACCAACTGAACAAATATTTATGCCTGTATATTTCAAAGTATTATGTTGTGTTTGACACTTTTGTAATGTAAGCTACTTTGATAGAGTTTGCTCTCTGAGGTGGCCCATAAGTCCTTTAAACAAATAAGACAGGAACCATTCAAGGAAGAAACTTCAGAGGTGGGACTTTTTCTACCAAAGAACTGTGGTGATGTTGAAAACAGTATTTCTTGAATTTCCCTCCTGACATACGACTGTTGAAGGATTCTGATGTATTTTTCCCCCTCACAGGGTCCTCCAGGATCACCTGGAGTCTCTGGTCCTCCTGGGATTGCTGGCCCCCCAGTAAGAAATTTTCATTTATAAAAATTAGATCTCATAAGGGCATCCTTCTGCTGCTTTAGATTCAAAAGCAGCCCACATGTGAGGCTGTCCTGAGTGGCAGATATTGGGTGTGATTATGGGTGTCGTGGTAAGTAGGGAGGGATCAGCCTGTTTCAGTCTTCGTTATATGTCCACTTCCTGCAGAGTTTTTTTTGGGGGGGGGGGTCTTCTTCAAAGTCCCAAAATTTTGCATTTAAATTGCATGCATTTTCCCGTAAATATATGCATTTTTGCCTGCACTTTCACATAAAGCACACATTTTTATGCACCTCTGTCCTAAAATATGTGTCTCCCCCCCATAAGATACACATGTTAAAATGCACATGTCGGGGGTAGGACCTGCTTAGTTCCCCCCCCCCACAAAAAACCCATACACCCTGAGATCCACTAATTAGAAACTGGTACAAAAGATTTATGGTTGGAATTCAGCAATTCTGAAGCCAGAAACTTTTGCCGACCTTTTGCCACCGTGTGCAGACCTACCTTCTTTTCACCCAGCACGACTTACGCTAGCTATTTCTGCATGGGTGGTTGGTACTGGGGGGCAAAAAAGATGGCACTACAACTAATTGCTATATTTCTTTTTTCTGTGACTGTTTTAGGGGCTACCGGGAGAAATTGGGAGAAATGGATTGCCTGGACCACCTGTAAGTGCTTGTGGGTCGCTGTTTTTCTGCAGGATACATTCCAGAAAACATACATGCATTCGGAGTTAGATATATTTTAATTCTGGTTCTGTCTCCTGTATCTTTTGAGATCAGGAAAAGAAATGTGTGTGTCCAGGGAGGGGTAAAATAACCTCCCATTCACTCCCCCCCCTTTGCTAATAGCCTTAGAACTCACCTCTGCCTGCAAATTTCATCCACTTCTGCCAAGAGATTTTGAAGCTTTTTGGCATTGCCTTCAAATTTATTTCCAATAACCAAATAAACAAATAAAACTCAAAACTATCAAGGCACCTAAGATACAGAGGGGGGAACCCTGCAACTATTTGTCATTTTGGCAGGCTTTGTATACCTAAAAAGGTGTAGCATACCATCAAATTTCATGGAATTCTCTTGCAAGTTTAAAAAAACCCACAAGCAATTTGTTTGTTCCCCCTTCAAATCACCAGAGAAAACCTTGGATTTTTTTTTTAATGTGAGGTTCTAAATCAGACCCTAGATGGAGTAGATAATGCCCCCAAGAGCCAGTGAATCAGCTAGCTTTTTGAACTTCCAGAGTGAGGTTCAAATAGAATACACACACACACACACACATATATTGGGTGTACTTCCCTAGAACTTACTATAATGCAAACCTTCATGAAAGTTTTGCTTTGTGTTGTTGTTTTTCACTTGTACCTTTGCCATGGCTGACATCTAGTGGTCTTTCCTGAGATTACTCTGTTAAAGCTACATCATTGATGCAAAATGTGATCCTCCTACGCATGTTTAATTGTAGCTCTCTGAAAGGATTCTGCAGTGCTTTAAAATGTATGTCTGGCCTTAGTCTAATCTATGATGGTGTTTTCATGTCTTACAAAAAAAAAATCACCTGTATTTCTCCATGTCTTTTATTTTGGATTTGGGGTTTTACTCCTGCTTCTCCCAGCTATGCTGCATTTATCTAAGTTTTGTCCCTTCCCCCTTTTTAGGGTTCACCTGGGAAACCTGGCCTGGATGGCTTACCTGGGCTGCCTGGCTCAAAAGTAAGTGAAGCTGGTGTAAAGTTGCTCTGCCTAACCCTGGCAGAGGGGAAACAAGCCTCTTGTTTGATGGTCAGAGTGTTGGACTATGCCCTCTCTCTGAGCCAGGATAAGCAAATTACTGCAGCCGACCATTACGGCGGCAAGTGGTGGCTTGAAAATGAATGGGAAACAACCAAAAATCGCTGACTTTTTCCAACTAACACCTCACCCATGTAGCCCTGATCCTGGTAAGGCCCCACCAGACCTGATTAGACACGAGAAATCATGTCTTAAAGGCTTGCAGAAGAGGACACCCTCCCTTGTATCATGGAATGTAGCCGGTATTAAATCTAAGCTTATGGACCCGTCTTTCGTTGACTACGTAAAAGGCAGCCAGATTTTGCTATTCCAAGAGTCATGGGCCGATGAGGACATCTACCTATCAGGATACAAGGGCTTCTACTTGAGTGCAATACGGAATCCCTTATCACCTGGTAGACCACAAGGTGGCTTGGCCACCTTTGTTTCTTTGGCCTTTAACCTACAGGCCAAAAAAATAGATATTCAGTCTGCACTCATGCTAGTTATAAAGTTACATACAACAGAGGAAACAATAGTGGTGATTAATGTATATCTACGCCCAATTTATCGGAAAAACCTGATCGGCCAGAGATGGAATGAATTCCAAAGGACACTTGAAATGCTCATTGAACAACATTCTGAAGCCACCGTTCTGATGGCAGGAGACTTTAATGGTCGCCTTTCACATACTGATCAAATTACTCTGGTGTGTCCTTGGCTGAACACCACTGAGAATCACCTGCGAATCCAGAGCTGTGCAAGATGGCGACGGCCAGCTGCAAGGACTGATACAAGCATCGACGTGCGAGGAGGCACTGCAATTTATGGGAGAGTCGTTGGCATCAAACCCACACAGCAATATGTCTTAGTTTGTTTTATCTCGCTTGTCTGAATAACTCAGAGGCTGTGAAGAAGAAAGAATGGGATAATATCAGAAGGAATTAGGGGAATCATCAGAGACTATGGAATGCAAATGAATTTGAGCTGATCAGAGCCCTTCACGTTTGAAGCATGGGAAGCCGAAAAAATTAAAATTTGGCAGAACATTTGGATTATTTGATATTTTTGTGTATAATTTGGAATATTTAATGTGATTTGATTGGATTGTTAATGTGGAAAAATTAATAAAAATGATTTGAGAGAGAGAGAGAGAGAATCAGCTGCGAATCAGCCAGCTGAACCATAGATCTACTGCATCTTGAGCTTCATAGACCTGTGGATCTTGCCATAGGATGACCTCTTTATTCCCCTACCCCCCCTTTTTTTTGTTGGAATGGGTGATGGATGCCTCCTTCCTTCCTGCCCACCCACTCCAATAAACTCCCCCCACTCCCACATTAGTGTTACACAAGAAACACTTTTTTTTGGGGGGGACAGAACTCCCGGTTCTTCCATCAGTCAATAATTTTTATCCCATAGCAAGGTTGGTGAGCTCTTACACTGGATGTTGTTATTTTCTTTTTTCAAACACATTCCCTTCCCAGTTTGACTCTTTGGCACCTTACTTGTACAAATTAACCATCTCAAAATTTAGACGTGCCTTCGCTCTAGCTAGATTGGACATGTTGCCCTCCGCTGTACTTGAGGGCAGATTTCAAAAGATCCCAATCGAAAAGCGACTCTGCCCCTGTGGAAACGGCAACTTGGAAACAGTGGCTCATGTCCTCTTGTCATGCTCCCTCTATAAGGATTTGAGATCCGAATTTATTACACCACTCTTACTTACTATCCCAGGCTGCCCACCTGCGGCCACGCTGTTCTTTCTTTTATCAGATCAAAATGAACTGATAACGACAAAAGTTGCCATACTCATCGAGGGTGCAATGAGATTAAGGGCCACTATCTGAATGATATCATAGATATATGTTTGTTCTTTTTGTTGTTTTTTATTTGTACATTGCGTGTCTGTTGTTGCTATCGCTGTTGGCTATGCGAATAAAGCTTTTATCTATCTTTCAAACACATCCATTCCTTTTGCTAATTTTTTTTTTGCTTGTGTTGCTTACAGGGAGAACGCGGAGAAAGGGGAGGAGGAGGATTTCCCGGGAAAATTGGTTCGAAGGTAAACAACAACAAAAACAAAATACACCATTTCTAGAAGCTGATGCCAGCTGCATTTATTATCATCCACTCCGCTCTCGTGATCCAATCAGAAGTAACTTAGTCCAGGCTTCAGTTGAACCAAACACTCCCCTGCTCTCTCGTCCCACCCCCCAAAAGGCCCTTTTTTGGTGTGTGTGTGCGTGGGAGGGACTTATAGCTGCCTCGGCTCAGCAAGTTGAGCTGGGATGAGCAACTTATGTTGGCATATATTTGGCTGAGCCAACCCACATTATTATTATTATTATTATTATTATTATTATTATTATTATTATTATTATTATTGCCTTAGAATTACTGCAGTGTCTTCAACTGGTTGTTGCTGCGGGCTCTTCCCCGACAGAGAATGGTACCAAGAACAACTCAGCGTTCTTATCGTTATGCAAGCTTTTGTTTAAAAGTGAAATGGAATTTTAAGAAACGGGAGAAATTGTCTGCCCTGGGTAGTCTACGGTAAACCTGTTTACTTGATTTCACTTTCCCTCCCTAGGGTGAAACAGGAGAGCCTGGACGCCCTGGCCTAGTGGGAGAGAGGGTAAGTAGAAAAATCCCTCCAAGCCACGGGGACAACAGAGCCAGTTTAGAGCAACTTCGTTCTAGAGCTGCAGCTATTGGAGACAGGGCCCTCTGGAAAGTTGTTTCTGTTACTGAAGCAAGGAACCCGTCGAACCATTTTGCAGAATCCATAGTGATTTTTAACTGGAGTCCCCATAGAATTTGTCCAGAAGCTCAGCATGTGGATGCCTGAAAAGAGAGTCATGTCAGATCCTGCAAGGTGGGGTTTGGCAGAAGCAATCTGCCGTGAGCTGGTTCCAATACTCTTTTTTCCCCTCCATCATAGGGCGAAGCTGGACTCCCAGGCTCACCTGGTTTGACAGGACAGAGAGGAGAGAAAGGAGATCAGGTATGCCGTGTGTGTGTGTGTGTGTGTGATTTTTATTAAATTTTCTGTTTTGCAATTTATAATATTAATTTAAACAACCTTAAAATATCAGTGACTTCCCTTCTTCACTTTCCACGGTTCATTTTGCACAACATAAACCCCTTCATATTTTTCATACATCCATCAAAACTTATTTACACTGTTGAATGCTGCCAGCGTTTCAGCTGTACACAATTATTTCCCATATATTCAGTAAAGATTTTCCAATCTTCTTTAAACGTTTGTTCTTCTTGTTCTCTTATTCTGTACGTTAGGTCCGCAAGCTGCGCATATTCCATCAGTTTAAGTTGCCATTCCTCTTTAGTTGGGACCTCACTCGTTTTCCATTTGGGGGCTAATGAAACACGGGCTGCAGTAGTGGCATGCATAAATAACCTTTCTGGACACCTGGGAATTTTCATCTGAATTATCCCCAACAAAATGAACTCTGGTTTTTTTTGGTTTTTTTTTGTTTGGTTTTTTTGGAAAAGTGCTTTTAAACATTTTTTTTCAATTCATTATTAATTATTTCCCAATACTTTTTACCCTTTTGCAGGTCCACCACATATGAAAGAACATTCTTTCATAGCTATGCCATTTTGAGGTGTTTAGTCTGGCTTGGACCTTGAAGAAAAGGAGAGCTCCATATTAAATTTATTTGGGCTATCCTTAGTCTCTCCCACAACCTAGAATGCTGCTGCTCAGCAGTGGAAACCAAGAAGATGGTTGCTTTTTTAATGTTTGCTGTCTTCCACTTGATTGGCTGCCAGTGCTGCAGTTGAAGAATTTTCCATCTGAATTTTTGATTTATTGCCACCAGTTGGCTATTTATATTGCGGCAGCAAATATTTAGTGACTTTTTGTTTTGTTTTGTTTACTCTGACAGAAAATGTCTTTGCTACTCAACACAATAAAAATAGTGATAAATCGGGTCCTCCATTAAAGGAGGGCACGTGTTGCGGTGCGACCTGCAACCTGACCCAGTGTTGTGGGGGTAATTGGAAAGCAAGGCCACAACCCCTGATAGGTCAGTCTCGTGTTGCTGGGGTGAAATCTGGCCAATGGGGCATCGTAAAATGCAGCACCGCGGGACCTATTTAAGCCCATGCGAGGCTGCTGAGCTTCCTCTTTGGGGCCTAACACATCGGAACACCCACCCACCTCTCCCTGTATTTAGGGCTTGCGTTGACCTTGCTATGCCGTCGTGTGTCATCTGTCGTTGTGACAGGGGCACAGTGGGAATTTTCCCCACTTGGCTGATTGGCTGGTGCCATTTGGGTTTTGCTTGCCGCGTAGCAACTAGTCACAATTTGTAAGTTGCGGATAGGCTCTGGTTCAGGTGATGGGCGTGGCACGTGATGTGGCCACACCTATGGAAATGCAGGATATTCCAGTGCAGGAATCCAGGGACTCAATGTTTTGTCGGTCCTCAAAAGGGATCCGGCCAGTGGCCGAGTCCCAGGGACATCAGAACGGCTGTTTGGTGAACCTTCCATCAGCTGTCCCTGGTGTTCATCTTTGTCTGCCCTACGAACGTGGCTCTGGGACAGGGCTGCCTGCAAGGATGCAGGGAGATAGTCCAACCAGAACCTATGCAACCACTCACTTGGTTGTAATCAATAAAGTTGTGGCCTAAATTCTGCCAAAAACCAAACCAAATATTTGAGTCTTCTGTGAATTTATTTTGGGGAAGGTTAAAGGTCTAAACACGCAAAAACAACAGCAGCAGCGACAACAACAACAACAACTGCACTTTCTTCTGTTCCTTTGCAGGGCGAAAAGGGAAGATCTGGACTCCCTGGTTTCAAAGGTGAAAGAGGTGACAAGGTGAGTTTGAACTTTCGAGGGATTTTATGTTTATGAATTTTTTGTAATGTGACACTGGCCAACAGTAAGGAGAAGGGTAAGATCTTGGATGAAGGAACTTGCTAGAGTATAACTGAGTAAGCTCAGGAGAGGGACAAGGAGGAACTGGTCTTCAAACCATTGTTTGCATTCTTTATGTTCATTCTTGTACTATTTAGTTATTTATTTATAAATGTATTTATGTAACACCACCACCACCAACAACAACAACACATCAGTGTGGTGTCCAATTCGATAAAAAAATTTTTAAAGCAAAAACATTTTTAAATGGCTGGCTACGCAGGGAACATTTTGAACAATTTCATAGTGTTGCTGGGGTGGAACAGAATGGGAATGTCGCTAAACAGCCCAGCCCCCTGCCATTCATCATACCCCAAAGATTGATCTAATCTTCCATAACCTCCAACATTTCTCGAATGAATAGAAAAAGTGGGACATTCCGGGATCAAATCAAGAACTGGGACAGCTTCTCTAAATCAGGGACGTCCCTGGAAAATAGGGACACTTGGAGGGTCTGACCTTCAAATAACTTTCCCCCACCACCCTCACAAAGAAGGACTTAAAAGCATTGGGTAAAATTCCAAGGATGTAGCCCACCATTACACAAACAAGGCTGAGCTCAGGAATAAAATAATAAAAAGGCAGAAATAGATACTCTGCCTTCTTAAAGATATTCCATGAGATCCTCCTTGGAGCTGGAGAATTCTTTAATATGAAGGTAGATGAGCTTTCAATCTTGGCCCTACCATGGTCCTAATCCAAACTGGAGGAGGGACATGCTCTTTGCTCCGGGGGGGGGGGGCAACACAAAATAATTTTTACTACCTATTATTTTTCAAAACCATGCAATGATTTGATTAACGCTATGTCTAGACAGCATCTTAAAAAGCAGAGACATCACCTTGCTGACAAAGGTCCGTATAGTTAAAGCTATGGTTTTCCCAGTAGTAATGTATGGAAGTGAGAGCTGGACCATAAAGAAGACTGATTGCCGAAGAACTGATGCTTTTGAATTATGGAGACTCTTGAGAGTCCCATGGACTGCAAAAAGATCAAACTTATCCATCCTTAAAGAAATCAGCCCTGAGTGCTCACTGGAAGGGCAGATCCTGAAGTTGAGGCTCCAGTACTTTGGCCACCTCATGAGAAGAGAAGACTCCCTGGAAAAGATCCTGATGTTGCCAAAGATGGAGGGCACAAGGAGAAGGGGATGACAAAGGATGAGATGGTTGGACAGTGTTCTCGAAGGAACTGGCATGAGTTTGGGGGGAGGCAGTGGAGGATAGGGGTGCCTGGCGTGCTCTGGTCCATGGGGTCACGAAGAGTCGGACACGACTGAACGACTGAAAAACAACAACAATGTCTCATTTGGCCCTAAACTGAACGAATGTCCTCTCTGGTGAGCTGGTTTGGAGTGGTCGCATCCCACATGTATGGATTTTGAGCTGTGTCAGTTTCCTACTTTTACTCCCTAAACCTCTGCTTACTTTTCTAGGGAGATGTCGGTCCTGCTGGTCCCCCAGGATTACCAGGGACAGTAAGTAGCACTTTTTCCTTTTTTTAAGAGCCCAGCAATGGAAATGAAGTGGGCTGTAAAAGGAATTAGTCTAATAACTTTTTTGGCAGTTTGGAGAGGGACTGCTACCTTGTAAGAGACATGCAGTGGGGTTTTTTGTGTGCTGCAGTCTCAGGAAGCGGTGCTGTTGAGGGACTGCCTAAGAGCTTATTATCTCAGCTCGATCACCGAGATAACTGCAGGAGTTGCCGATGGTTGTCCTCCGAGTTGGCGAGGCGCATTTGACATCAAAAAGGAACAAAGCTTCCAATGTAGAATACTCTACCAGCAGACACCTTCCAATTTCAACCTTTACATGCTTGCTGGAATTTTTTTTCTATTCCACCAGGTATATGCAGGCAATTTAGAATATATATATATTCCAATGGTGATTAGTTGGTAATCTGTGATTTTAAAAACGTATGTGTTTTTATTATGCAGTGGTACCTCGGTTTACGAACTTAATCCATTCTGGAAGTCTGTTCTTAAACAGAAACCGTTCTTAAACCGAGGCGCGCTTTCCCTAATGAGGCCTTCCGCCTCTGGTGCCCTTCCACCGTTTGGATCCCATTCTTAGACGGAGGTAAATTTCGCAAACCGGGACACTACTTCCGGTTCTGCGGAGTTCGTAAACTGAATAGTTTGTAAACAGGGCTGTTCTTAAACCGAGGTACCACTGTATATAGGAATTATTGTAATCCACTTTGATAGTTCTAATGATGACAGCATTTTAAATAATAGTAATAACAAAGGTGAAAGCTGATGCGCAAAATCTTTACTTTGTGCTATTTTTGAACCATAGAATGATTTCCAAAGTTAGCAGAGATCACGAATCATTATCCATTTGTTACCTTCAAAATGTAAGCATTGTTACATTTTTTTTTAAAAAAAATATTTTTACAGAAATCTCCTTTTCTTTTCTTTTTTTTTTTTTTATAAGAATTTATTGGCATTTTTCTATAACAACATATACCCACACCCACACCTACAATTAAACAAATGCAAAACACATAGAACAAATACAAACAGTGTCAAGTTTTCTTATTGCATCTTTCTAGGAAAAAAAAAATTTCTATTTCCGTATCTTGACTATTGACTTCCCCTGTCTTTTCACCTTCGAGTTTATATCCTAAGTCTATTTTATAACCATTTCTCCTAACAAAAAAAAAGAAGTTAAATTCAGTTGTATAATTACAATCAATTATATCTTCAACATTTTACTAAAAATACATCACTACATCTTGATCTCAATCCTCTTATTCCATAAACATAATCCACTTAGATTTACTTTACTTATACTCCACCTCACTGATCTTCACAGCTTATTCAATCAAATCTATCTCTTCTATCCTTAAGATTGCTGCTAATAACATGATAACTTGAAATATCTCCTTTCATGTTCAAATAAAAAATATAACAGAAAATTGTTGACAGTATTCACCCTCCGATTTCAGTTTACCATATCAGGCTACCTTAAGTATTACTTAATGCTTCACCCCACACCCCCTCTGTCCATTATTCTTCTCCTGGTGGTTTCAACACTAAACTTCCATGTAGCTTCCCTCTCCAAACGTCCACAGATCCAGGCACAGTCCAAACCTCTCCTTGCCACGAGTTCAGAGGTATCCATCTCATCATCTCTCAGCTTCTTCGGTTCTTTGTAACATTCCTTTTCTTCTTGTAAATACCTTAATTCTCTGTCCCTGGCCCCCGAGCTCACACCTCGGGGACTGGATATAAAAAATCTTGACGTCGCCTTGGGGCTGCCACCCCCAGAAAGCGAATTTCTTCTCCGAAGTAGCTCACTCATCAGCCCTCTCAGCTCCTTGGCAAGGGATTCTTCCAAAGTGTCAAAAGTTTTAAAAGCCTCCTCTGTGGGCAATTGGTTCCATTTCAGACCCCCACACAAGACTTTGACTTTTCTACAAAGCAATTCCACCTTCAAAGCAGTGAGTCTCTGTTCATCCGTTAATCCAGAGTTCAATACCAGTTCAAGGACGAAACCCAGCATACTGGCAGAGGAGGAGGAAGTGGGTGTCATATTTCTACTCCCCTCTTTGTTCGTCGCCATTTTCCTGAGCTGGAGCGCAAATACCGCAACTTTAAATGGAGATATTTTCCTCTAATTAGCTTCCCGAAAGAAAAGTTTGCCAGTCTCATGTGTCAATTTTAAATACATTATAGCCAGTTCTGTAGCAGCAATCACTCAGATTGGTTAGATTCTTGAGCTCGAAGGGAGGGAGGCAGGCTGCCCTTCTCCTTCCCCCCGGATCGTCCCAAAAGCACGATTTCACTCAAATTCTTTACTCACGACCACCGGGTTCCTTTAGCTCCATTCTTCACAGGTAGAACTTAGACGCTCACCGCGGGCTCTGTCGCCGCATTTGGATCCCGGTTGGGGCATGTCCCCGAAGCCCGGCTCCGGTTGTCCCTTCACCCCCACTCCCCCTTTACAGGGGGGCAGGGGAAGGGTTCGGAGCCTCCGCGGGCGCAGCCGGGGAGCCCAGGGTGCGGGACGCTCTTCCCGCACCCCAACCGGAGCCGCGCGCTGCGGTAGCGCGGCTCCTAACCCCCGGGATGGACAAGGCGCTTCGGACTCCTTTTCTTTTCTTTGTCCTCGTTCTAGACTTCCCCGTTTACTCCGCATCCCAGTCAACCTGTAAGTTTCATGCTTGATTCTTCTGCCTTGTTGCTCTGATAAATTAAAACCGTTGTGCCGTTAAGGACAGGCCACAGAAAAAATCAAACCTGTGGTTTAATACCACTTGCAAAGAGCATCTGCTGAAGGGTGGGTGGGTAGTCGGGACCAGAACTGCAGCAGGAAAGGAGGGGGATTTAACTCTTTCCATCCCCGCCACAGTCCTGGCAGAAATTGCACTGACACAGCTCGCATTTCCCCCCTGAAAAGAACCTGCAGTTGGTGTTAGCCGGAGCTTTCTTTTTCAGTGCAATTAGCAGCTGAAGATCTTGTTGAGATTTCAAAAGGGATGGTGGGAGTTAAACCAAGGGTGAAGAATCTCAGGCCAGGGTTTGCAAATATGGCTCTATAGAGTTCTTTATCCACCCTCAGGACTCGATTCAAGCCATGATCCAGGATGCAGGTGGTGCTGTGGTCTAAACCACTGAGCCTCTTGGGCTTGCCGATTGGAAGGCTGGCAGTTCGAATCCCTGCGACGGAGTGAGCTCCTGTTGCTCTGTCCCAGCTCCTGCCAACCTAGCAGTTTGAAAGCACACCAGTGCAAGTAGATAAATAGGTACCACTCTGGTGGGAAGGCAAACAGCATTTCCATGTGCTCTGGTTTATGGCCTGCACCAGAAGCAGTTTAGTCCTGCTGGCCATATGATCCAGAAAGGTGTTTGTGGACAAACACCTGCTCCCTTGGCCTGAAAGCGCTGCAACCCCATAGTCGCCCTTGACTGGACTTAACTGTCCAGGGGTCCTTTACTTTTAACTTACCAGGCCATGCCTTCCACACAGGCCAGATCCTTCACTACCCCCCTCCATCCTTGATGACCCTTGATCATCTTGGCCGTCCTCCTTTGTGTTGGAGATTCATTCCCTGTGTGCAGTCTTGGGTTTGTTGTCTATCACATGACTGGGTATGTGTTTTGATTCCACAGGAATGGGATGTGACGATGACAGAGTGTTTGTCTTACTGTGTTCCATGAAGTGGGACTATTGTCCTTTGTTCTTTCTCTTTGATGCTAGAGAGAGAGGGAGCCATGTTGTAGTCTTCCATGTGTATTTACATGTAAATAAAGTAGATTAGCCTAAATGCTGAGTTGCTGAGTTCTGTTATGCAACTGCACAAACCTTTGCGGATACCTAAGTGTACTGATGTCTTCTGGCATCAGTTGCTGTCATGTTCGGGCTGAGGAATGCTTGAGAAGCTCCCGAACGATCGCCCAGGAGGAAGGGAACATGCCAGTCGGGTATGTGTCTCTGCCAAGGTTCTACTTGTGAGTAGGACATCCTGACACTTTGCATACATTCCAGCTTGTCAACATCCTCCTTTAATTTTGGCGCCCAGAATTCTAAGTGTTGTCTGACCAATGCAGAATAGAGTGGTACTATTACTTCCTTTGATCTGGACACTATACTTCTGTTGTTGCACTCAAACAGCTGGAGGGAACCAGGTTCACAAAGGTTTCTATGCAGTGTATGGCAGGAAGGTTCGGCTTCGTACTGCGGTTGGCAAGCCTACTTATTTCCGGTGTTTGGGTCTTTGTTTCTTTTGTAGCAAATTGAAACTGTGTCTTTTCCGCAGCTCTTTTCAACCCACCTGAAAACACAGATCAAACGGTGCAATCAAACAACTAAAAGGAGAGAATATCAAACAAGCTTCCGGAGATTAATTGGCAGCCTGTGTTTCCATGGCGACAGTGGCCTGCATTTGCAGTTATTAAATAATATCCTTCCCTTTAATTTAATTAACCCTCAGCATTGCACTTGGAGCAATTTGGTTGTTTAAGATGGGGTTGCAAGCTTGAAATGACTTTATTAACATTTCCCCAAATGAGCAATTTGAACCAGTAAACTGAAGAGAGAAGTTCATTATCATAGTTGCTTATACTGCACTGTCATCTTTCTTTGATCCACTAGGAGGCAGCAGAGAGTCTTCATGCAGAACTGATGCTCTCTTCAAATCTAATGCTCATATCTGCCTTAGGTTTTAGTCCTTATAATCAGCATAGGAATATAGAGAACTGCCCTGTTCTGAGTCAGACCATTGGTCCTCCAGATCTTCAGACCGCAGACATTCCCTTCCCCGCCTATAGATACCAGGGATGGAACCGGGGACCTTCTGAATGCAAAGCAGAGGTGTGATTACCACTGAGCTGTGGCTAGCGATGGGAGAAAGATTAAATTCAATTGACATTTAAATACAAACTTGCCTCTGTTGCAGTTCTGAAACAATACGAGAACCAAAACAAAGCCATCGCTCAGAATTCGCACTTATCTGAATTTTGCAATTTCGTTCTCCAGCCAAGCACTGTGTCCAATAATGCATATATTAAGTTAAAGGTTGCATGGAAAAGAAGCAGAAATAAATACATAACATAAAAATACACTGCATTGCAGTGCAATTGCTTTGCAAAAAGAAAAGATGCATATTGGGAGAAAATAAATGCACTAAGATGAATTTTCACGAGCACTTGCCGCACAGAAGTTACATGGCTGTGCTGCACATGGAAGGTGGATCATTGTGCACAAAGGGATTTGCACCCACTGCTCTCTATGTGTGGGCCTCACAAACACGTTCGTACTTTTTGTTCCCAGGGAGAACAAGGGCTACCAGGTGAAAAAGGTGACCGTGGAGAAAGAGGTGAACCCGTAAGCAATCTTGTAATCTTCTCGTTTTGCTTGCTATAAGTACATTGAAAGGGTGAAGAAAGCTGTTTCTGTTGTGGGGCATGCTACAAATGTTTGTTCAGCGGAGGGGAAACCCGGGAGTCACCTGAACAGAAGAACTGATAGGATGTGACTTTTGTAGCTATCTCCCTCCCTCCCTCCTTCTGACTCATTATGCAAGTTGTCGATTTGACATTATTCCCGTGATTATGGGAGCTGTCTATCTGCATGTCTGCTAAAAGCTGCAAAATGTATGCAGGTGGATATTGCTTATTGTATCAACTTTAAATTTGTATATGAGGTGAGCCAGTGTGGTGTAGTGGTTAAGAGCGGTAGACTTGTAATCTGGTGAACCGGGTTCGCGTCTGTGCTCCTCCACATGCAGCTGCTGGGTGACCTTGGGCTAGTCACACTTCTTCGAAGTCTTTCAGCCCCACTCACCTCACAGAGTGTTTGTTGTGGGGGAGGAAGGGAAAGGAGAATGTTTAGCTGCTTTGAGACTCCTTCGGGTAGTGGTAAAGCGGGATATCAAATCCAAACTCTTCTTTTTCTTCATGGGGTCTGTATACAACATCAGGTAGCTGGGAGAAAGGGACAGCTTCATAGGCAGGTTTTCCACCCCCATTTATTATTATTATTATTATTATTATTATTATTATTATTATCTTATTTCCTGCCCCTTTGCTCTCATTGTTCCTGAATAACTAGCCTCTATTACCTCGTTTTCCCCCCTATGTTCTTCTTCCCAGTCCCAGCTATATAATAACTGATTAATTCACGCTATGGATGGAGGAGGCATCGGTTTGCTTTGCTTTTTTGGAGCAAACCACCAAAACACTCCTGAATGTGCTCGCGTCCCATACATATTATGCAGTTTTCTAGATTCTGTAACCAAGTTTCTCTGTGCACAGAGATATGTATCTTACTTAAAATCTGTGTTCATGGTGCATATTTTGCAGACGAATGCATTGAAAAAACCTTGAAAAGTGCATATTTTACATAAAAATGGGCTTTTGTGTTTACAAAAATGCATGCAAACTGTTTGCAATTTCAACGTGGACTTTTTGGGCAGACCTACAACCAAGCGCGAGGACAAAATTAGGCTGTTCACTCCATCCCTGTGTGCAACTCGATATGTTAGAATCCTAATGAATTACTGAGGTTTTAAATGCAATTAAGAAGGATGAGGCCTTTACGTTTTTTCTAACTTGATTTGTGGCATTTTAAAAATAAGAGGCTACTGCTTGAACTCTGTATGGTTTCTATGGGCCTAACATGATACTCAATTTCCCTTGAGAGAAAAAAATAATCACATATATAACCAGGAACGTTTATGGTTTTGTACCTTTCTACTTTCCTTCCAACAGGGAGAACGTGGCATTCCTGGTAAAGTGGGGTTGCAGGGACCTGCAGGGCCACCGGTAAGCCAGAAAAGCTGGATCTGATTAATAAGTAGCAAAACAGCTCATGTGTGAAAGTTGTAATTCTGCTTCTTTTGGTTAGAGCAGTGCTGGTTCCAGGCTATTTTGAACTTTTGGCAAGGCTAATTGGTTGTGCCCACCCCCATTTTCTTTTCCTCTACTTTCAGTTTTCAAAAACAGATGTCTTCTATATTAAAAAGAAAGAAAGCACAACACTTGAAACTGCAAGGAAACGCAGGAATAAGTAACACAGCTATTTTTGATCATCTTTCTCAACAACAGCAGAAAACGTTTTTGCACACAAATCATTTTGAATAGGGCCGCGGGTGGCGCTGTGGGTTAAACCACAGAGCCTAGGGCTTGCTGATCAGAAGGTTGGCGGTTCGAATCCCCACGACGGAGTGAGCTCCTGTTGCTCTGTCCCAGCTCCTGCCCACCTAGCAGTTCGGAAGCACATCATAGTGCAAGTAGATAAATAGGTACCACTCCTGCGGGAAGGTAAATGGCGTTTCCGTGCACTGCTCTGGTTCGCCAGAAGCAGCTTAGTCATGCTAGCCATATGACCCGGAAGCTGTACGCCGGCTCCCTCGGCCAGTAACGCGAGAAGAGCGCCGCAACCCCAGAGTCGGACATGACTGGACCTAATGGTCAGGGGTCCCTTTACCTTCACCATTTTGAATAACCTTGTGGATTTTGATGTCAAAACTTAAATCTCTTGAAAGTTTCAGGCACATCAAAATCTCACTTTGCATGCCATTTCCTTCGCAATTGCCCCCAATTTCTTCAGGTCAAGTGCTGATGCTTGGGCATAATCAGTTGAGGTAGTTGCCAAGCCAACTAAGTCTCTTTTGCAGGATGGTTGAGGGTATGTAAGGTTTTTTTATATATAAGTTTGAGCTTTGAGAAAATGTGTTCACCTCTTGCCACTGACATTGGAAGTATGGGGAGCATCCTTAGAGCAATAAAAAACATTAGCTGCATTATCCAGGAGTTCTTGTTCTAGTATGAAGAGTAGTACTCCTTGTGGCAACACACATTTTGTAAGTCTTTATGCTTTTGCTGTATGTTCACAGTCCAGATCTTCAGCATCAGCATCTTTGTTTCCATTGTGCGCCAATTGTTTTTTCGAATTCTTGCAGCCTTAAGCATGTCTTCAGTAAATTTTTGGGTTGATAACATATATATGTGTGTGTGTGTATTATTACTGTCCCAGAACAGTTTTCCATGCCATACTAAACGAGCATAAAACACAATAGAATTAAGTTTGGATGAACAATCAAATATAACAATAAATGGTGGGACATGGGTGGCGCTGTGGTCTAAACCACTGAGCCTCTTAGGCTTGCTGATCAGAAGGTCGGCGGTTCGAATCCCCGCAATGGGGTGAGCTCCCGTTGCTTGGTCCCAGCTCCTGCCCACCTAGCAGTTCGAAAGCACGTCGAATTGCAAGTAGATAAATAGGTACCGCTCCAGCGGGAAGGTAAATGGTGTTTCCATGTGCTACTCTGGTTCGCCAGAAGTTGCTTAGTCATGCTAGCCACATGACCCGGAAGCTGTACGCCGACTCCCTCGGCCAGTAATGCGAGATGAGCATCGCAACCCCAGAGTCGGTCATGACTGGACCTAATGGTCAGGGGTCCCTTTACCTTATAACAATAAACAATATGAATATTGCAGCAATTCGAAATGTGGTTTAGGTCTTAGCCTCTAAAATATTATCTGGAGTTTGCATTTGATGTCTTTGTCTTTGTAATTGCACAGCTTGTTCCCTGGGTTTTAGTGGAAGCCGCGCAAAATTTGACCACCATTAGTGTGATCTCTGGATCCTTGTCCTCTAACAGAGATTTTAACCATTGAGGTTCAAACCCACTTGGAATTTTCTGTATTACAGGGTTAATAAAGACTGATACCGTATATATTACACAGAAGGCCAAATGGGGAATTGCTGTATCTTGCTGCAGCTGCTGGAATCCCTCTTTAGCAGATTGGAGGGCTATGTCTAAGACAGTACAGTACTTTGAATTTCTGCTGTGAATCTTGTGGTGCTTCTTCTTGGGTACCGAAAAATTCCATTCCTTTCTCAAAGTTTTGTAGTGTTTCCAGCTCATTTACACTCTCAGTTGCCTATATCAAAACTTGTTTGCAACTCTCACCACACCTGCAGCCCACAGGGTAGTTAATGGTCACTTGCAATTGGCTTGCAGCTGAATTTAAATCAGCTATCTTGTTTTGATATGGTGAGCTTCCCTGTTCAAGGAGAGAGGAAGAAGGGAGACATGGTCAACACGGAATTGGGTGAGCCAATTCTATTATTGACAGTTGGTAAAAGCTCCTTGTTGAATCTGGCATCCATAGAGGAGGGTCTTATTCCTCGGGCTCTGATGATGAGGCCTTAATCAGCTGTCTTGTGCAGCTCAGTTAGATAATCAGGGTCTATTATCTTTTCCGTGAATGGAAATGGAAAGTATGTCCTTTGTTAGGGGAGCAGGTTTAGCAGCTGTCTTAGCACTTGCTTTCTTAGCTTTTGTTTTGCTTGGCTCTCTGAACATCCAGCAATTTGGTCCATTCTCCCATCAGACCGAACCCTTGTTTTCTTTATCTGTAGGGTATGAAGGGGCAGGAAGGGGCACCCGGAGGCCCTGGAGCACCAGGGGAGATTGTAAGTATTTGCTCTGCTTTTTTTTTTTTTTTTAAAAAAAAACTCTTTTCCCCATATAGAAGAGTGTTAGAAGTTCACCTGTAACATACAAGCAACTTCCCTTGAGACACTCTGCTGAGGGAGAGGAGGGGTTGAGTCATCCAAACAGTAGGAGTCACCAAATTCAAAACATGCATCCCCACTCAAATGAAATTCAGTTCTCAGGCAGTTCAAGCAAGTGTTTCCACTGCAGAAAAGTTGATGGGCCCAGTCTAGTGGGGATGTCCTGCCCCAATCGCTACTGAAATAAGCAGGATCAGGGCCCAGCTGCATTGGGACGCAGGTGGCGCTGTGGGTTAAACCAGTGTTCCTCAACCTTGGGTCCCCAGATGTTTTTGGCCCACAACTCCCATCATCCATGGCCACTGGTCCTGCTAGCTATGGATGATGGGAGTTGTAGTACCAAGGCGTTCGAGAACCAAGGTACGACTGTAATGGCAAATGCTTTCCTTCCATGTCCAACTTTTTTTTCTTTTTCCACACTAGAGCTGATCCAAAAGGTTCTCCCTCATTTAAGATGAACCTTTTTTATTTGAAAATCAAAACTTTTCAGTGTGTTTTCAATACATTTTATATCTCTGCACTTTATATTGAACCTGGCAATAGGACTCATTTTATACCAATTTTGCAGTATAATTTTTTTTTCTTATTTCAAAAGGGTGCTCCTGGACCTGCAGGCCCCCCAGGGCCACGAGGCTTGCCTGGAAATGTGGTATGTATTAGGCATAACCATCAGCTCTGGGTATATCCTGAGTAGCAAGGTGATTTGGATCATGATTAGGGATGAGGGGAAGATTCAGTTCAGGCGGCATTTAAAGGTGAATCTCCTTCATTTGCACTTCATAGAATCATATATTGTGGAGTTGGAAGGGACCCCAGGGGCCATCTAGTCCAACCCCCTGCAATGCAGGAAACAATGTGTGAACCGAAACACAGCCATCCTTCAAAATCTGCACTTCTTCAGATTTTGCAATACTCCAGCAAAGTAATGTGTACAAGAATGTGCATCCTCAGTTAAAATGTTGAAAATATAAAAATAAAATAAAATATATTTATATGCTGTCCATCTGATTGGGTTACCCCAGCCACTCTGGGCAGCTTCCAACAAATTAAAACACAGTAAGACATCAAACATTAAAAACTTCCCTATACAGTGATACCTCTGGTTACAAACTTAATTCATTCCAGAGGTCAGTTCTTAACCTGAAACCATTCTTAACCTGAGGTACCACTTTAGCTAATGGGGCCTCCCACTGCTGCCGAGCCGCCGGCGCACCATTTCTGTTCTCATCCTGAGGCAAAGTTCTTAACCCAAGGTACTACTTCCAGGTTAGTGGAGTCTGTAACCCGAAGTGTTTGTAACCCGAGGTGTTTGTAACTTGAGGTACCACTGTATATTACTGAAGATAGCATACCAATTTTGATATATTAGGGAAGATTGCTGTGCAAATATATGTGTATTAGGAGAAATCCATATTAAAACGGTAGTGAATTTTATGAGGACTAACTGATGTAGACATGTGGAGAACCAAATTTAAAGTGAGAAAAGTGCAAGAAATGAGAGAAAGCAAGACCACATTCA
Source organism: Lacerta agilis (assembly GCF_009819535.1). NCBI lineage: Eukaryota > Metazoa > Chordata > Lepidosauria > Squamata > Lacertidae > Lacerta > Lacerta agilis. The sequence goes on along the minus strand of NC_046318.1, from coordinate 79,279,356 downwards.
CTTCATATAGTTAAAGCAATATCATACTACATGAATTCTCTCAATTATTTCCTGTATATCTTCCTACCACCCCTTTCCACAGAAGGCTAACTGGTTCATTTTATTTTTCTCTACAGGGTATACCTGGAGATCCTGGCCGACCTGGAAATGATGGCCCCAAAGGAGAAAAGGTACAAAACTGCTTTCTTGAAAATATGCCCGTCCAAATCACCTCTCTTTCTCTTGCATAGAAAAAGACCACACGTTTGGTTTACTTACAAATTCTCCAAATGTCAGATTCATGTGTTATTCCATACAACATTCAGAAAATGCTGCACAGACAGTAAAACTTAGTTTCATTCCAAAGTGGTGAAAGTTCCTATATCATTGGTAAAGGAACTCAAGAAAGGCTTGTGAAAGCCATGTGGTCTGAGCTTGGAGCAACCAGCTGAGACTTCTTTACATGCTGAGCATCTCAGGTAGACTGAAAGCAGAACAAAGCCTTGATTGCCTAGTTCCTCCCCAAGGTGAGCTAAGCCTGGCAGAACAGCTTACTCTATGATTTTAACCCCTTCATGCATTAATTATACTTAAGCATGTTGGTTATATGAGGCTGGTTATCCCACAGTCATATCTTTTGCAGGGAGATCCTGGAAAAGAAGGGAAGCCAGGAGCACCTGGGCCTACAGGTGAGCCAGGAGGTGTTGGAGAACCTGGATTACCTGGAAAGGGTCGAGATGGAGAAAGAGTAAGTCTCATTTGTAAACTACATGCACAACCAAGTACAGTGGCACCTCGGGTTAAGAACTTAATTTGTTCTGGAGGTCCGTTCTTAACCTGAAACTGTTCTTAACCTGAAGCACCACTTTAGCTAATGGGACCTCCCACTGCTGCTGCACTGCCAGAGCACAATTTCTGTTCTTATCCTGAAGCAAAGTTCTTAACCTGAAGCGTTATTTCTGGGTTAGCAGAGTCTGTAACCTGAAGCGTCTGTAACCTGTAACTGTAAGCAGTTAACAATTTAGGACTGAGTGAATGTCTTTTGCTTCATTTCTTTTTTCTTCTGTTGATTGTCATTCTGTTCTTCTGCTTAGTATTCTATGCCTTGCCTTTAGGATGAACTGGGAAAGTTTCAAAAATCAATTTGGAAATAGGTACATGTATAGTTTCCTGCAATTTTCAGTTCACGTCTCTCTCTTTTTGAAAGCACGTTATGAAACAGTACAAAAAATAAACATTGTTGATATATATTGTGCAATGGCATCAACATTCCTGTTTGCATAGTGATTTAATCAATGCACATATATGCTTGTGCACACTGCTAACCTCTGAGGTAGGGGGCTGGGAAGCCTGTGGGTGTGCAGATGTTGTTTGACAGCAATTCCCCTCAGCCCCATTGCCAGGTGGTCAGGAATGGTAAGAGCTGTAGTCCAACATTTTCTTTTCTTTGTGTGTGTGTGTGTGATCCCACGAGGAAAGCAAAAATGAGCTGCATGAACTGCAGTCTAGCAGAAGTCCAAACTTAAATATGGGGAAATGGCAGATTGCCAATTAAGTACTTTATACAAAAAAAAAGGTAATTCATGATGGAATCCTATGGATGTTGACTCTGCAGTGAGATAAACTGCATTCAATGGGGCTTACCGTATTTTCCGGCGTATAAGACGACTGGGCGTATAAGATGACCCCCAACTTTTCCAGTTAAAATATAGAGTTTGAGATATACTCAACTGCAGATTCTCCACCCGGCGTATAAGACGACCCCCAACTTTTGAGAAGATTTTCCTGGATTAAAAAGTAGTCTTATACGCCAGCATATACAGTACTCTCTAGTATGTGTGCATAGGATTGCAGCCTTTAAAAATAGTCTGAAATTTGGAAGGAGAGGATTTATTAAGTGTTTTTAACCTCAGAACTGTGGACCTTCATAGCAGGTTAATCAAAGGAAGCAGAAAAAGAGAGCCAGTGTGGTGTAGTGGTTAAGAGCGGTAGACTCGTAATCTGGGGAACCGGGTTCGCGTCTCCGCTCCTCCACATGCAGCTGCTGGGTGACCTTGGGCTAGTCACACTTCTTTGAAGTCTCTCAGCCCCACTCACCTCACAGAGTGTTTGTTGTGGGGGAGGAAGGGAAAGGAGAATGTTAGTATAAGGGTTCGTGGTGCTCCTCACGAGTAAGAGGCGATGACTCAGGATCTGTATATTTACATCAGTTTTATTATTCAGATATGTACAAGACAGAGGTGCAAATTTCAATGACTGCCGTAGTCACTCTTTCCGATGGCACCTCCAACGAAAAAGCCTGGGGACCCCTAGTCTCCTCCTTTCCTCTTTCCGTTTAAGCCCCCTATGTAATTAGGGCGACGGAACTACCATTTCCCCCTCCATCCCTGAACTGCTGAATTGGTGTCGGGACTCTGCAGCGCCTGACTGTCCTTCCACCACAGAACTCTCTCCCTGCCTGTCACTCCCACAGGAAGTCTCTGGGCTCCTCGGGCGGTGTTGGGTACTCTCACCATCCCAGGTGCCTCCCTCCACCCCAGCCGGCTCTCTGCTGCCTCTGGAGGCTCCCCGACAGTTAGCCGCTTTGAGACTCCTTCGGGTAGTGATAAAGCGGGATATCAAATCCAAACTCTTCTTCTACATGTTCACAATTGCTAAAAGGAGCCTTGAGCAGTTGAGGGACCAGAAACCTTGGATGTCTGACAACAAACTTTCTGCCTCCTTTCCCAAAGAGGTCAGGCAATTCCTTCCTTGGTGCAGTAAAGTGCACTTGAATAATTCATGGCTTTTACAGGCCATTGCTTGTTGTGTCCTTCAAAATAACAAATAAAATCAAGTGGCACGACAGAAAAGCATTCATTAGAAAGTCCTGCTTGGTTCCAAACAGTGATTGAGCATAATGACCCCATTTACGTATATTGCAACCTTCTCCAACTTGGGTCCCCTTGATCTCCCATCATCCCTGAGAATTGGTCATCCTGTCTGGGTCTGATGGGAACCGCAATTGGAAATATCTGGAGCACCAGGTTGGAAATTCCAGTATATAGTCTTTGTCAAGCAATTTTGCGTCTTAATTTGCAGCTACCTGCAAGTCACAGAGCTAAAACAGTTTCCTGGGTGAAGACCTCCACACCTAGAATCATAGAATCATAGAGTTGGAAGAGACCACAAGGGCCATCCAGTCCAACCCCCTGCCAAGCAGGAAACACCATCAAAGCATTCCTGACAGATGGGCGTTCTGTTTCTTTTGTAATATACCAGCACATCTGATATTCTGAATTGCTTCCCCTAAGCAATATCAGCCTTTTTCTGATACTAATTCTCCATATTTCTCACCCACTAGTCCTTTTAAATTTTTGCTCACATACGAATCTTGCGATCCTCGTTCACTTGAGTAATAATATCATAGTTTGCTGTTGCGGTGTACTTCTGCATCCAGTTTAAACAGTCCTCCCTCTACACTATGGGTTCTGGGTACAGAATAATAATTATTATAATCATCATCATTATATAATCACCAGGGAACATAACTGAGTTTTGCTATCTCTAAGAAGAACAGTGTAGTGGTTGTAGGTGCCATTGCAATTTTCTGAAGACCAAGAACTGGTTTATTAGACTTTTCCATCTTTCTCAGTTGGTGACATTTACTTTATAGTTCCATCTATTTCTAGGGAGAAAGAGGACCACCGGGTTTGACTGGACCCTTTGGGCAGAAGGTGGGTGCTCTATCTTGTCATTCTGTAGCATTTGATCATTACAATAGTGTTAGATCTTCCCAAATGGACATTTTTGAGGCCTAACTCTTATATTTTCTCTCTCATAGGGAGATCGAGGGGCTCCTGGAGTTCCAGGCCAGCCAGGAGACAGGGGGGTACCAGGCATCGGACTTTCTGGACCACCAGTAAGTACCAAGCATGCTGCCTTCTGGCCTATGATGCAACACAAGCATTTGTCAATGGCTCCTTGGGCTGTAGGACTTGTATAATCTGAGCCACCCAGCAGAGGTGGTTTTTTTTTCTTCATGTAATTTTTATTTATTTATCATCAAACATTCACATAACTTACAACCAACCAAATTCCAAAATCCACAAATCAATACATACATTAAATTACAAATCCTTTTATATCCCCTCCCTCCCACCATACCCCCCTCAGCTTCTCCTCCCCCATGCGTGATCTTATACCTACAATTTAAGTTCCTATTACTTTTCCAGTTACGTTAAATTTCAGTAAATTTTTTTTAATAAATCTATCATTATTTGGCTTATTTTCTTGTCTTCCATTTCCCATGCGCTTTTCAGCTCTCATTCTACTGCAATTTCAAATTCTGAGCAGTACTTCCCCATGTATTCTTTGAGTCCTTCCCATTCTTTAATTAAGTCTTGATTTGATCGGCCTCTAATGTTTGCTGTTATTTTGGCCATTTCAACAAACTCCAATAATTTACAACTCCATTCTGCTAATGTCGGTGTCTCAGAGGTGGTTTTAAGGTGTTGCAGCCAGTGTGGCGGCACTGGGCACTGCACTGCAGAGGGTGTGGGAATGTTCAGGGAGGCAGGAGAGGATATATTGTTTGATGATATCCTTCCTAACTTGTGTTAGCAAGTTCTATATCTTAGCAGAGTTTAAACATTCCCCTTTAAATGCACAGGGGTTTGATTGTTGCAGGCTCGTCGGAGCCTCTCCATATAAGATGCCTGGTAAGATCCCTTCTTGTCCCTCTTAAAAAGAATAGACACGACAATCTCAATTGTCAATATAAAAGTAGTTTACTCACATTCATTCAGTTCACAGTTGGATCCCTGAAGGCAGACTTAGGTTACAAAAGTATATATATATATATACATGTGGAACTATCCCATAAGGGAGTTAGTCCCAAGTGACTGCCACTTCTGCTAACACATAGAAAAACAAAATGGAGAAGAAGGAGCAAAAGAAGAATGTGTGCTCCCCTACCCAGATTAGGCCACACCCACATCTAGTCACTTGCAAAGGAAGTTTTGTCCCAGCTCAGGAGGAAACAGGAAGTTTTCTCTTGGCTGGTACAAAGTTTCCCCTAGCATGTCCATTGTAGGAATATTGTACTTCACTGCTATGTGTTTCAGATCCCACAGAGGGCAGGTAAAAGGTAAAGGTAAAGGACCCCTGGATGGTTAAGTCCAGTCAAAGGCGACTGTGGGCTTGCGGCGCTCATCTCGCTTTCAGGCCGAGGGAGCTGGCGTTTGCCCACAGACAGCTTTCCGGGTCATGCGCCCAGCATGTTGAAACCACTTCTTGCGCAACGGAACACCATGAGAAAAGCTAGAGCGCACAGAAACACCGTTTACCTTCCTGCCACAGCAGTACCTGTTTATCTACTTGCACTGGCGTGCTTTCAAACTGCTACGATGGCAGGCTGTGGTCTAAACCACTGAGCCTCTTGGGCTTGCCGATCTGAAGGTTGGTGGTTCGAATCCCCGCAACGGAGTGAGCTCCTACAGAGGGCACCACAGCAATGCTGCAGAATGGAGCAGGAGAGCTGAAGGGTACCAAATTTGACTGCCACACAGAGCACTGCTGATATTAGACAGCCCCAATTCTGCCTCTGCATCACAACATCCCTGCAAAATGGATTAGGCTGAGAGTTTGTGACTGGTCCAAAGGTTACTCAATCAGTTTCATGACTGAGTGGAGATTTGAACCCTGGCCTTCAAGGTCTTAACCCAACACAGCTACACTCCACTGTCTCCACTGAGAGGGATTAAGTAAAATGGGTTTTCTTAGCACAAGGATATGATAAAAATAAAAGGAAATGATAGTGGCAGCTTTTGTTTTTAAACCTCAATTTGTCCTTTTAAAAGACTCGAGGAACTAAATCAAGAGGTAATCTGATTATGTGTTTGCAGGTGTGAGCTTAAAAGGGAACACCATCTGCTAAATAATAGTGTAGGAAAATCTGGATGCTTAATATTATGCTCAAGTTAACCAAATTAATTATGTGGGTTGTTTTTTAAAAATATATATATAATGTTATGCTCATTTTTATCCTATACCTTCAGTGCATTCAGAACCTCAGGAAGATTTGCAACAAAACAAGCAAACAAAACCAAGTACAAGATTAAAGATTAACAGAATAAAATACACTTTTACAGAATAAAAGAGTCAAAATTCACATACGTTGAGTAGGCTGAGATTGGTTAAGATCAGTCCTCCTGTGACTAATTTTCCGAGTGACTGGGATTGGGAGGTGGGGGAAATAGCTCCCTTTTTTTGAATGACAACTAATGTGATCAAAACTCACAGTGCCTTTCTTTCTTTCTTTCTTTCTTGTGTTTTTTTTCAGGGCCCCTCAGGACCACCTGGAGATAAAGGCCCATCGGTACAGTATGTCTTTCTAAGTATGCACAGGTTGTGATGTTGCTAGGAAGGAAGGAAGGAAGGAAGGAAGGAAGGAAGGAAGGAAGGTGGTGTTATATAATCATAGAACTGTAGAGTTGGAAGGGACCCCGAGGGTCATCTAGTCTGACCCCCTGCAATGCAGGAATCTCAGCTAAAGCATCCATGACAGATGGTCACCCAACCTCTGCTTAAAAACCCCCAAGGAAGGAGAGTCCACACCCTCCCTGCATTGAGCAGGCAGTTGGATGAGATAACATCCAGGTTCCCTTCCAATTCTGAACTTCTATGGGTGGAATTCATTGTCATGCTTTTTGCAGCCATTCTCTGTGTGCAAGCATTACAGTTTGGTGGATATAATGGTGCCCTTTCTCCTCCCCCTGTAGTCTGGGGGGTTTCCAGGGCCATTTTTTGGGGGGGAGAGAAGGGAAGAAATAGCACCTGTGCAGGTAGAAGTGCTTGCACAGGGCTTCCTCTTTTTAGGTGAACCTCCCAATTCCATGTGATCAGCAGAAGAGAGAAAATGAATTATACCATGTCAAGCACACGCTGAAGATGAAGAGCTTATGTTACTTGAGGGCATGGTGCAGATTATAATCAGGAAATTAGCTTGCAGCTGCCAGCTTGATCAAATTGCAATAACAAGTCCGAGTCGTCCTGCAGGAACAAAGCAATGGCAACCTCATTCATTCCGAGCCCAGTTATATGATCTATACAGCTTCACAGTGAAGGAATAACTTTTGGCTCAGATTTGGGAAGGAGATAATCTCAAGGCACCCAAGGTGGAGGCAACTTTATGTTCCAGGAATACTTCACACAAAAATGGGGGGGGGGGTGTCATTTGGCATGACATGGTGAGGTAGTCATTCCCTCTTTTTAAGAAAGGGACGCGGGTGGCACTTTGGTCTAAACCACTGAGCCTCTCGGGCTTGCCAATCAGAAGGTCGGCAGTTCGAATCCCCATGACGGAGTGAGCTCCCGTTGCTCTGTCCCAGCTCCTGCCAACCTAGCAGTTCGAAAGCACTCCAGTGCAAGTAGATAAATAGGTACCACTGTGGCAGGGAGGTAAATGGCATTTCTGTGCACTCTGGTTTCCATCACAGTGTTCCATTGCACCAGAAGCGGTTTAGTCATGCTGGCCACATAGCCCAGAAAGCTGTCTGTCTGTGTGGACAAACACCGGCTCCCTTGGCCTGAAAGCAAGATGAGTGTCGTAAACCCCATAGTCGCCTTTGACTGGACCTAACTGTCCAAGGGTCCTTTACCTTTTCTTTAATAAAAAAAATCCTCTTTTCAAATAAGTATTTTTGTGCCCCAACCAGCATATTCCTGGAAATCCTGAAGACAGAACTAATGTCACCCTAGAAAAAAAATGGCACCTGCTAGGGGCAGTCACCATCTCCCCAAACTCACCCTAGAATGCCCCGAAAGATTGCTATATCCTGGTCATCCGTAGGTGGGATGTTTGTCATCAGTCATAAGCAAGCAATAGCAGTTTCAGGTCCTAAATAATGGGACAGGACTGGGGAAAAAAGAATTACTGCACCATTGCAGCCACAAGTCTACATATGTGCTGGCATGCAAGCAGTTCCCCAGCCAGGGAACCAGGCTGCAGGCAGGCAAGTTTGTTCTTTATTGGCAAATTGGCAATCGGTTATCTTGTGATAACTGTTCCTGAAATTAAATCTGTGACTCGCCCTATAAATGTATGTAGGAAATAGACAATTGGGTGGCGGTGGGGTGTGTGTGTTTGTGTAGGAGACTGTATTTTATATTTTTAAAATGTTTATTGGTGTGTTTGCATTATTTTGATGCTTTCTTTTGTAAAGGTTTTAAAAACTCTTACTTTTTTGGGGGGGAGTAAAATAGCATATTTGGAATTATTAATTTTATCCCCCTTCTCTTTCTAGGGTCCCCGAGGTTTGCCAGGCATCCAAGGTCAACCAGGGCCATCTGGTCAGGATGTAAGTAAATATATTGGTGTCTGGTGTGCCTATGAGAAGGGAAGTAGCTCAGTGGTAGATCACATTTGCATGTGGAAGGTCCCCGATCCAATCTCTGGCATCTCCAGTTATGGCTGAAAAAGACTGCCCCTGCCCCGTCTGAAATCCTGGATCAGCCATAGGCAAACTCGGCCCTCCAGATGTTTTGGGACTACAACTCACATCATCCCTAGCTAACATGACCAGTGGTCAGGGATGATGGGAGTTGTAGTCCCAAAACACCTGGAGGGCCGAGTTTGCCTATGCCTGCCCTGGATCTTTGCTGCCAAATCAGTGCTCACAGCACTGAGCTGGGTGAAGCAATGGTCTGATTCAGTATAAGGCACCTTCTTGTGTTTGTATGTTCCCTCAATGCATCTGCAGGGCAAGCTGGAGTAGAGGAGTGGTGGGCAGGAAAGGATTAAGCATTTCCTCCCATTGCTGCCGTTTTACTTATTCCATAGGTTGTTTCATTTTGTGTTCTGTGCTCCCCTCCTACACACAAACCCACAAACATTGGTACTTGTGAAGGTGAAGGACAGGTTATAAATGTTTAAGATAAAAAAGTCAAAATTTTCCCTTCCCCTGTGGACCCCAAGCTGCTTTTCTTTTTAAAAAAAGTGGAAGAAAGGAACAAGCCTGTCTGTTTCTGATCTGCATCACTTCCATGTGTAAATCTACCTTGCCCCCCTTTCTATAGTAATCTTTGAGCCAAAAGAAACCTGCATAACAGAAAAGGGGGGGTTACAACTTACCCCCTCCCTAAAATGGTATTTCTATCAAACATTCATTTTAAACATATTTTGATTGAACGGAAAACTTTGTAGGAAGGTTCAAGCAGTGTGAAAAAGCTGCTGGACGGATCAGTTCCCACCTGCGCACGAATCCAGGAGATGTGGATCAGGACGATCTGTATCCGAATGTGCAAATATTGAATTCATCAAGCATGTTTGCACGGTGTGTTGTCAGCACACCCCCCCACGATAAATGACCCTCTTCTTTCTCCCCTCTCAAATTGCTTCTGATGAGGCCCTGGCTGCTTTGTTCTGCCTGGGAATTGCTCCTTCTTGTTTCAAGGAAGTGTCAAGAACATTTTCAAGGGACATATCTCATCCATACCTCATTTCCTCAGTGCTCTCGATCAGCAGAGAGTCGCAGCTTTCTGGAAACTCACATGTAATTCCCTGGCGAGGCTTCATTATCTGAGTTTTCTGTTGAGAAAGGAGAGGGGACAGTGGGGGGGGGGGCACACAGCCCATAGCAGGGAAGAATCAATGGTCTCGCCTCTTGCTCCCCACCCAGTTCCTCCACTGCAATGGGACTCAGCTGTCTTTCAAGGAGGTGTGGCTAGAGCAGTCAGCTAGTATCATGGCGTGTATTTTCCAGGATAAGAATGCAAGAACCTCACACTCCTTTTGTTCCTCACCTGTAGGGTCTACCAGGAAATCCAGGTGAAAGAGGTCCTCCAGGGAAACCGGTATGTGGCCTGTGAGGGATCCTATTCCCTCCCCTTTCAATACTTCCACAACAGTGACTCTCAATAGGTTTCACTGACAACTAGGATGAATCCTTCAGTGTTCATATGGGAGTTGTCTCTGGGGTACCTCAGGGCTCTACGTTTTAAGACCTCTTGCCACCTATGGGATCTCCCTACCAGGGTTCCCATCTACTGCAGTTTGCCTTCCCTTTAGGCAACTACGTGGCACACTTGGCTTCACTGTCCAGCCCTCTGTATGACAGGAGAAGAAGCAAACAGTTTCCTCTTCCACAGGAAAGCTTTGTTCTCTCCTCTTAGTCACACCTCTTAAGGTACTGATCCACTGCCACAGTCAGCGAACGGTTAAGCACATTTAACTTTATTAGGTAACTTGAAAACATGGATGTCTTGGGTTATTACTGATACAAATCTTCTTCTCATGTAATTCAGCTTTGTTATAATATTTCCTGCATCCCTTTAGCAATGGTAATGACCTTTCCTCCCATTCCCCAAAGCCTAACCTCCCATTTTCTCTCTCTAATCCTCCACCCCCAACTGCCAAACCCCCAACTGCCTTTCAAGGTTGTTCCCCCTCCTTTTAGAATGCCAACTAGCTCCGCCTCCCAGGGAACACCTACCTAACATGGGAGTGACAGGTTAGCCCATGATGAACCTGAATCATCAGCAGGCATTATTCCGCCACATGGCCAACCTCTCTAGCCCTCCCTCTTAATATTGGCACATTTTTATACCTATTTTGAGCCCGGAGTCCTTTTTCTTTCCTGCTGGTTAATCTACTAATTGATCAAAGAAATACATCAAAGGCACCAAGCAGACACTTACAGTCCTTTCTTAGGTTACATCAGTGGTATTGAGACGACTTTCCCTGCATGAGAGGTGATTCAGCAATGTTGTCCCTCAAATGATCCGTATAATCAACTGAACTCTTGGCCCTGTGAGGCTAATCTCTTTCATGAGCCGAGGGATGCTTTGATTTCGGCTTCTCTGAAATGGCTCTTCAAGGATGGCATGAAATGGTCAAAGGCCTGGAAACGATGCCTTATGAGGAATGGCTTAGGGAGCTGGGTATGTTTAGCCTGGAGAAGAGAAGGTTAAGGGGTGATATGATAGCCATGTTCAAATATATCAAAGGATGTCATATAGAGGAGGGAGAAAGGTTGTTTTCTGCTGCTCCAGAGAAGCGGACACGGGGCAATGGATTCAAACTACAAGAAAGAAGATTCCACCTAAACATTAGGAAGAACTTTTTGACAGTAAGAGCTGTCGGACAGTGGAATTTGCTGCCAAGGAGTGTGGTGGAGTCTCCTCCTTTGGAGGTTTTTAAGCGGAGGCTTGACAGCCATCTGTCAGGAATGCTTTGATGGTGTTTCCTGCTTGGCAGGGGGCTGGACTGGATGGCCCTTGTGGTCTCTTCCAACTCTATGATTCTATGACAGCCGTTCTTTCTCTCTCCCCTCAGGGTGCCTCTCCTATCCTTTCTCCTGGTGACATCAGTCTCTTAGTTAAGGTAAGGTGTTTTGTTTTTCTGGGCTGCTCCAGGATCTCGTGTTCAAAGAAAATTTCATCAAACCATTTATAAAATTTGCAGTGTGTGTGGTTATTAAAAGTGGATACACAAACACCTTCATTTTGGATCTTCATTTCCCCCTAGTCATCATTGTCGTCATCACTATCATTAAATTGATTGATTGGCTTTTACTTGCCAAAGGCAACTTGGAGCGACTTTTAAAAAATATATATGTGATTAAGAAAGCAGTAGTTTTATTCATGTGACAAAATATCTAAGCTTCTGTCTTCATCAGTTGCTCTGATTTGCACGCTTGGGCACATCAGTGCACAATTCCCAGAATGAAATTCAGGAGAACTGATGCCAGTCAATGCAGACAGGACATTGACCAGTGCTCTTTAATGTATGTATGTAAAGGGACCTCTGACCGTTAGGTCCAGTCGCGGACGACTCTGGGGTTGTGGTGCTCATCTCGCTTTATTGGTCGAGGGAGCCAGCATACAGCTTCCAGGTCATGTGGCCAGCATGACTAAGCCGCTTCTGGTGAACCAGAGCAGCGCGCGGAAATGCCGTTTACCTTCCCGCTGGAGCGGTACCTATTTATCTACTTGCATTGCATGCTTTTGAACTGCTAGGTTGGCAGGAGCAGGGACCAAGCAACGGGAGGTCACTCCGCCATGGGGATTCAAACCGTTGACCTTCTGATCGGCAAGCCCTAGGCTCTGTGTTTTAACCCACAGTGCCACCTGCATCCTATATATATATATATATATATATATATATATATATATATATATATATATTCTGTTATACAATTTAAAATACTCATTTAAACATCCTTAAAATATCAATGACTTCCCTTCTTCTCTTTCCTTGCTTCATTTTACATATCATAAATCCCTGCATATTGTGCAAAAAAAACCTATATAATTATATATTCCATTATGTCATCCATCAAAACTTGTTTACACTGTTGAATTTATCTTAATGCTGCCAGCGTTTTCAGCTGTACACAATTATTTCCCATATATTCAATAAACATTTTCCAATCTTCTTTAAACATATGTTCTTCCTGTTCTCTTATTCTCTATGTTAAGTCTGCGAGTTGTGCATAATCTGTCAGCTTGAGTTGCCATTCTTCTTTGGTTGGAACCTCACTTGTTTTCCATTTTGGGGCTAACAAAACACAGGCCGCAGTTGTAACATACATAAATAACCTTTTTTGACACCTGGGCATTTCAGTCTGAATTATCCCCAACAGAAAGGACTCTGGTTTTTTTGGGGAAAGTACTTTAAACATTTGTTTCAATTCATTATGGATCATTTCCCAATAATCTTTTACCCTTTTACAAGTCCACCACATGTGAAAGAATGTTCCCTCCACCTCTTTGCATCTCCAGCACTTACCTGATTCAGTCTTACACATCTACTCGGAGTTAGATACCATCTGTAAATCATTTTCAGGTAGTTCTCCTTCGAAGAATGACATGCTGGAAACTTCAAGTCACTTATCCAGAGTTTTTCCCAGAGGTTAAAATCTTATAATAAGGCAGTTTCCAGTGCTGTTAGACACCAGCTGGAAAGCGGCTGTCTGCCACAACAGTGAAGTGTTAATTCTCCTTTTTTTTCTTATTTAAGGATGTTTGCAGTGACTGCCCTCCCGGACCACCTGGACTTCCAGGAATGCCAGGATTCAAGGGTGATAGAGGCCCTCCAGGTCCACTTGGCCATGAAGGCCCAGTTGGGAAAATGGTATGAAAGAGAAAACATGCACCCTTTCTTCATCAAGGTTGAGAAGATGGGTAGCTGAACGCTAGACACTGTTACATGTCAATACACTGCTCAACAGTGTGGAGGAAAAGATTAAACCAGGGGTAGCTAAGCTGTGGTCCCCCATTTGCTGTTGGACTCCAACTCCCATCTGCCCCAGCCAGCATGGCCAATGGTCATGGTGATGGGGGTTGCAGTCCAGTTACATCTGGAGGGCCAAAGGTTAGTCAGCCCAGGATAAACTCTTCTCTTTGTACATGATCAACCTGATCCCGATTGGGGAGCGAGAGTGATGGCTGTCTTTAAAAAAAACAAAAATGTAATGAGTGAATTGCAACCATGCAATTAATGCTAACTTTCACACCAACATTCCAACATAGACATGGTATATGGAAGAAGAAGCTGCTGAAACTGTGCCACTGATTGATTATTTTAAAAATGGAAGAAAAACTTGCCACTCTGAATCATATAGATATGATTCCCCATCCACTGAATATGTTGGGTCTTCTCCTGCCTTCCAAAGAGAGGAAGTCCACCTGACCTTTCTTTGTTTTTCAGGGGGAGGCAGGACCCAGAGGTCACCCCGGACCACCAGGTGTAGAAGGTCCCAAGGTCAGTTCTGTCTTCTCTTTTGTGATATCAGGGTTTTTCTTTGAAAGAAACAGGATAGCAGGATGGAATCTCTGCCATTCTTGGGGAAGAGAGTTTCTTTGGGGTAGGGGGTACAATTAAATAAATATATATATAGAGAGAAAACAAACCAGCCTACTGGAATTGCTCAAGTTCTATCCTAAATAATGTCCTCCCATTAATTAAAACATCTGACTGACTTTTGAAATGACTTTTAATCCATTTCTGAGAATATGGACCACGTGTCATAAAAAGGCAAGTCCTGAAATTTTGAGCCCGTTGACCTTTGCTTGGAGAAACTCAAGGAAATGCCAACGAGGCAAAGAAAAATGAGATTGTGGCTGATTTTTCCCTCCAGGCATTTCTAGAACTCCTTGGCTGGGGCTGAGTGAAAATGTTTTGATCTTATGCCCACTGGTCCTAAGGGTGTGTGGGGTCTATTTAGTTGTCAATATTTATTAAAAATCGCACCCTGCCCTTCATCTCAAGGGCAGCAAACATATATGTAATAAAACAAATACAATTAAAAATAACATTAAACCAGGTTTAAACCAGTTACAAGCATCTAAAAAGACTCTAGAAGCTATTACACATCTTGTTGTTGTTGTTCAGTCGTTCAGTCGTGTCCGACTCTTCGTGACCCCACGGACCAGAGCACGCCAGGCACCCCTATCCTCCACTGCCTCCCGCAGTTTGGCCAAACTCATGCCAGTCGCTTCGAAAACACTGTCCAACCATCACATCCTCTGTCGTCCCCTTCTCCTTGTGCCCTCCATCTTTCCCAACATCAGGGTCTTTTCCAGGGAGTCTTCTCTTCTCATGAGGTGGCCAAAGTACTGGAGCCTCAGCTTCAGCATCTGCCCTTCCAGTGAGCACTCAGGGCTGATTTCTTGAGTGCTTGAGACTGATTTCTTTCTTACACATCTAGCAACATGTAAATATGTCTTGCTTGACTTACTTCGCTTACTTCAAAATGGGGTAAGCTGTCCCTACTGAATTTGGGGCTAATTCTGCTCACACCGGCATCCCCACCTATTGTTGCCATCCATCTGTCTCAAGAGACAATGGAGTCTGCCTCTGGGGGTGACGTCAAACCACTGGAGAATCATAGTGCCTGCTGCGATTGCAGAGACTGGTAACTTATAACTGCTGCCTCCCATGTTGCTTTTGCTGTGTTAGCACCAAAGTAACCTCTCTGGGGTGCAAGCCTGAGCAGTGTGCGTGGAGGCCCTTGGCTGCCCAGATGAGAAGACCCCCCGCCACTTGGCCTCACTAATGTGTGGTCCAAAGGAAAGCAGAGCAATACATTTGATACCAGCTTGGCTACAGGAGTTGCTGGAAGGAGGCATGCAATGAGCCTTAGGGACTCCACTCCAGATTTGCGTAGGGTTTACTCCAGGGGTCAGCAAACTTACCCTGCCTTGGGCTAGTGCCTCCAGCACCGATCGTGCGGTGGGCCAGGCGGGGGAGTGCACAGGAGCGCGCGCCCATACGCATGCGCACACGCTATTTCCGGCACACTTCCGGGCCGGAGGAGCACCGGAAATAGCTTGTGTGCATGCGCACAGGCCTCCTCCAACCCAGAAGTGCACTGGAAATGACGCTTGAGCATGCTCACAAGCTATTTCTGGTGCTCCTCCGACCTGGAAGTGGGCAGCTGTGCTGCGCCGGTAAGAGCAGGCGATGGCAGTGGGCGGTTGGGGTCGGATAAACAAGTCCCTCGGGCTGTATCCGGCCTGCGGACCATAGTTTGGAGATGTCTGGTTTACTCCCTTAGCTTTTTCTTCTCCCGAAGATGTCCTGCAACACATTGGGTATGGGTTTTTCCTCAGGGTTTACTCTCAAGGCCTTTCTCATGAATGGGTATAGCCACAAAGCAACAGAGGTTTAGGATCAGAGCTTTCCTTCCCCTAGGTGTGCCTGGAGGCTGTTGGAGGATGGATGGCGGCTAACAGATTGAGGTTGAATCCCGACACGACAGAAGTACTGTTTTTGGGGGACAGGAGGCGGGCGGGTGTGGGGGGACTCCCTGGTCCTGAATGGGGTAACTGTGCCCCTGAAGGACCAGGTGCGCAGCCTGGGAGTCATTTTGGACTCACAGCTGTCCATGGAAGCGCAGGTTAATTCTGTGTCCAGGGCAGCTGTCTACCAGCTCCATCTGGTACGCAGGCTGAGACCCTACCTGCCCGCAGACTGTCTTGCCAGAGTGGTGCATGCTCTGGTTATCTCCCGCTTGGACTACTGCAATGCGCTCTACGTGGGGCTACCTTTGAAGGTGACCCGGAAACTGCAATTAATCCAGAATGCGGCAGCTAGACTGGTGACTGGGAGTGGCCGCCGGGACCACATAACACCAGTCCTGAGAGATCTGCATTGGCTCCCAGTACGTTTCCAAGCACAATTCAAAGTGTTGGTGTTGACCTTTAAAGCCCTAAACGGCCTCGGTCCTGTATACCTGAAGGAGCGTCTCTACCCCCATCATTCAGCCCGGACACTGAGATCCAGCGCCGAGGGCCTTCTGGCGGTTCCCTCACTGCGAGAAGCAAAACTACAGGGAACCAGGCAGAGGGCCTTCTCGGTAGTGGCGCCCGCCCTGTGGAAC